>NC_092094.1:74938625-75276827 GCF_045679555.1 Salvelinus alpinus
GAGCGAAGAGAGGGAAGAAGGAAGAGAGAGAGAGAGAGAGAGAGAGAGAGAGAGAGAGAGAGAGAGAGAGAGAGAGAGAGAGAGAGAGAGAGAGAGAGAGAGAGAGAGAGAGAGAGAGAGAGAACAGAGTCTTGTGTTTCCCAGTCTTATCTGGTGATCAGTTAATAAACTCCTGATTGAGAGAGATCAGAATACATCCAGGACTTTTAATCTTGCCATTCACTGGGCCATCTGGGTCGGCAGAAGGGCATGGAAGGGCACAGTTAAGGTGTGTGTGTGCGCGTGTCCGTGCATGTGCGTGTGTCCATGCGCATGTGTGTGTGTGCATGTGTGTGCGTGCGTCTGTGCGTGTGTGAAGGACATTGTTAAGGTCGATTAGATCAACACAATCAAGAGGAATAATCAGATCTCTATCACATCTGGCTCAGAGGGAGAAGGAGGGAGAAGATGTAGAGAGAGGGAGGGGATAGAGAGAGAGAGAGAGAGAGAGAGAGAGAGAGAGAGAGAGAGAGAGAGAGAGAGAGAGAGAGAGAGAGAGAGAGAGAGAGAGAGAGAGAGAGAGAGAGAGTGTGTGTGAGAGAGGCAGAGTTGTGTGCCAGTGCTTACTGCTCTGTGGTATGGAGTTGACAGATGGTGAAGGGTGGCAGGCAGGTCTCCCTCTGGTCTGACTGGCACTGTGCCACCAGTGGGAGGAAAACATGTTATTTTCTCTCCTAAAACCCAACTGAGAAGTGTACTTCCTCCTGACTTCTGTTCACACGTCCGTCTGTTGCACTTCCAGTCACACGACATGTGTGACCATCTCTCTCCCATGTCCATGTCCCTCCCTCTCTCTTTTGTGTTATTATTGTTGTATAACGGCTAACTGCGTGTGTGTGTGTGTGTGTGTGCGTGCGTGCGTGCGTGCGTACGTGCGTGCGTGTGTGTTGTGCGGTGTGTGTGTGTGTAGATCTCCCAGATGATATCTGATGGGTGTCGAGAGGGTGTGACGGAGGCAGTTCTGAACCGCTACAACGCTGATCGCCCCTCGTCCTCGCAAGCCCCTCCCACTCTGCAGGTTACCACGGCAGCACCAACCACCACCTCTGCCGCCGCGTCCTTCTTCGCCAGGTAAGAGAAAAGCGGTACACCTTTATACAGTATAAACGCACAGACAGACAGCTGGACGAACAGACACGCTGCAGGGTGCCTCAGCCCTTTGAGGAACGACAAGTGTGTGTGTGTCTCTGTTTGTGAGGCCTTGCAACCAGCTCTATATCCAGTAGACATACATAAGTTACATAATCCATAATAGAGACATTGAGAATGACAGTACATCAATAAAACACACACTACGCACGCACGCACGCACGCACGCACGCACGCACGCACGCACGCACACACACACACACACACACACACACACCCTAGTACAGTCGGTCAATAACTCAAGGCGATATATGAATAACTAACGTCAGAACATAAATAGCTCAGTGTCTGACAGTTATTAAGATATCTTGGTCGACATCTTCCTCTGGATGACTTAATAATAACATAATATCACATCTGTGCGACATTGATATTTTCCCTTCAAAGTTAGTCGAAGGAAGTAAAATAGCGGTGGACGGGACATTGGTAGTAACCTAAATGGTCAATACTTACAGTTGAAGTCGGAAGTTTACATACACATTAGCCAAATACATTTAAACTCAGTTTTTCACAATTCCTGACATTTAATCCTAGTAAACATTCCCTGTCTTAGGTCAGTTAGGATCACCACTTTATTTTAAGAATGTGAAATGTCAGAATAATACTAGAGAGAATGATTTATTTCAGCTTTTATTTCTTTCATCACATTCCCAGTGGGTCAGAAGTTTACATACACTCAATTTGTATTTGGTAGCATTGCCTTAACATTGTTTAACTTGGGTCAAATGTTTTGGGTAGCCTTCCACAAGCTTCTCACAATAAGTTGGGTGAATTCTGGCCCATTCCTCCTGACAGAGCTGGTGTAACTGAGTCAGGTTTGTAGGCCTCCTTGCTCGCACACGCTTTTTCAGTTCTGCCCACACATTTTCTATAGGATTGAGGTCAGGGCTTTGTGATGGCCACTCCAATACCTTGACTTTGTTGTCCTTAAGCCATTTTGCCACAACTTTGGAAGAATGCTTGGGATCATTGTCCATTTGAAAGACCCATTTGCAACCAAGCTTTAACTTCCTGACTGATGTCTTGAGATGTTGTTTCAATATATCCACATCATTTCCCTCCCTCATGATGCCATATATTTTGTGAAGTGCACCAGTCCCTCCTGCAGCAAAGCACCCCCACAACATGATGCTGACACCCCCTTGCTTCACGGTTGGGATGGTGTTCTTCGGCTTGCAAGCGTCCCCCTTTTTCCTCCAAACATAACGATGGTCATTATGGCCAAACAGTTCTATTTTTGTTTCATCAGACCAGAGGACATTTCTCCAAAAAGTACGATCTTTGTCTCCATGTGCAGTTGAAAACCGTAGTCTGGCTTTTTTATGGCGGCTGCGGGGTCCCATGGTGTTTTAACTTGCATACTATTGTTTGTACAGATGAACATTGTATCTTCAGGTGTTTAGAATTTGCTCCCAAGGATGAACCAGACTTGTGGAGGTGTACCGTTTTCTTTCAGAGGTCTTGGCTGATATCTTTTGATTTTCCCATGATGTCAAGCAAAGAGGCACTGAGTTTGAAGGTAGGCCTTGAAATACATCCACAGGTACACCTCCAAGTGACTCAAATGATGACAATTAGCCTATCAGAAGCTTCTAAAGCCATGACATCATTTTCTGGATTTTTCCAAGCTGTTTAAAGGCACAGTCAACTTAGTGTATGTAAACTGCTGACCCACCTGAATTGTGATACAGTGAATTATAAGTGAAATAATCTGTCTGTAAACATTTGTTGGAAAAATGACTTGTGTCATGCACAAAGTAGATGTCCTAACCGACTTGCCAAAACTATAGTTTGTTAACAAGACATTTGTGGAGGGGTTGAAAAACAAGTTTTAATGACTCCAACCTAAGTGTATGTTAACTTCTGACTTCAACTGTATGTATACACCTACTTCAGATACTAGTACTACCACAGCAATGTACTCTTCTGTCTGTGTTGATGCAGTTTACTAAGGTATTTTCAGAGCAGACATAAGATGACCCTCCAAATCCATAAATGTAGCTCCAAATCAAGTAGATGAAATGTGAGGGCAGATTCAGGGTTATATTTCACTAGGAGATACTTTGTGTTACATCCCCTCTCTAATCTTAACCTCAGCCCAAACTTCCTGTCCCGCTCTGCTGCAGAATCGTGTCGTTCATCCAGACAGCTCAGGACAGATTTAAAGGAGACGCTTTCTTTTTTACAACCAAATATCTATTTTTCATGTTAATGGCATGTTACGGAAGGGTCCAGGCAGCTTTTTTGTGATTTCACGTGTTCTAGAGAAACTTACCCCATTCAGCAAATCACTTCCTCATCCTCGTTGTGTAGTATGGGGCCCCTGAAAAAACATGAACAAAATCTCAAACACCCCAAATGTCCTTTTAGAAACGGCAAAGCTCTCAGTATACTGATGCAGGTCTTTAGATGTTGTACACATGAAATTGACATTCCGAACTTTATCCGCAATGATATATTCCCTTTTGCTGCAAAGTTATTCCTATTTCCGAGTTGTCTGAGAGCCAAATAGCATTTCTCTGTGGCTTACACTTGGGTTTCCACTAGATAAAACAGACAAAATTGCCTATATCGTACAAATTCATGAAAACAAATATTTGCTTTTTGGTCTTAATTTAAGGTTAGGGTTAGACTAAGGTTAGCAGTGTGGTTAAGGTTAGGTTTAAGCTGAGAGTGGCCCATTGGTCTCAGGCACCGCATCGCAGTGTTGCGGCGTCACTACAGCCTGAGGTTCGATCCTGAGTAACAACCGGCCGTGACCGGGAGTCCCATAGGACGGCGCACAATTGGCCCAGGGTCATTAGGGGAGGGTTTGGACGACGGGGCTTCACCTGGCTTATCGCGCTCTAGGGACTCATTGTGGCAGGCCGGGTGCCTGCAGGCTAACTTCGGTTGTCAGTTGAACGATGTTTCCTCCAACAAATTGGTGCAGCTGGCTTCCGGGTTAAGCGGGCAGGTGTGAAGAAGCAAGGCTTCGGAGGACGCATGACTCGACCTTCGCCTCTCCCGAGCCTGTTGGGGAGATGCAGCGATGAGACAAGATTGCAATTGGATATCACGAAATTGGGGAGAAAAAGGTTTAAAAATATATGATTATAATCAATATTTCTTAATAACAGATATAGGTGCATATAGGTATGGATAAAGTGACTAGGATAGATAATAAGAATTAGACAACATTTTTGATATAGACGGGGTTTATGACTTTGTGGCAGTGTTAACTAGCGACGACCGAATACCTGGTCGCTTTGCCATGGATTAAATAAAAATTATTCATTGGATAATTTGTCAAGTTTCCCTTATGTTTGAGCTAGTCTGCATTAAAATTAAATAGGATCATTTTATAAATAATACAATTGCGTGATACGATTGCATCTGAGAACCACGCTCCCCCATCTTCGCAAGATCAATTCGTTTTGCATGGCCCGATGCCACAGTTGTGCAGGGTTTGCTCATTTTTGATCATTCCATTGATCCTAAAGAGAAATCTGGGGAACCGCTCCAAACCGTTCAATAGCTAGCCATATTACTGGAGTTTATATGATTTTTATTTCTAGTCTGGATTTGTGGCCACAATTTAGATAATCCATTTATATATAGCTAGCTAGCTTAAATGATAACATATAGAAAAAATAATATAGCTATTTGATCATGTCCATGTGTATGTCCAAATATTTATGCCGTCTGGAATCCTACGCGGCTTATCAAACGGCAAGAGTCAGACAAACGTCAACCCTCAACATGTCGACAGCTCATTTAGACACGGTTTAGCCGAGACTCATCTCTTAACAAGTAGGTTGGTAGTCTTTCTCTGAAAAAAATTATTTGCACCTGACTTAAAGTATGCCTGTCTTAACTGATATGCTGCTCACATAACTTCCATTAGCTGGCTACGGTTAGCATTCTAGCTAGTTACACTGACAGCTGTCAGTCAGTGCCCTATGTGTTGTTATTTCTCTGCTACGTGTGGAAATCACAACAACGTTCCCACCCCCAATTCCTGAATACCCCCAATTCCTGAATACCCCCAATTCCTGAATACCCCCAATTCCTGAATACCCCCAATTACAGAATACCCCCAATTACAGAATACCCCCAATTACAGAATTAGCAGCATGTGTCACTCTTCCAGGTGGAACCTAAACGAGAATTTCCGCTCTAGGACAGGAATTACTAGGCAACAGGATAGATAATAAACAGTAGCAGCAGCGTATGTGATGAGCAAACCCAAATGTAATCTGCTGAAACTGTTTCTATTTTCTGCGGCGATTTCTGCTGAAAATCTGCGGAATTCTGCAGAAAGCTTTTTTTGGCTCTAGAGTACTAACATTATTTAATAACATTCGGAACATGGTTTTAAGTATTCAGATACCCTTGACTTTTCCCACATTTTACTATGTTACAGCCTTATTCTAAATTGGCTTATATAAATGTTTTTCCTCATCAATTTACACACAATACCCCATAATGACAAAGCAAAAACAGATTTTTTGAAATTGTTGCAAATTTCTTAAAAATAAAAAACAGAAACACCTTATTTCCCTAAGTATTCAGACCCTTTGCTATGAGACACGAAATTGAGCTCAGATGCATCCTGTGTCCATTGATCCTCCATTGGAGTTTCCATTGGAGTCCACTTGTGGTAAATTCAATTGATTGGACATGATTTGGAATGGCACACACCTGTCGATATAAGGTCCCACAGTTGAAAGTGCATGTCAGAGCAAAAACCAAACCATGGTGTCGAAAGAATTGCGCTAAGAGCTCCGAGACAGGATTGTGTCGAGACACAGATCTGGGGACGTGTACCAAAAAATGTCTGCAGTATTGAAGGTCCCAAAGAACTCAGTGGCCTCCATCATTCTTAAATGGAAGAAGTTTGTAACCACCAAGACTCTTCCTAGAGCTGGCTGCCCGGCCAAACTGAGCAATCAGGGGAGAAGGGCTTTGGTCAGGATGGTGACCAAGAACCCGACGGTCACTCTGACAGAGCTCCAGAGTTCCTCTGTGGCGATGGGAGAACCTTCCAGAAGGACAACCATATCAGCAGCATTCCCCCATTCAGGTCTTTATGGTAGAGTGGCCAGACGGAAGCCACTCCTCAGTAAAAGGCACATGATAACCCGCTTGGAGTTTGCCAAAAGGCACCTAAAGGAATCAGACCATGAGAAACAAGATTATCTGTAATGAGGAAACCAAGATTGAACTATTTGGCCTGAATGCCAAGTGTCACGTCTGGAGGACCTGGCACCATCCCTATGATGAAGTATTGTAGTGGAAGGTACTGTGCACACACACACTCACTCACACACACACACACACACACACACACACACACACACACACACACACACACACACACACACACACACACACACACACACACACACACACACACACACACACACACACACACACACACACACACACACACACATATATTTTAAAACAATGAGAGTAGTTAGCAAAAAAATATATCTGCTGCTTTTATAATTCATTCCCAACATGTCACTTGTTTTGATAGCTCCACCACGCCACTTTTGGTAACTTGTTAGCTACTAGCTACTAGCTAGCCTAAATGGCATGATGGAGCTGGAGTGACAAGTTGGGAAGCTTGCCAGGCTAACGTTAGCTAGTAAACTTCCCACCCCTATCTAGATACAGACAAACATTTAATTATCAAGAACAGATATTAGCTAGCTTGAGCAAAACTACTAGCTAGTTAATATATCTGTAGCTAGCTAAAGCATCAGAATGCTTACCTGGTCCACTAGCCCTCCTATTGTTGTGTCGGAGTGACCTCAGGTGCTCCACTGCAGTTTGACGCTGTATGTAGCAGATTGAATTCTGACAGTCTTTGCAGAAAAGTACTCCTCCATCCTCGTACAGTTCAGCTGGAAACTCCCTGGCCCTGTCCCTGGCTGTTATTCTGGACACCAAGTGTTTACTCCTCAGCTCCTCTACTGTAAATCTGGGCATTTTTAGCTGCATAATGTTACTTCGCTCCTCAGACAGCTGCCATTCACTCACTGAGCTTCCTGCACCACTCACACAGGGGAGGGGCTACGGTTGGGAGAGTGGGACATCTCTGGCTACACTTTTGGGTGATTGAAATACATGAAAATGAAATGAAAATGCAAGTTCAGCACCAAGTCCATTTTAGTTCACTTTTCTATCAGCTGGCAGTGTACTTTACGCTCTAGATTCCTATGCGTTCCAATTTGAAATTCTACAGATTTTCATCGGAATTCTGCGTGCACTGATTCCGTGCGGGCCTGGTGATGAGTCAAAAGAGATTAGTGTGAAAAGGGTCAATGCAGATATTCTGGGTAGCTATTGGTTAACTATTTAGCAGTCTTATAGCTTGGGGGGTAGAGACTCTTCAGGGTCCTGTTGGTTCCAGACTTGGTGCATCGGTACCGCTTGCCGTGCGGTAGCAGAGAAAACAGTTTAGGACTTAGGTGGCCGTAGTCTTTTTTTAGGGCTTTCCTCTGACACCACCTGGTATAGAGGTCCTGGATGGCAGGGCCATTGATGGACAGAGAGTGGGATAGAAAGAGAGAGAGACAGAGAGGGAGACTTTTTGTCTTTCTTTAATGATACATTCTCATTAAAAAAACAAATATCCCCTATACTGCATACTCTCCTTGCCCTCTACTACACAATACAACACCACAAATCACAATAACCATCTTCCACAGCTGTACAGACGGCCCCATCGATGCACCACATCTCCTGAAACATCTCCACACTTTTTGTAATTTTATAGAACTCAAATTCCACCCTATGGCACGCAGAGATCATCCCATTAAATAATAGTAAAGTCAGTGATGGCCCGACCAGAAAAAATCCTCCAGCTTGTGTTGCAGATCTGCGAGCAGACCAGCGGGGGGGTTGAGGAGGGCCAGTTTATGCCACAGGGAAGATGCTGCCAGGTTTTTGATTATCAGCACCCTCCCTCTATATGACACTTGGGACATGAGCCACCTCCACCTGGCCAGTCTTGACACCCCCTCCCAGTTCTTCCTGACCCATCTCTCCAAGCCCAGGTACACCCCCGAAATGTTAAGCCCTTCACAACCCCACTACAAACCCCCTGGAGGCAGAGGAGGGGCCCTATCCCTCCATGCCCCACATAACAGAGCTTTGCTCTTGCCCCAGTTCATCTTAGCTGACAAAGCTCCTTTGTACACCTTCAGACTTGTCTGTAGTGCCTGCATATCCTGACCACCCCTGACCATCACAGAAACGTCACCTGCATACGCCGACACTGCTATGCCTGTCAACACGCCATGCCTGTCCAGCACACTCCCTGCAGTCTCCTGTGTAGGATGCCCCAGAAAGACTCAATGGCTAGTGTATATAACTGCCCTGATAGAGGGCATCATTGTCTACTGCCCCGCCTCACCCAGACTGGCCTACTGAGCCCCCCTCCCACCTTGACTATACATGAAGCTCCAGCATACAACATCTTCACACTGGTCAAAAACCTTTCCCTAAACCCAAACATCACATTAAACAGATACTCATGGTCCACTCAGAGTCCAGATGGGACTTCAGTCTGCTAGCGAGGACCTTGGCAAATATCTTGTAGTCCGCACAAAGCAATGCCAAAGGGCTCCAGCTCTTAAGTTCACACAAGTCCCCTTTTTTGGGCAGGAGAGTCGGAACGAGGTACTACAATATATAGTACTATGTGTATGTAGTAGAGAGACAGAAAGAGAGACAGAAATAGAGAGATAGAGAGAGACAGAGAGAGAGAGAGAGACAGACAGACAGAGAGAGAGAGAGAGAGAGAGACAGAAAAAGAGAGAGAGAACGAGAGAGCGACAGAAAGAGGTACTACAATATATAATAGTATGTATATGTAGTAGTCTATTTAACTGTGTTGTATGTTAACTCATCTCTGGTATCTTTGAGGCAGACACTGTAACTGTTTCCTCCTGGATGTATTGCAGACTCTTCCCTCCTGTGTGTTCTCTAGACTATCCTCCCTCACACACTGACGGGCAAACTGCTTCTGGCAATCTCACTATCAAACTGTTAAGTGCTTATACTCATAATGTATATTATAGAATGCATGGCTATGGTCTATATGCACTATGTGCCACATACATTACGTCCTGTATAAACATTACATTGTATTGTATACACACTCTCCATAGCTATCAGGCTGCGTCAGACACTGTAAATGTTTACTTTAATGGCGAGGTGAGCTAGCTGGGGGAAAGATATACTTGAATGCAATATACACGCACACGCTCGCGTGCGCACAAACACACATACACTCACACACATACCTATGAGGTACGACACTCCATAACTCTATTTAGGAAATTCATTTTGCTCCCTCCCAGGAATGTTATTGATTCCCGGTTTTCATCACTCTGTAGGTTTCCCCTTTGGCTCATATGGGAGAGAGGGAAGGGAAGGGAAGGGAGAGACAGAGACGTGTGTGATTTATGAGTGTCATGCTCCTGTGTAGCAGACAGTGTTGGCTGTGTTCAAGCTGTAAAGCAGGTGAAAAGAGATGGAGGTCGTAAATTGTGTGGAGGTGTGGAGGTGTGTGTGTGCGATTGTGTGTGTGTTTTTGTGTTTCTGTCTGTCGCTCCTGTGTCTGACAGGTAACAAGGCCACTACTTGAACACACACACACACACACCTAGAGGACATTCCACACACTCTCTCTCCTGTCTATGTATAGATATATGATAGCTGTGTGTTAAACGGTGCAGGTGTCACGACCTGTATGTCTGGATGAGGAAGTATGTGTGTGTGTGTGTGTGTGTGTGTGTCCAAACTGTCCGATTTTCCATCGCTGCAATTTATGGTCCTGTCTGATGTCTGACTTCCTCTACTCTCTCACCCCCTTTGCCCTTTCTGACTCTCCTCTCCTCCCCTCCCATGCCCTCTCCCCTCTTCTCTTTTCCTATCCTCTCACTACTCGGAGTATTGACAGCATGGAGAACAATGAAAGTAAGAGGAGATGTGTAGATGATGCATCCATTATGTGAGTGGGAGATAAATCCGAAACAGAGGAGAGGAAACATGTAACGATAAACAGATGAAGCAAGAAAGGCGCATTTCTTTATTCTCAGCTTGAGCAATAGTCCCACTTTCGAGGTGCTTGAACGTTGAACTGTGTGTGTGAGTGTGGGTCTTTCATGTAATAAGAACACCGGTTTACGTTTAATTGGGAACACAATGACTTCCGTAACTGTTCATTTTCTACTGCATGTCAGACCGTCTTCCCTCAGGACACATCTTCCTAAGGTCAAATAGGGGGTGCTCATATGTGTCCTATTTCATTGCATGTACAAGTGGGTATTCTGTACGTGGAAATGAGTTCCCCTGAGAGTGGGGTTGTGTTGACGACGACCCTGGAGCAATTAGTGCCTTGCTCAAGGGAAGATCAAGGGAAGATCACAGATTCTTCACCTTGTCGGCTCGGGGAGTCGAACTAGCAACCTTTCGTTACTGGCCCAACGCTCTAACCGCTAGGCTTCCTGTCACCCTCTAGGCTTCCTGTCACCCTCTAGGCTTCCTAAGCCTAATCAGAGACACACATGGTTTTCTCCTACATTCCTGTGTTTGTGTGTGTGTGTGTTTGTGTGGTGTGTGCGTGTGTGTGCTTGCCTGTGTGAATTTGCATGTTTGTGTGTGTGTGTGGGTCTGTGTGTGTATGCGTGCACACTGCACATGCTTGTGTATCAGTGGAGGCTGCTGAGGGGAGGACGGCTCATAATAATGTCTGGAAAGGAGCTAATGGAATGGCATCAAATACATGGAAACCTTAAGTTTTATGTATTTGATACCATTTCACCTATTCCGCTCCAGCCATTACCACGAGCCTGTCCTCCGCAATTAAGGTGCCACCAACCTGCTGTGGTGTGTGTGCTTGTGTGCGTGTGCGCGTGTGTGTGTGTGGGAATGATGGAGGCAGTCATGCATTACTGATAAGCCTGTGGTTGACTCGCTCTTTTGCTTCCAGACGTGTCCAGCATACATCTCCTCTCATTACACACACCCCTCTTTCTTTCTCTCTCTATCAACACAACAAGGTCTCACGGTTTTACCAATTTGACTTCAGATTCTGACGTTTGTCCACGTTTCGCCAAACGTCAAATTTTGAGTTTCTCTCCAAATTTCTACAGTTAAGTTTAGGATAGGGTTACAGTTACAACAAAAAACACTCGACTGTTAAGTTGAGGGTTAAGGTTTAAGTTCAAGAAAAAAACTTGATGGTTAAGTTTAGGCATTAGTTCCGAATGGTTAAGGTAAGGGATAAGGGTTGCGATAGGGTAAAACAAACAAAGTCATAAAACGAGCACTTAGCACCGGGATTGAACACGCAATACTCCGAGTTGGAGCACGCGGCTAATGCACATCCACAACACCCTAGCAAACCACAAGCCTAATTGATGGTGTCCCATTTGTTGTTATTTCTCTCCAACGTGGAAATCAGCACAACGTTCCCACCCCCAATTCCAGAATACGTACTAGCAGCCTGTGTCAGTCTTCGAGGTGGAACCTAAAGGAGAATATCCACTCTGAGAGAGAGAGAGAGAGAGAGAGAGAAAGAGAAAGAGAGAGAGAGAGAGAGAGAGAGAGAGAGAGAGAAAGAGAGAGAGAGAGAGAGGATGGAAGATGAGCAAGAGAGACAGAAAGAGGTACTACAATATACAGTAGTACAGTTGAAGTCGGAAGTTTACATACACATTAGCCAAATACATTTAAACTCAGTTTTTCACAATTCCTGACATTTAATTCTAGTAAAAATTCCCTGTCTTAGGTCAGTTAGGATCACCACTTTATTTTAAGAATGTGAAATGTCAGAATAATAGTAGAGAGAATGATTTATTTCAGCTTTTATTTCTTTCATCACATTCCCAGTGGGTCAGAAGTTTACATACACTCAATTAGTATTTGGTAGCATTGCCTTTAAATTGGTTAACTTGGGTCAAACGTTTCGGGTAGCCTTCCACAAGCTTCCCACAATACGTTGGGTGAATTTTGGCCCATTCCTCCTGACAGAGCTGGTGTAACTGAGTCAGGTTTGTAGGCCTCCTTGCTCGCACATGCTTTTTCAGTTCTGCCCACACATTTTCTATAGGATTGAGGTCAGGGCTTTGTGATGGCCACTCCAATACCTTGGCTTTGTTGTCCTTAAGCCATTTTGCCACAACTTTGGAAGTATGCTTGGGGTCATTGTCCCTTTGGAAGACCCATTTGCGACCAAGCTTTAACTTCCTGACTGATGTCTTGAGATGTTGCTTCAATATATCCACATAATTTTCCTGCCTCATGATGCCATCTATTTTGTGAAGTGCACCAGTCCTTCCTGCAGCAAAGCATCCCCACAACATGATGCTGCCACCCCCGTGCTTCACGGTTGGGATGGTGTTCTTCGGCTTGCAAGCCTCACCCTTTTTTCTCCAAACATAACGATGGTCATTATGGCCAAACAGTTCTATTTTTGTTTCATCAGACCAGAGGATATTTCTCCAAAAAGTACGATCTTTGTCCCCATGTGCAGTTGCAAACCGTAGTCTGGCTTTTTTATGGTGGTTTTGGAGCAGTCGCTTCTTCCTTGCTGAGCGGCCTTTCAGGTTATGTCGATATAGGACTTGTTTTACTGTGGATATAGATACTTTGTACCTGTTTCCTCCAGCATCTTCACAAGGTCCTTTGCTGTTGTTCTGGGATTGATTTGCACTTTTCAACACCAAAGTTCGTTCATCTCTAGGAGACAGAACGCGTCTCCTTCCTGAGCGGTATGACGGCTGCGTGGTCCCATGGTGTTTATACTTGCGTATTATTGTTTGTACAGATGAACGTGGTACCCTCAGGCGTTTGGAAATTGCTCCCAAGGATGAACCGGACTTGAGGAGGTGTACAATTTTTTTCCTGAGGTCTTGGCTGATTTCTTTTGATTTTCCCATGATGTCAAGCAAAGAGGCACTGAGATTGAAGGTAGGCCTTGAAATACCTCCACAGGTACACCTCCAATTGACTCAAATTATGTCAATTAGCCTATCAGAAGCTTCTAAAGCCATGACATCATTTTCTGGAATTTTCCAAGCTGTTTAAAGGCACAGTCAACTTAGTGTATGTAAACTTCTGACCCACTGGAATTGTGATACAGTGAATTATAAGTGAAATAATCTGTCTGTAAACAATTGTTGGAAAAATTACTTGTGTCATGCACAAAGTAGATGTCCTAACCGACTTGCCAAAACTAAAGTTTGTTAACAAGACATTTGTGGATTGGTTGAAAAACTAGTTTTGAAGACACCTAAGTGTATGTTAACTTCCGACTTCAACTGTATGTATATGTAGTAGTCTATTTAACTGTGTTGTACGTTAACTCATCTCTGGTATCTCTGCGGCAGACACTGTAACTGTTTCCTCCTGGATGTATTTCAGACTGTTTCCTCCCTGTGTGTTCTCTAGACTATCCTCCCTCACACACTGACGGTCAAACTGCTTCTGGCAATCTCACTGTCAAACTGTTAAGTGCTTATACTCATAATGTTGGTTTTAGAATGCACTTCTCCCCTCTGTCTCCCAAAACAACCCCTCCTCACCCAGAGGTGACCTATCTCCTACCTCCTTCCCTTTCTACGCTAATTGACTATTCACCTGTGTCGAACATGTGTGTATTTGTCTTATTTTGTGTCTGCTTGTGTGTGTGTGTGTGTGTGTGTGTGTGTGTGTGTGTGTGTGTGTGTGTGTGTGTGTGTGTGTGTGTGTGTGTGTGTGTGTGTGTGTGTGTGTGTGTGTGTGTGTGTGTGTGTTTGCGTGTGCGTGTGTTTCTACGGTATGAATTTCGGTGTGTTTGTGAGCGAGAGCCTTCATTAGAGGCCATCTAGCAGTGGATATGTCATTGTCAAAAGAGCAGAGGACCATCTATCCTGCTACAACGTCCCCTAGGGACACGGGGGTTGGGGAATGGAGACCGAGAGTTGTGTGTGTGTGTGTGAGTGTGTGTGTGTGTGTGTGTGTGTGTGTGTGTGTGTGTGTGTGTGTGTGTGTGTGTGTGTGTGTGTGTGTGTGTGTGTGTGTGTGTGTTTGATCATGCCCATGATGACATTTCATTCACTCTAAACATGCTACATTCTCAGAGTAAATTGTCTGTAACTTTTGAACCATATATGGTAGAGACATGGGGGTGGTGATTGTTTTTCTGACGCAATTCTCTACTGAATGGACATTTGTATAAACCTTGAATGAATTAATCATTTTATGGGTGAACATCCTATCGTTTCATTGAGAGGGAGAGACAGGAGTGCTCTCGTTTCATTCCCGTACTATTCTTTGTGTTTGAAAAGGCAGTGGCCATTCTGTACATACCATTAAACCAATTTAAAATGAAGGATTCTGGGAAAAATATAACTGCCACACATAGCAGGTGTTTATGGTAATGCATAGTTAAGTTGCCTACTGCAGTAGAACCATATACTGTTTGATACTGTTGTTTTTAGAAGGAAAACTCCTCTCAGATCTGCATAGCTGGCCGGTGTTCATGTTAATGTTTGAGTTGAGTGGGTGGTATTTTCACAGCCACTTTACAGAGATCATAAGGTGTAGGAGAGACATAACACTATCCGGGGATTGGAAAACTACAGCAGTTCTCTCTCTCTCTCTCACTCTCTGACTTTTTTTTCATACTCTCTCCTTTCCTCTCTTGCACCATGTTTCGACTCAGCAAACAGTCTGTCTCGCCCTCTTTTTATTCTCTTTAACCTTTTTCCTGTTATCTCATCCCTCTCCTCCCTCCATTCATCTATCTTCCCCATTCTGTCCTCTTCAGTGTGTGTGTGTGTGTGTGTGTGTGTGTGTGTGTGTGTGTGTGTGTGTGTGTGTGTGTGTGTGTGTGTGTGTGTGTGTGTGTGTGTGTGTGTGTGTGTGTCCCGTTGGATATTACCCCAGAATAGAGTAAATTATCCAGTGCAGCACATTCTCCTCCCCACTAATAGTATTTCATCTGTGTCTCTAGCCAAACTGTGGTCCTAACTGAGTCACTTAGCCTGCAGGATTGAAGACTAAACAGATGCTAATTGGTTAAACACTCAGTAAATTAAGCATTATTCTGGCCAGAGGAGAGAACACGTTTACAGGGAAAGCTACTTTAGTTAGTAAGAGTTTAGAAACATAAGGGATTGTAGTGTCTAATGCAGTGTTCCTCAACCTGCAGTTTGGGGGCCAGCACTGGTCCCTGGAATGTTGCAGACTGGTCCCTCAAATGCTTAACTGACACTGTTTCAGTCATTTCTACAACGGAGGAGAAAGGACTATATGAAATCCCCAGTTTATGCTACAAAACCAACTTTAAAAATAGGTTATATTTGACTCAAAAGTCTATGACATTAGAGTAAGGCATTGTTGGCAGAATAGATGGATGCAGTTCAATGCATGATTAATATAATTCACCAATAAATTTTTTTGGTAGTTCAACAAATTTTGCTATCAGGTTGCAAATCACAACTGGCATAGTGTTTGCTGCTTCCAGCTATTTGGGATACACTGTTTCAGTTTCAATGGCTCAATATTTTGTACAAAAACCGACGAACGTACCGAAGGCTGGGAATGCCAATACAATCAAACTAGCAAGGGCAATGATCACAAGTCAGTCATAACGTGGCTAATGGGCTAGCTTATCTATTTATGTAACTATTTATTTATCAAGCTAAAAACACGTAGCCTAACGTTAGCTAGCTAGCTGCTGGGAGGATGTCATGTCATTGGATGAGTGGGTGAATGGACACCTTTTCCGCCCATATCGTTTATCGGTGGAAATGCAGGTGTCATTTGGTTAGCTAGAAAGAAATGTGAATCAATTGCTAGGTAGCTATGCTGAACTTGAACGACTGTTAGCATATCTCTTAGTTGTCAATGAAATGTATTTGGCATCAATCAAATGGGCGGGCAGGCAGGCAAGTTCCCACTCAGTTGTCAAAACATGGGTTGGGACAAGCATGCATTGGCAGGCAAAGGCAAGCTGCAGAAGGGCGAGCAGGCTACCATTCTCCATTGTTTATCGGTGCAACTACCAGCTGAAAAGATTTGAGAGGGTTTATCTACTGTTCCCCCTCGTTAGATTTTAGCTCATATTCGCTCCGGCTAACATTAGTTGTTAATCTTGTTGATGTGCATAGGCAATTGAGAGAGAGAGAACTGTTCATGGTTGTTTGATCAATAGGACTGTGAAGTTCCCAAATGTAAGAGGATTCCCGGGGGAATTTACATACACTGCTCAAAAAAATAAAGGGAACACTAAAATAACACATCCTAGATCTGAATGAATGAAATATTCTTATTAAATACTTTTTTCTTTACATAGTTGAATGTGCTGACAACAAAATCACACAAAAATGATCAATGGAAATCAAATGTATCAACCCATGGAGGTCTGGATTTGGAGTCACACTCAAAATTAAAGTGGAAAACCACACTACAGGCTGATCCAACTTTGATGTAATGTCCTTAAAACAAGTCAAAATGAGGCTCAGTAGTGTGTGTGGCCTCCACGTGCCTGTATGACCTCCCTACAACGCCTGGGCATGCTCCTGATGAGGTGGCGGATGGTCTCCCGAGGGATCTCCTCCCAGACCTGGACTAAAGCATCCGCCAACTCCTGGACAGTCTGTGGTGCAACGTGGCGTTGGTGGATGGAGCGAGACATGATGTCCCAGATGTGCTCAATTGGATTCAGGTCTGGGGAACGGGCGGGCCAGTCCATAGCATCAATGCCTTCCTCTTGCAGGAACTGCTGACACACTCCAGCCACATGAGGTCTAGCATTGTCTTGCATTAGGAGGAACCCAGGGCCAACCGCACCAGCATATGGTCTCACAAGGGGTCTGAGGATCTCATCTCGGTACCTAATGGCAGTCAGGCTACCTCTGGCAAGCACATGGAGGGCTGTGCGGCCCCACAAAGAAATGCCACCCCACACCATGACTGACCCACCGCCAAAACGGTCATGCTGGAGGATGTTGCAGGCAGCAGAACGTTCTCTACGGCGTCTCCAGACTCTGTCACGTCTGTCACATGTGCTCAGTGTGAACCTGCTTTCATCTGTGAAGAGCACAGGGCGCCAGTGGCGAATTTGCCAATCTTGGTGTTCTCTGGCAAATGCCAAACGCCCTGCACGGTGTTGGGCTGTAAGCACAACCCCCACCTGTGGACGTCGGGCCCTCATACCACCCTCATGGAGTCTGTTTCTGACCGTTTGAGCAGACACATGCACATTTGTGGCCTGCTGGAGGTCATTTTGCAGGGCTCTGGCAGTGCTCCTCCTTGCACAAAGGCGGAGGTAGCGGTCCTGCTGCTGGGTTGTTGCTCTCCTACGGCCTCCTCCACGTCTCCTGATGTACTGGCCTGTCTCCTGGTAGCGCCTCCATGCTCTGGACACTACGCTGACACACACAGCAAACCTTCTTGCCACAGCTCGCATTGATGTGCCATCCTGGATGAGCTGCACTACCTGAGCCACTTGTGTGGGTTGTAGACTCCGTCTCATGCTACCACTAGAGTGAAAGCACCGCCAGCATTCAAAAGTGACCAAAACATCAGCCAGGAAGCATAGGAACTGAGAAGTGGTCTGTGGTCACCACCTGCAGAACCACTCCTTTATTGGGGGTGTCTTGCTAATTGCCTATAATTTCCACCTGTTGTCTAATCCATTTGCACAACAGCATGTGACATTTATTGTCAATCAGTGTTGCTTCCTAAGTGGACAGTTTGATTTCACATAAGTGTGATTGACTTGGAGTTACATTGTGTTGTTTAAGTGTTCCCTTTATTTTTTTGAGCAGTGTATTTGCAGAAATCCATTCAGGTGTATTTAGTGGCTTTTGGCGAATGTGTTCTAATGATCTAAAGTCACGCTGTAGCTACAGCCTGTAAACACACAGTCCAGTTCAAAGTGAATGATGGCAGGCTCGTGTGGCAAATGACTTATTTGCATATAGGCCTACTGTAGCTCTGATTAGCTATGTTGCACTGGTCTGTGTAGAGTCCAGTCCTGGACAAGACAGATGTTTTTATTAGGTTTTATTTACTGCAGTGTCTATTAATTGTCCAAAAGCACGGTCCACTTAAACAACTCTCTCCAGCACTGTACCTGTGACTCCTACTCAAATCATTAGCCTTTGCGGTGAGACCTGAGCTGCAATGTTAATAGGAGCTATAGGAACATTGGACGTGCTACATACACTCTCTCTCTGTGTGTGTGCATACTGTATACGTGCGCATGTGTGTGACTTATGTTGGAGACCTCTCCCCTTTACAGCCCAGGTCTCCCAATTAGCCTTAACTCATCGTTTGGGAAGAACAGAATACTCTCTCTCTCTCTCTCTCTCTCTCTCTCTCTCTCTCTCTCTCTCTCTCTCTCTCTCTCTCTCTCTCTCTCTCTCTCTCTCTCTCTCTCTCTCTCTCTCTCTCTCTCTCTCTCTCTCTCTCTCTCTCTCTCTCTCTCTCTCTCTCTCTCTCTCTCTCTCTCTCTCTCAATTCAATTCAATTCAAGGGGCTTTATTGGCATGGGAAACATGTGTTAACATTGCCAAAGCAAGTGAGGTAGGTAATATACAAAAGTCAAATAAACAATAAAAATGAACAGTAAACATTACACATACAGAAGTTTCAAAACAATAAAGACATTACAAATGTCATATTATATATATGCAGTGTTGTAACAATGTACAAATGGTTAAAGCACACAAGTTAAAATAAATAAACATAAATATGGGTTGTATTTACAGTGTTTGTTTGTTCTCTCTCTCTCTCTCTCTCTCTCTCTCTCTCTCTCTCTCTCTCTCTCTCTCTCTCTCTCTCTCTCTCTCTCTCTCTCTCTCTCTCTCTCTCTCTCTCTCTCTCTCTCTCTCTCTCTCTCTCTCTCTCGTAATGTTTCCCCTCCTGCTCTTCATCTGTGACCGCTTAAAACACTGTCTTACATAATGATCACCATGATTAAACTATTAATCTATTTAACTTAAACTATGGATGTAGAGTTGAAAATAAGTTATGGGTATATTGGGTCATACAGGAGAAGAGGAGAGCAGGGAGAGAGGGACAGATACGGTGTCAGTTAATTTGCGTCAATGAGTGATATCTGTGAAGGGAGTAGTACACACCGTTGTTTGAGATCTTCAGTTTCTTGGCAATTTCTCGCATAGCCTTCATTTCTCAGATCAAGAATAGACTGACGAGGTTCAGAAGAAAGTGCTTTGTTGCTGACCATTTAGCATTTTAAAATGATAAACTTGGATTAGCTAACACAACATGCCATTGGAACACAGGAGTGATGGTTGCTGATAATGGTCCTCTGTACGCCTATGTAGATATTCCATAAAAATCAGCCGTTTCCAGCTACAATAGTCATTTACAACATTAACAACATCTACACGGTATTTCTGATCAATTTGATGTTATTTTAAATGGACAAAACAAATGTTTTTCATTCAAAAACAAGGACATTTCTAAGTGACCCCAAACTTTTGAAAGGTAGTATATATACACATACACAGGAAATGCACACAGTGTTTGTCACACTGGCAGGTACCAGACCTGAGTATCCATGACTACCGCCAGAGCCTTCAGAAACACCTTTGGTTCCTGTAAACGTTTCTGTGTTGAAAGCACGGAAGCCTGACATCAGTGTGTGTGTGTGTGTGTGTGTGTGTGTGTGTGTGTGTGTGTGTGTGTGTGTGTGTGTGTGTGTGTGTGTGTGTGTGTGTGTGTGTGTGTGTGTGTGTGCCAAGCCTGTGTACTGCTTATTCAAGCAACCAGTCACCGTAACCAGACAGCACCAAGAAGACAACTGTGGCTTTAACCACTATAGTTACATTCTGTGTCCACACACACACCCACGCACTCACACACACACACACATGCACACACACACACACACACACACAGCAATTCTGGCAGGATTCTATGAGACAGGTCCTGGGTGTGTGTGATGGGCTTCACTCCCTGTATCTCTGTTAGTTTGTATCTTCTCCCTCAGATAGATTTGGATGAGAAACCTCTGCATGAATGTGTAGTAGTAGTATTTATTAGGATCCCCAATTACTCTTTCTGGGATCCAAACAGGAAACAAAATACAACATATAAAATACATAATATACATAATACTACATAATATCCTGCTTCTGCCTCACTCTTCAGAAACAGATGGCTCCTGCCCTATGAGCCGTTTCGGCTCGCACAAGTCAAGGCTCGTGCAAGGCCACCCACCTACAAAATACCAAACATAATACAGTGCAAATTACAATACAAAATATTTTAAAAAATGGCTGTGTTTCTTCATAGTCCCCGTTGTGCCATAAGGTGTTATTTTATCAGTTTTTTACAAATCTGGTTTTATTGCTAGCTTGAGTTACCTGGGGTGGCAGAGAGTTCCCTGTATTTAATACTGTGCATTTCCCAGCCTCTGTTCTGGTCCTGGGGACGGTGAAGAGACCTCTGACTGCATGCCTTGTGTTGTACCCTCTAAGCTGAGTAGCCCGAGACTGCCTTGCAGCTCCCCCCTGGAGTGCCATGCAGAAGAAATATCATCCCATGGAGAGAAGCAAGAGATTGAAATTCACTCAACTTTCTAGAGCTGTGGTCACCAACCGGTCGATCGATCGCCAAACATTTCTGTAAAAAACAACAACGATAAAGCCTTGTGTTCCTATTTTTTGGTTATTTGTCTCAGGCTGTTGGGGGTAGGTGCACCCGATTCTGCTGCGCTGCGTGTCGGGTAGTTGAACTGTTGCAATTTTGAACCATTTCACGTGTCGGAAGGTACAAACTCTGCCTTAACGGCCGGCCCGGAGAGAAAATCAAGTGCATTATAGGCTAACTGCTAGCCAATCAGATGGCTCAGATTACCATGTCTGTAGTAATGTAGCAGGCATATAAGGAAGCTACAGCGAAGTTGATACTGTGCGATTTTAAAATGTTTCAAAACATAACTAGAGAGAGACTGTCAAGTGTGAGTTCATGTTTAAGTTCTTACTCAGCACTGTCAACACTTTTGTATTCAACACTTTTATAAGCCATAAAATGTGCATTCTTCCTATTTTCACTCAGCGCTACAACAAGCACTGCAGCGGTAATGAATGAGTAGCAAAGTATATCGATAGGCTTGTGTTTTTGTTATTATTAGCGGTTTGGATCTTTTTTTTAATATCAAGGAATGTTTCACTTTCTCTGTACATAGGAGTAACAACATGAATTTGTGCATGAGGCAGAAATAACGAGGTGCGACTCAAGTTTTGGTAATTTTGGTAATTGTCAGAGGGATGTTGAAAGGCAGACCCTCAGGCTGCTGCTCTCTCCGTCCGCTCAGACTGTTGCATAGGCTTACATTTTGTAAGTCATGTTAAAAAATGATCTGAGCGGTAGATCTCGGCTTGCATTTTGACTCAGAAAGTGATCGTGACTCAGAAAAGGTTGGTGACAGCTGCTCTAGAGTTTTCCCTGATAAGACTATTAACGTTTCCCTCTACTGTGGCAATTGTAATCGAATCAACGCAATATTAGCCAATTTCAAATCAACACCCCGAAAGAAAATGAATTATGCAAGAGATTTTGATGTAGGTAGAACACATCGGAGTAGGAATTTATTGCAATGACATGCAAGACTCAGTGCGTACTCTACACAGACCAGTGCTGCAGTAGGCCAATATGCAAATAGACCATATACGGTGCATTCGGAAGTATTCAGACCCCTTCCCTTTTTCCACATTTTGTTACGTTACAGCCTTATCCTAAAATGGATTCAATTGTTTTTTTTCATCATCAATCTACACACAATACCCCATAAAGACAATGACAAAACAGGTTTTTCGAAAAAATGTAAAAAATTTACATAAGTATTCAGACCCTTTGCTAAGAGACTCAAAATTGAGCTCAGGTGCATCCTGTTTCCATTGATCATCCATGAGAGGTTTCTACAACTTGATTGGAGCCCACCTGTGGTAAATTAATATGTTTGGACATGATTTGGAAAGGCACACAACTGTCTATATAAGGTCCCACAGTTGACAGTGCATGTCAGAGCAAAAACCAAACCATGAGGTCAAAAGAATTGTCCGCAGAGCTCCGAGACAGGATTGTGTCATGGCAGAGATCTGGGGAAGGGTACCAAAACAATCTGCAGCATTGAAGGTCTCCAAGAACAGAGTGACCTCCATTATTCTTAAATGGAAGAAGTTCGGAACCACCAAGACTCTTTCTAGAGCTGGCTGCCCGGCCAAACTGAGCAATTGGGGAGAAGGGCCTTAGTCAGGGAGGTGAACAAGAACCTGATGATGACTTTGACAGAGCTTCCGAGTTCCTCTGTGGAGATGGGAGAAACTTCCAGAAGGACAACCATCTCTGCAGCACTCCACCAATCAGGCCTTTATAGTAGAGTGGCCAGACGGAAGCCACTCCTCAGTAAAAGGCACATGACTGCCCCCTTGGAGTTTGCCAAAAGGCACCTAAGGACTCTCAGACCATGAGAAACAAGATTCTCTGGTTTGATGAAACTAAGATTGAACTATTTGGCCTGAATGTCAAGCGTTACGTCTAGGGGAAACCTGATATTATCCCTATGGTGAAGCATGGTGGTGGCAGCATCATGCTGTGGGGCAGGGACTGGGAGACTAGTCAGGATTGAGGGAAAGAGGAACAGAGAAAATTACAGATAGATCCTTGATGAAAACCTGCTCCAGAGTGCTCAGGACCTCAGACTGGGGCGAAGGTTCACCTTCCTACAGGACAACGACCCTAAGCACACAGCCAAGACAATGCACGAGTGGCTTTAGGACAAGTCTCTGAATGTCCTTGAGTGGCCCAGCCATAGCCCGAACTTGAACCCGATCAAACATCTCTGGAGACCTGAAAATGACTGTGCTGCAAAGCTCCCCCATCCAACCTGGCAAAGCTTGTAGCGTCATACTCAAGAAGACTCAAGTCTGTAATCGCTGCCAAAGGTGCTTCAACAAAGTACTGAATTAAGGGTCATGAATACTTATGTAAATGTGATATTTCATTTTTTTTTTTTTTATACATTTGCAAAAATGTATAAAAACAGTTTTTGCTTTGTCATTATGGGGTATTTGTGTAGATTGATGAGGGGGAAATAACAATTGAATCCATTTTAGAACAAGGCTGTAACGTAACAAAATGTGGAAAAAGTAATGGGGTCTGAATACTTTCCGAATGCACTGTATGGATCTGTGCCATTTACTTTTAACTGGACTGTGTTTACAGCATGAGCGGTCATGAGTAGATATGCTTGTTTTGAGATCAAAGCAGGAGCTGCATGTAGCCACATGTGCACATTTTGTTCATATACTTTGTTTGTTACAAGCCCAGTTATAAAACTAAAACCAAAAACTATACTTTTAGTTATTGAGATATTTAGCACGTATATACTGTTGAGTCGTCAGCGTACATAGACACACAGGCTTTATTCAATGTCAGTGGAAGGTCATTAGTGAAAACAGAAAACCATACGTTCTCCTAACATCACTCTATTTTGATTTGCTTTTATCATTTTGGATTCAATTGAGAAGTTCTGATTACTTTTGATTACGTCTTATAAGTTATACTGATCATTTCAGTCAGGAAAGCAAAGTTCAGAGCCCCAAAGAGAGAGAGAGAGCGAGGGAAGGAGAGAGAAGCAGAGAGAGAGAAATAGAGTTAAAACAGGAGATTGAGAGGGTGGGGGGAGAGTGTGAGAGAGAGAGAGAAAGAAAGAGAGAGAGCGACAGAGAGAGAGGGAACGAGTTAAAGACGGAGAGAGAGTGAAAGATAAAAAGAGAGACAATATCTTCAGCTCTCAGCTCCGAGGGAGAAGTTGAGGGGAATGTTGATTGAATGATTGAATTGAGTCAATCGATGTGCGGCAGAATGGAAGAGAAAGAGAGAGGGTACAGAGAGAGAGAGAGAGAGAGAGAGATCGGTAGAATGTCTGTCTCTGAGGTCACTGATCATCATAAGAAGGGAGGACAGCAATGTGACAACACTAGCTTATATACTGTAAGGCTGGGTTAGAGGTTATTAGGGTTAATGTCCTTCAGCACCACATAGAGTTGGAGATAGAACATGTGTGTTAAATCGATTCAATTCTAAACAAATAGGAGGAAAGGAAGGCACTGCAAACCCCCTAAAATGCATCCAGCTATAGTAGAAACTGTGGCGTGTGTACATGATGTCTGCTGTGTGTGTTCTGGTATTGCAAGTGAAGCGGCAGATTGCTGAATGTGTTGAAGGCGAGCTGTGTTTGTGTGTGTTGTTGAGTGCGCGCAGCCTTGTGTGCGTGCCCAGCGTGTGTGTATGTGAGGCACGCGCCTGTCTGAGCATTTGCTAGGGAGGGGAGCTGGGCTGTTCCAGGTGGTTTCCATGGGGACAGGTTGAGTGAGGGATGGAGGCCTGCCTCTTTCTTGCTCTCCGTCGTTCAGTAATCTCTAGGGAAGGTTCTACCGTTCTCTGAGCATGGTAGAGACGCATGGAGAGAGACAGGTAGATTAGATGCTCTTCTCCACCCCTCCCCTCTCCTGTGCTCTCGTCATCCTTTCCTCTCTTCTCGTCTCTCCTCTGCTCTTGTTTTCTCTCTGTTTTTCTTTCTGTGTGTGTGTGTGTGTTATCCAACTGAGCAAAGGCATTATTAACTCATGTGAGGATGATTTCCTGAACTACCACCATTACATTGAATGTTTTTACTCAAATCCAGGGGAGCTTTTTTCTGTCTTTTTTTCTCTCTGGGACGTGATCTTAATGAGATCAGACTGCTGGATTCAACTCTTCTCCCTGGTCTTCAACCAGAACGCTGCTGCCAAGTTCTCTCTCCTGTTCCTTCTCTCTCTTCCTTCTATTCGCCTGCATTCCCTCAGCTTAAACTGGACAGCCTGTATAGCCCCTAGTCAGAAGCACACAAGCACACACACACACACGCATGCACACACACCCTCTGAAGGCAGTGGCGATCGGTGCCGTTTAAGATGAGGGAGGACAATCATTTATTTATGAGCGCGGCCTTATTTCTGTTACATGAAATTGGATGACTGTCATTCATATTCCATTCACACAGTTCAATGTAACATCGGCAATAAATTAATTAAACCAAAAGTTCTAGTGTTGGATAGCCAGCGAGTTAACATAGCATCCCTCTTTGTTTGAGCCAGGTGTCCGAGTAGGCTAAACTAGCTTGCTGCATTCGCTTGCTAAGTGAAATAAAAAATTAAAAAATACAATGAAATATAGCTAGCTCTGTCTCTCCTGCTCTCTCTTGCTTCTCCTACAAACTGTTCAACTATTGTCTTTCTCTTTTTTAGAGTCAACCATTTACCACATTTTATGCACTGCATTTTCCGATCCTTTGATTGGGTGGACAACGTGTCAGTTCATGCTGCAAGAGCTCTGATAAGTTGGAATACGTCCTCCGGAAGTTGTCATAGTTACTGTGTAAGTCTATGGAAGGGGGTGAGAACCATGAGCCTTCTAGGTTATGTGTTGAAGTCAATGTGGTGCTACCCTACAGAGTGCTGTTGAAGCTACTGTGTTCTAAACAATTATATGGTGACACGTGAATATATTTAGTTTAGTTTTATCTGAAAAGTTACCACGCACACACCTCTCTTGCTGCCTGGCTGCCTATCTGCAGGGTCAGGGCCATAGTCTCGGTGACAACTAGATGACCGTTCTTTGGACCTGATCCAATGTGCCCTCCTCTGCTAGAAGTCATTCAAGATTGTATTTGGCGTGTTTGTGTCTGTTTCTCCACGTCAACCCACAGAGTCAAAATGTACGAGAGAGAGAGAGAGAGAGAGAGAGAGAGAGAGAGAGATGTGACCTGTTGCCACATGAAAAGACAAACACCATTGTAAATACAACCCATATTTATGCTTATTTATTTTCCCTTTTGTACTTTAACCATTTGTACATCGTTACAGCACTGTGTATATACATAATATGACATTTGCAATGTCTTTATTCTTTTGGAACTTCTGTGAGTGTAATGTTTACTGTTAATTTTTATTGTTTATTTCACTTTTGTATATTATCTACCACACTTGCTTTGGCAACGTTAACATATGTTTCCCATGCCAATAAAACCCCTTGAATTGAATTGAATTGAATTGAGAGAGCGAGAGAGAGAGAGAGAGAGAGAGAGAGAGAGAGAGAGAGAGAGAGAGAGAGAGAGAGAGAGAGAGAGAGAGAGAGAGAGAGAGAGAGAGAGAGAGAGAGAGAGAGATATATTTTGTGGAGACTAATGTAGTCTCCTGTGAGTTGACCACGTATCTTATCTGTGTATGGAGGTTTAGCCCTTAGAGAATGATGAGCAAAGGAAAGAGAGAGGAGAGGAGAGGTATAAAGCACAAGGAGGTACAACCGCAGAGATGAGAGGAGAGGAGGCTGTCTGGGAGTGCAGGAGCAGTTTTAGTGACTACTCTTCGAGAGACAGTCTTCCCTTCAGATATTACTGAAGGAAGGAGAGAGGGTGGGTAGGAGAGAGAGCTGCTAGTGAGGAATGAGAGAAGGTGTGGAGGGATGGGAAGAGTGTTTTATTCAAAGGAGCGGCCAGTGACACCCTTCTTGACGGGGCTCCATGGGGTGATTGAGTCAGGGGGACAGAGGCTGTAGCGAGGCTGGGACAGGAGGCAGTCTGATCGGATACTTTCTGACCATACATCCCCTGGAGGACATGAAACTACTGGAAAGATAAAAAAGTGACAGAGGGGAGGGTAAAGAGAAAGGGGGAGAGGATTTAAATTAAAAAGAGAGCAGAGGGAAAGAGGGAAGGAGACAAGGACTAAAGCCCGGTTCAGATACAACAGGCGGCAGACATAAGGAGAGACGAGACAAAACTAGTTTTCATATGTTGTGTTGTCACATCTGACTAAAGACGGGGCAATCAGGTCAAGAAGACGAGACGGGCAGTTGAGACCGTTTCCACGGTAACACATCAGGAAGAGTGAACACTTAAGGACTTGATATCAGCAAGTTAATCTAGCTAACTGCAGCAAAATACCTAGCTAGCTAGCTGCTGGACTAAACACAGACCATCAGCACATTGTTCTCCGATTTGCAAATGGGATCCGTCTCGTCGCAAGTCTTTAGCTAAGATTTTACATGTTGAATCTTGGAAACTCCAGCAACCAATATGAGACATTCTAAAACTAGACCGTTCAGATCAAGCAAACTTTGTTCTGAAACTGCATATACCCGCCTCGGCTGTTGTATCTGAATTGGGCTTTAGGTCAGTATTATGCGCTGAACAGTGTTCTCTTTTAGTGGACATGCTTCCGTAAAGGCACAGGTAGAATGCTGCGCTTAGCTTGAGCTTTTTGTTGTTCTAAGAATTGATGTTACTGTTGTTTTGTTCATGTTATCACATAACACCAAGAGAGAGAGGGAGAGACACAGGCATGCGCACACACGCACACACGCACACATGTAAACACACACACACACACACACACACACACACACACACACACACACACACACACACACACACACACACACACACACACACACACACACACACACACACACACACACACACACACACACACACACACACACACACACCTGCGAAAGGTTGTGAATAATGCAGCAGCATCTGTTAACAGTGCCAAGGGTTATACTGTGTGGGCTAACGGTAGCTAACACTACCTCATTCGGTTTATATCAACAAGCTCTCACAGTCTCACTTCAGAATCCGACATTTCAACTAAACTAAAATGTGGAATTGTTTTAAGATGGTCATACCAAGGATCATTTAACTATTTGATTTAGAGTTTTAGGACCCCTTTAGGTATAAAGGAATATATAAAACAATTATTTGATGAAACATTGTTGAATTTGGCCCATACAATTGCATTGAAGAACAGATTCATGGAAAAACAGATAGTCCAAAAATTTATCAAAAGGACGTTTGTTTTAAAGCGTCTGTCCTGTATCCGAGAGATACAAGAAAAATCTGTATCATTTTTTTATTTACCCATATTTAACCCCCTTTTTAGCGCTAAACTACTTCCATATACACTGAGTATACAAAACATTTAGAACACCTGCTCTTTCCATGACATAGACTGACCAGGTGAATCCAGGTGAAAGCTATGATCCCTTATTGATGTCACTTGTTAAACCACTTCAATCAGTGTAGATGGGGACAGGGTAGCCTTTTCCTGCAGTCAATGACCAAAAGCACCCTCTTTGGCCTCATGGGTGGAATATTCTGAATATTTTTCTAATCATTATTATTTATTATTTATTTCTAGTTAACAACGAAAATCCGGCACTTCTATGTCAAACATTTTTGCTATATTTTAGTCTTCTGAAAGCTATAATCCTTTATTGATGTCACTTGTTAAATCTACAAGTTGAACAAGTTAAAGAAGGATTTATAGACCTTGAGACAATTGAGACATGGATTGTGTATTCAGAGGGTGAATGGGCAAGACAAAACATTTGAACATTGAACAAGGTATGGTAGTAGGTGCCAGGTGCACCGGTTTGTGCCAAGAACTGCAACGCTGCTGGGTTTTTCACACTCAACAGTTTCCCGTGTGTATCAAGAATGGTCCACCACCCAAAGGACATCCAGCCAACTTGACCCAACTGTGGGAAGCATTGGAGTCAACATTGGCCAGCAACCCTTGAGAAGACCGATTTTGGGGCTGTCTCATGGTCTGACAAACACCACTGTAGCTCGACTACCTTCCACCGCAGATGCAGAAGGCCGCCATTGGCGGATGTGGTGGATTGAGACGCAGCCCATGCAAAAAACAGACATCTCTAAACAGACGGATTTTGATGGGGATGTTTTTATTATGCTGATTAGATTACCGTGGGGGCACAGATATTGACTCTGGAGGGTTAATGTAAGGTTGCGGGATCAGGTGGCTTTGCAAGGCTAGGTTACAGGCGGCTTTGCGAGGAAAGGTTTCTCTCCCACTACACTCATCCTATAATCTCTCCCTTCTGCTAAATCTTTCTCCCTCCTGTCCCCTGATTCTGCCTCTTCGACCCTACTCTCCTCCCTTTCCACCTCCTATAACTCACACTGTCCCCTTTCCTCCCGTCCGGCTCGGCCCTCCCTCCTGCTCCATGGCTGAGTGACTCATTGTGAGCTTACAGAACAGGGCTGCTGGCAGCTGAGTGAAAATGTAGGAAAACGAAACTTCTGGAAGACTTATCCTCCTTTCACACCCTCCTCTCTACCTTCTCTTCCTCTGCATCCACTGCTAAAGCCACTTTCTATCACTCGAAATTTGAAGCTTCTGCCTCCGACCCTGGGGAACTCTTTTCTACCTATTTTCCATCATTAATTCTCCAACCCCTCGCTCCTCCTCCCTCTCTGTGGACGACTTTGTCAACCACTTTGACAAGAAGGTGGACGACATCTGCTCCTCGTTAACTCAGCCTATTGAGTCCACCGGTCCCACTCACACTGAACTACCCTACGCCTTGACCTCTTTCTCTCCTCCCTCTCCAGATGAAATCCTGCTCCTAGTGACATCTGGCCTCCCGACAACCTGCCCGCTTGACATATCCTTTCCTCCATTCCTCAGACCATCGCTGGAGACCTCCTTCCATTCCTCACTTCCGTCATCAACTCATCCCTTATCACTGAGTTCAAAATGTCCAGAGTCGCTCCACTCTGACGTCAAAGATTATAGACTGTTATCCTTTCTTTTCAAAACACATAGTCTCAGACCGACTCTCTCGCTATCTCTCTCAGAACAATCTTCTTGACCCTAACCAGTCAGGCTTCAAGACGGGTCATTCAACCGAAACTGCTCTCCTCTGTGTCACGGAGGCTCTCCGCACTACCAAAGCTGACTCTCTATCCTCTGTCCTCATCCTCCTAGATCTATCCGCTGCCTTCGACACCGTGAACCATCATATCCTCCTCTCCACCCTCTCAGGGCTGGGCGTCTCAGGCTCTGCATACTCTTGGATTGCATCCTATCTGGCAGGCCGCTCCTACCAGGTGACGTGGAGAGGATCTGTGTCTGCACTCTCACTTGTTTGCTTCGATGTCCCCCAGGCCCTCTTCTCTCTATACACCAAGTCACTAGGCTCCGTCATATCCTTACATGGTCTCTCCTATAATTGTTATGCAGATGACACTCAACTACTGTATTTTTCTCCTTTCCCCCTTCTAACACCCAGGTGGCGACACTCATCTCTGCATGCCTGGCAGATATCTCAGCTTGGATGTGAGCCCACCACCTCAAGCTCAACCTTGACAGAACAGAGCTGCTCTTCCTTCTGGGCAAGGCCTGCCCACTCCAAGGCCTCTCCATCATGGTGTGCAAAGAACCTTGGCGTGACCCTGGACAACACCATGTTGTTTTCTGCAGGCATCAAAGCATGCTCTACAACATCCATAGAGTAAGACCCTACCTCACACAGGAAGCATTGCAGGTCCTAATCCAGGCACTTGTCATCTCCCGTCTGGACTACTACTGGGCTCCCCGCTTGTCCCATCAAACCCCTGCAACTTAACGCTGCAGGCTGCCTGGTGTTCAACCTTCCCCAAGTTCTCCCATGTCTGCTCATCCACACACTCCACTGGCTTCCTGTCGAAGCTTGCATCCACTACAAGACCATGGTACTTGCCTATGGAGCAGCAAGAGGAACTTACAACATTATCAATGTCTACACTGTATTTCTGATCAATTTGATGTTATTTTAATGGTCAAAAAATGTGCTTTTCTTTCGAAAACAAGGACATTTTTAAGTGACCCCAAACTTTTGAACGGTAGTGTATATAGGACAGCAGGGATACAATTAGCTTCAGTGCACACAGAGTAATGTGACAGAGAGGTGTGTGTGCGTGTGCGTTTGTTTGTGTGCGTGTGAATGTGTGTGTGTGCACTTTCAGAAAACTTTTCAGGCTGTCAGACACTGCCAGATCATTAAGGAGGTTTGGTCAGTGAGAGGAAGGGAGGGATGGAAAGAGGCAGAAAAAGGGGGAGAGAAAGGAGGGAGTGAGAGAAGAAGAAGTCTCTCACTCATTAATGAGTGTCACCATAATTATCTCACTTTGCACTTCACACAACTTCCCTGGAACTCTGTCAACTCCTCAGGGACTAACACACACTAACACACACACAGACTTGCTCTGAAAAAAAAGTGTATTTTTAATTACCGTGGCAACTGTCCTGAATGAACCCTGAAACAGACTAAACATTCCAGCACGCGCCTCTCGTGGTGCGGTTTGATGACCACATGTAGCCTGCACTCTCACACACAGGCACGCGCACACACACCTACCTACACACACATATCGTCCTCCCCTCCCTTGCAGATAAAATAACATCATACCTTCATTATAATAACTGAGACAACATTCACACACTCTTACACATACCAACACCACGTGTGAAAATAAACTTGCAAAGAAAGTCACATTATAAAAGACCGTCTATGACAGCTCTGTCACTTTACTGCTGTTGGACTATCTTCTCTGCTCTCTGAAATGACTGTGTCGGTCGCCCACTCGAGGCACTGTGAGAGAGAGGAGAGATGGAGGGAGAGAGCGAGTGAGACAGAGGGAGGTGAGAGAGGGTGAGAGACAGAGCAGTCTAATTGTCTCGTCTACTTCGAGAAGTGTCGTTGTCTTCGTCTCCTCTTCATCATCACACAGGCATCTCTCTGAAGTCACACTAACACAGCAGACCGCCGGTATCTTCGAGTTTGTGTGTGTGTGTGTGTGTGTGTGTGTGTGTGTGTGTGTGTGTGTGTGTGTGTGTGTGTGTGTGCGTGTGCGCGCTCTCAGACTCAGGCTATGTGACTGGTGGTGATTGAGTAAGCCTTAATGAAATAATCCACCCAAAACCACTCATTCCTTTAATTTACAGTGTTAACCTTTGACACGTACCAACACATGGATCATTCTACAGTGGTACAGTGATTAGGACGCGTATTTAGAACGTCCGGTTTCGATTGACACAACAGTCAGCGTTTGAGCTGGCCACACTTTTGCACAAACACAGTCCTTACAAAGTTATGTCCAGAATGTGACCAGTTTATTTTTGGATGCAATGTTCAGACATTCACAGAAGTAGCTACAGCATAACACAATCATCCAAACCAGAAAATGTAGGCTACATTAGTCCTGGCGCTAACTGAGGAAAGATTTACATAACACAAGCGGTCATATTTAGCTAACTCTCGGCTGACAGAAACCATAAAATGAATTAGCTAATAGCAATTACTATTTACAATTCATCACATCATGGGTGACCTCACCAGTGATCTAAATAATTGAGTAAAACCCTTTCTAAAAAAATTATCAGACGATGGGTAGTTTGTGCGCGCCGCCATGTTAGTGTTTTTACGTCAACCAAAGATAACAAGAGGAGACAAGATTTGTTTTGTCTGTTTGCAGTATGCATGTTGAACGGGGTGTGTAGTCTACCATCATTCACTTCCCTTCATTCACTTCCAGAAGTTTACTCGAAAGATGAGTGAACCATCCCTTCACCTCATTTTGTTATAACATCGCTGGTCTGACAGACGTTTGCGTGACCCCCAGAATGCTTGTATAATGTCAACAAACATGACACCAAGCATAGCTGGCAAATAGCTTAGCATTAGCTCATCATAATCAGTACAACCTTCCAAAAGTATTTTACACCTATCATATGTGTCCATTACAATCTATGCAAGAATCGGAATGCATGATTTGTCATCAGTACTTGAAAACATGTGAATAAAACTGTAAATACATTATGCTCCATACAAACATAAATACATACATACGGTAGAAACAACAACATGATATACAGAAAATAAGGCACTTACTTTGATAGGAACTCACACATGTCAAAAGTTATTATTTGTAAGGAAAACAATAATGACGGCAATGCGAGCACCAACCAGAAAATGTGCCAGGGGGAAAAGGTTTGTGCAAGACTGTGCAAATGTCTTCATACTTGATCTGCGGAAACACGGGGGAAGTGCTTGGGCTCTCGTCAAAGAGAGAAGTTTGTCCCGCGTTATGTGTTATGATATCGGCCAGTATTGAAATCTGACAATTGAAGTCGGAAGTTTACATACACTTAGGTTGGAGTCATTAAAACTAGTTTTTCAGCCACTCCACAGATTTCTTGTTAACAAACTATAGTTTTGGCAAGTCGGTTAGGACATCTACTTTGTGCATGTCACAAGTAATTTTTCTAACAATTGTTTACAGAGATTATTTCACTTATAATTCACTGTATCACAATTCCAGTGGGTCAGAAGTTTACATACACTAAGTTGACTGTGCTTTTAAACAGCTTGGAAAATTCCAGAAAAGGATGTCATGGCTTTAGAAGCTTCTGATAGGCTAATTGACATAATTTGAGTCAATTGGAGGTGTACCTGTGGATGTATTTCAATGCCTACCTTCAATCTCAGTGCCTCTTTGCTTGACATCATGGGAAAATCTAAAGAAATCAGCCAAGACCTCAGAAAAAAATTGTAGACCTCCACAAGTCTGGTTCATCCTTGGGAGCAATTTCCAAACGCCTGAAGGTTCCACGTTCATCTGTACAAACAATAGTACGCAAATATTAACACCATGGGACAATGCAGCCGTCATATTGCTCAGGAAGGAGATGTGTTCTGTCTCCTAGAGATGAACATACTTTGGTGCGAAAAGTGCAAATCAATCCCAGAACAACAGCAAAGGACCTTGTGAAGATGCTGGAGGAAACAGGTACAAAAGAATCTATATCCACAGTAAAACGAGTCCTATATCGACATAACCTGAAAGGCCGCTCAGCAAGGAAGAAGCCACTGCTCCAAAACCGGCATAAAAAAGCCAGACTACGGTTTGCAACTGCACATGGTGACAAAGATCGTACTTTTTGTAGAAATGTCCTCTGGACTGATGAAACAAAAATAGAACTGTTTGGCCATAATGACCATCATTATGTTTGGAGGAAAAAGGGGGGGGCTTGGGAGCCGAAGAACACCATCCTAACCGTGAAGCACGGGTGTGGCAGCATCATGTTGTGGGGGTGCTTTGCTGCAGGAGGGACTGGTGCACTTCACAAAGTAGATGGCATCATGAGGCAGGACAATTATGTGGATATATTGAAGCAACATCTCAAGACATCAGTCAGGAAGTTAAATCTTGGTCGCAAATGGGTCTTCCAAATGGACAATGACCCCAAGCATACTTCCAAAGTTGTGGCAAAATGGCTTAAGGACAACAAAGTCAAGGTATTGGAGTGGCCATCACAAAGCTCTGACCTCAATCCTATAGAACATTTGTGGGCAGAACTGAAAAAGCATGTGTGAGCAAGGAGGCCTACAAACCCGACTCAGTTACACCAGCTCGGTCAGGAGGAATGGGCCAAAATTCACCCAACTTATTGTGGGAAGCTTGTGGAAGGCTACCCGAAATGTTTGACCCAAGTTAAACAATGTTAAGGCAATGCTACCAAATACTAATTGAGTGTATGTAAATTTCTGACCCACTGGGAATGTGATGAAAGAAATAAAAGCTAATTCTCTCTACTATTATTCTGACATTTCACATTCTTAAAATAAAGTGGTGATCCTAACTGACCTAAGACGGGGAATTTTTACTAGGATTAAATGTCAGGAATTGTGAAACACAGTTTAAATGTATTTGGCTGAGGTGTATGTAAACTTCTGACACGTTTTCGTGATCTAAAAGTCATCTTCCTGTTAACTTCCAGTGTAGTGAGAGCGACTTTATCACAATACTACGTCATACCGGCTGTACTACGTCATACCGGTTGTATTTCTACCTGCGAGAACGGCAAGAGCTCAGATACACATTAAAAATTGATTGAACATCGCTTACAGACCCCCCCCCCCCAAAAAAAAATATAACATTCAAAGTGGGTGAATCTTTCTTTTAACCCCTAGGCCTGATGGATAAAAACACACACCCAAAAGAGAAAGAAAGAACACAATTTGTTGGAGATGAAGAGGTAGAGGGAGAGAGGGAGACATTTGAGAAATAGAACAGAGAGAGTTCTAGGGAGGGAGGGAGGGAGGGATTTATAAAGGAAGGCAGAGTTGAAAAGAACACCTTGGGCGGTATTGATAGATTGAGTGGATAAGACAGGCTGCCATGAAAATATTTTTTCTCTGTAACCATTGGTAACTGGCAACTGTTCATAACCGTGATAATAATCATGTCGGTAACCATTGGTAACTGCAATCATATCCATGTTTGTAGCCATGTCGGTAACCGTGTCTGTATTTGTCCCTGTCCTATGTGTGTTTATGGTGAAAGCAGTGACATCAGGTGCCATAGAGCAGTGGTTCTCAAACTTTTTGACCCGCGTCCCCCAAAAAGGAGTGGGTCAATGCTTGCGACCCCTATGCACGCACACGCACACGTGAACACACACGCACAATCGCTTCAACAAAGTACTGAGTAAATGGTCTGAATACTTAGGTAAATGTGGTATTTCCGTTGTTTTTTAAAAATACATTTGAAAACATTTCTAAAAACCTGTTTTTGCTTTGTAATTATGGGTATTATGTGTAGATTGATGAGGGGGAAAAACGATTTCATCAATTTTAGAATAAGGCTGTAACGTAACAAAATGTGGAAAAAGTCGAGGGATCTGAATTCTTTCCGAATGCACCGTACATTTGTTTGAGAGTACAACGTTTTGCCCACTAGATGCCGCTGTTCCTGCTACTGCCACCACACCCTTTTATCCATTCTGCTGGTCTCTTCCGTTTCTTAAATGGATCACAACATTTTCATAGCAACTTTGGGTAGAAAATCAATAGCTTTTGCTCATGATGATCATAATGTATTTCATCTCTAATAAACTGCATGGATTCATCGTATTTCATCTCTAATAAACTGCATGGTTTCATCGTATTTCATCTCTAATAAACTGCATGGTTTCATCGTATTTCATCTCTAATAAACTGCATGGTTTCATCGTATTTCATCTCTAATAAACTGCATGGTTTCATCGTATTTCATCTCTAATAAACTGCATGGTTTCATCGTATTTCATCTCTAATAAACTGCATGGTTTCATCGTATTTCATCTCTAATAAACTGCATGGTTTCATCGTATTTCATCTCTAATAAACTGCATGGTTTCATCGTATTTCATCTCTAATAAACTGCATGGTTTCATCGTATTTCATCTCTAATAAACTGCATGGTTTCATCGTATTTCATCTCTAATAAACAGCATGGTTTCATCGTATTTCATCTCTAATAAACTGCATGGTTTCATCGTATTTCATCTCTAATAAACTGCATGGTTTCATCGTATTTCATCTCTAATAAACTGTATGGTTTCATCGTATTTCATCTCTAATAAACTGCATGGTTTCATCGTATTTCATCTCTAATAAACTGCATGGTTTCATCGTATTTCATCTCTAATAAACTGCATGGTTTCATCGTATTTCATCTCTAATAAACTGCATGGTTTCATCGTATTTCATCTCTAATAAACTGCATGGTTTCATCGTATTTCATCTCTAATAAACTGCATGGTTTCATCGTATTTCATCTCTAATAAACTGCATGGTTTCATCGTATTTCATCTCTAATAAACTGCATGGTTTCATCGTATTTCATCTCTAATAAACTGCATGGTTTCATCGTATTTCATCTCTAATAAACTGCATGGTTTCATCGTATTTCATCTCTAATAAACTGCATGGTTTCATCGTATTTCATCTCTAATAAACTGCATGGTTTCATCGTATTTCATCTCTAATAAACTGCATGGTTTCATCGTATTTCATCTCTAATAAACTGCATGGTTTCATCGTATTTCATCTCTAATAAACTGCATGGTTTCATCGTATTTCATCTCTAATAAACTGCATGGTTTCATCGTATTTCATCTCTAATAAACTGCATGGTTTCATCGTATTTCATCTCTAATAAACTGCATGGTTTCATCGTATTTCATCTCTAATAAACTGCATGGTTTCATCGTATTTCATCTCTAATAAACTGCATGGTTTCATCGTATTTCATCTCTAATAAACTGCATGGTTTCATCGTATTTCATCTCTAATAAACTGCATGGTTTCATCGTATTTCATCTCTAATAAACTGCATGGTTTCATCGTATTTCATCTCTAATAAACTGCATGGTTTCATCGTATTTCATCTCTAATAAACTGCATGGTTTCATCGTATTTCATCTCTAATAAACTGCATGGTTTCATCATATTTCATCTCTAATAAACTGCATGGTTTCATCATATTTCATCTCTAATAAACTGCATGGTTTCATCATATTTCATCTCTAATAAACTGCATGGTTTCATCATATTTCATCTCTAATAAACTGCATGGTTTCATCATATTTCATCTCTAATAAACTGCATGGTTTCATCATATTTCATCTCTAATAAACTGCATGGTTTCATCGTATTTCATCTCTAATAAACTGCATGGTTTCATCATATTTCATCTCTAATAAACTGCATGGTTTCATTGTATTTCATCTCTAATAAACTGCATGGTTTCATCGTATTTCATCTCTAATAAACTGCATGGTTTCATCGTATTTCATCTCTAATAAACTGCATGGTTTCATCGTATTTCATCTCTAATAAACTGTATGGTTTCATCGTATTTCATCTCTAATAAACTGCATGGTTTCATCGTATTTCATCTCTAATAAACTGCATGGTTTCATCATATTTCATCTCTAATAAACTGCATGGTTTCATCGTATTTCATCTCTAATAAACTGCATGGTTTCATCGTATTTCATCTCTAATAAACTGCATGGTTTCCCGAATCGTAGTTAGAGGACCACACACCTACTGTCTGATGTCATCGCGTGACTCTAAGTTTACTTTGACATGATGATACGCTTCCACCGCAATTTCTCACATAATTCATTTTACAGACACCAAAAGATCCCACCGTGTCAAATGAACAAATGATCTGTTGGCATTTATAAAAACGTCCTGTTTCCATCACAGCTGTCAGGATTTTATACGGTATGTCTTTACTGTCATAAAAACTGTGGATGGAAACGTGGTTATTGTGATGCCGTCAGATTAACATTAGATGTAGTATAACATTAGCTAGCTAGCTACGATTGAGAGGAGGAGAGCACCGGATTTTAGCTAGCTAACGTTGGCGTTGCAAGGTATTTTTGACAAACCTTTGGGAGTAATGACAACATTATTATCTGTCTGAAGTAAATTTGACGACGTCATAAGGATGACGAAGTTGTTTCCTACAAATGATTTGCCAACTTTAGCAATGTCATCATATTTCCTAGCCGCTATAGTGTAATTTAGACTAAAAGGACAAAGGAGAGGAGAGACAGGGAAGAGAAAAGAGAGTGGAAAGAGAAGACTGTGAGGACAGTGAAGACTGTGAAGACTGTGAGGACAGTGAAGACTGTGAAGACTGTGAGGACAGTGAAATGGTGTTCCCCTCCCAGTTACAGATGTCGCTGCTTAAGTGTGTGTGCATGTGTTCGTTATTGATGTGGTGAGCTGGGCGCGTAATACAGCTCCACTTAGCAACATGAACGAGCAATTAGTACATGGCACACGGAGCTACCGCAATGGTGGTAGTGTTGGGGAGGAAGCGTCGCCATGATGGCATGGAACAACTATCTTCACTGTTGGTTTTTCCATCGAAGGCGTCCACTTAACCACTCTACAGCTGGATTTTTAAGTGGGAACACATTTCTCACAATGCCTTACACATCATGATCACTCTGTGTGCTCTTAGGTCATGGGGAAATATTTCCCTCTTCCTTTTCCTCTCTCTTTCTCCATCTCTTACTCTCTGTGGGTCTGTTTCCCTCTCTCTCGTTATCCCCCAACTCGCTTAAATCAGCAGATGAACACTGTAACGAGATGTGTTGGATGATTGGTTAACATTGGAATTGAACCCCCCCACCCCTCTTTCTCCTTCTGTAGAGCTGCTCAGAAGTTGAACCTGTCATCGAAGAAGAAGAAGCAGCGCCCAGCGCCCCCCCCAGTTGTGTGTGACCCCCCTCTGTTCCCCACCGACTTCAGTGGGACCCTGCAGACCGCCCCTCCCCCCGCCCCACCTTGCCTGTTACGGGCTGCCAGCAAGATCAAAGACACCCCCGGACTAGGCAAGGTAGGACTTTATGAGCGCACATGCACTCACACACACACACGTACGTACAGTACGGTATCCTTCATTCCTGCTGCTGTGGCCATTTTCCTACCACACACATACAGACAAACATACACACACACACATACAGACAAACATACACACACACACATACAGACAAACATACACATACAGACAAACACACACACACACACACACACACACACACACACACACACACACACACACACACACACACACACACACACACACACACACACACACACACACACACACACACACAGACGCACACATTTCCACATTTCCCTGCTGCCTGTAACCTGTGAGAGCAGGCAAGATATTAGACCATACAGCAATGTGTGCCGTCGGATTTGCTCAAATCTCCCAAGGGTCCTAGCCATGACTGACAGGCAACTGTTTCAGATCCCCCCCTCCTCCGCTTGGGTTTTGGTACATTCCGTCTCACCTTAATCGAATCAGCCCAGCAGGGATGCTTCCATTCACCTCCAGATTGCGGGGGGAGATATTTTATATCAGTAAAGGAAATTAAATGATGTGTGTTCTTATCTCTAGGCATACTTAAAAGGAAGTCCCTGAAGGAAAGATAAAGTGCTGGTTTGTGAACCTCAGGCTGCTAGCAGCTCTACCTGTACTCGCTGAAGAGACAGATGTGAAAGAATGAAGAAATGGAGAGATCCGTCTGTCACTGTAGAAAATGTTGTCTAAAATATTGCACACCATTTGGGAGATCATTTTGCAGATTTTCAAGCTAAAACATATTGATACAAGCTTGATTTAAGAGAGATTATTTTGTGGATAAAACAAATGAATGACATTTCATCGTCTTAATATAATATACGATTAATTCCTCCTCTTCCTCCTTGTCCATCGATTAGGTTTATCTCCAATCCGCCCATCTTCTCCTTCACTCTCTCTCCTCCCCTCCTTTCTTCTCAACACTCCTCTCGGCTGACAGTGAAGGATTGTGGGGCTTCCAAGGTCACTTCAATCACCCAGCAAAGTGTTAACCACACAGCCACACAGACGCTCACAAACAGACACAGACAGACACACACAGACACGCTCTGGAGCGAGCGGCAGCCTTGAGAGAAATGACACTAAGAAGCATAAGCAATTATTAATAGCTGTCTCAGATCAGGCCAAAAACAACACCTCACAGGCAGTTGTGTGTGTGTGTGTGTGTGTGTGTGTGTGTGTGTGTGTGTGTGTGTGTGTGTGTGTGTGTGTGTGTGTGTGTGTGTGTGTGTGTGTGTGTGTGTGTGTGTGTGTGTGTGTGTGTGTGTGTGTGTGTGTGTGTGTGTGTGTGTGCGTGCGTGCGTGCGTGCGTGCGTGCGTGCGTGCGTGCGTGCGTGCGTGCGTGCGTGCGTGCGTGCGTGCGTGCGTGCGTGCGCGCGCGTGCGTGCATGCAGAGTATGGGAATTCAATAGCCACTTTGCTACCGTGTTGTGGGTAAAATATTAATAGTGTCGGTATTGGCAGGCCTACGAAAGGCTTAATTGTGAGATAGATAGAGGGGTGGACACGAGCCAGGAGAACAACAAGGCAGATTGAAGGAGGGAGGAAAGAGAGACAGATATTTAGAGAGAGAGACAGAGAGAGACAGAGAAAGATATGGAGAGATAGAAAGAGGGTTTAGACGTCTGATTCTGCATTAAGACTGTCAGAGCTTTTGTGTGTGTGCTGTCATACTCATTCCTCTCACACTCCTCTCTCTGTGTCTCTATGTGTGCGTGTGTGTGTGTGTGCGTGCGTGCGTGTCTGTGTATACATGTGTGTTAGTGAGCGCAGTCTCTAAGCTGTGTTGCCAATTTAGCACTTTTGTCGCTAGATTTAGTTTAGATTTAGTTTTCAGACCCCTCCAGTGACTTTTATTGGTAAAAGAGTACAGTGACAAATGTATCTACTTTTTAAGGCTTCCCCAGCGACTATTGGATGATTTAGCGACTTCCCTGTTTGTGTGTGTGCCCGTTCAGCTGAGCTCAGCTGTGCTACTCCGATCTGCGGTCTGCGCCCCTTCCAAAGCCTCTCAGTCCTCTCCCTGCTGCTGCAGTAACTGAAGTGAAGTGAATTTTATTCAAATGGGTTTTGTGTTGTAAAATGATACCACAGCTCTGCAAGGCATAAATAATAATAATATATATTTTTTTTTAAGTAAAAAATAAAATGTTCAATCTACCTTTCTCGGTTTTTCTGTGCTGTTTAATGATTTAATTGGTTCCTTTTTGTTCTCCTTCAAACATTATTTTTAGTTTTGCTTTGGAGAATTGCTCATTGCAAGCAATGAGAAAGAGGGACTGGACAGCATAAGCAGAAAAAAAAGTAGAATAATATATATTTTTTATACCATGTGCAAATGGTCGTTATGAAGTCACTGTTATGTCATGACGTCATCTAGCAACTTCTAGCGACAAATGGAGCAACCAACAGCTACTTTCCTTGAATTGTTGGCAAAACTGGTCTCATGGGATTCGTTTCTGTAATTTAAAAGCTCACATTAGTTTGATATTGGCTTAACCGGTCTCCATGGTTACAATCAACGGCCAGCAATGAGATACCTGTGAGACACACACACACGCACAGTCCCACTGGTACTCTTCCTTAATCAGATTTCTCTCTTATCACATCCCCAGTTATGAGAAAAACGAGAACGAGAGAGAGTGAGTCGGAAGAAAATAACCCTGTGAATTATTCAGTCGAGCCTCTTTTAACTGATACTCTAAAAACGACTGCGGAGAGTTTGTGTTTTCCTGCCTCGTCAAATGACATGGTGATTAAATATTTATCAGCAACACGATGACAACGTCAGAAACATTGCTATCGATTCATTCCCAGCTCAGTCACACTGTTACTTATTCATTCAATGCTGCAGCATAAAATGTTATGATGTCTGCTGTGTCCTAAGGCTACACACACACCACAGGAGGTTGGTGGTACCTTCATTGGGGAGAACAGGCTTGTGGTAATGACTGGAGCGGCATCAGTGGAATGGTATCAAATACATCTAACATATGGTTTCCGTGGTTTCCAGGTGTTTGATGCCATTCCATTTGCTCCGTTTCGGCCATTTTTATGAGCCGTCCTCCCCTCAGCAGCCTCCACTGACACATACTGGTCAGGGTTCAAAGTAATGAGACATAAAGCCAATATTTACCAACCGACCTTCAGACATGTTGGAATGTGACCTCTGCTACCTGCTAGGCCATCGGTTCTGCTGTGAGTTACTCGTTGTTTGAGTTCTGATGCCTTTATGGACAGACAGACGGACCAGCCTGGTGCAGTGTAGACTCGGGACCTGACAGGCAGACTGGGTTGGAGAGGGAGAGAGAGAAGGGGGGGATAGAGAGAGATGGAGGAGGAGCGGAAGAGAGAGAAGGGGGAGAGAAGGGGAAGATAAAGAGTGGAGGGTCTAGAGAGAGGTAACGGACGATAGAGCGAGAGGTAGAGAGAGACGGAAGAGCTGTTATCAGTGTGACATCAGGGTCTGTCAGAGGAGTGGCTCCAGGGGACTTGATGAACGCAGAGAGAGACGAGAGCTTCCACTCAAATACACTACTAATGGGCCCTCTCCCAGCCCCTCCCCCCTCGTATTCCCTTAACCCCTCTCAACCTCTCCTCGTCCATCTCTCTTTCTTTCCCCCATCTACTGTATGACCCCTTTCCCCACACTGTTTAAGCTGAACAAAGAGCCTATAGCTCTGTCTCTGTCATTGTGCGATTGGTACATCCAGTATACACCCACAGATTCTTGAAGAACACGACTTATGAATGCCTAATGAGCTTAGTTCGACCTGTCGCACCCCGTCAGAACCCAAAATATAAGCTTGTTTTACTCCAATGTTTGTATTAAAAATGCAGTTGTAAACAAACACTGTATAGCCTCAAAACATGGTTAAAACTAAACGTATATCCTATATGGCCAGTACTTGCATCCATAGCTCTGTCTACGACTTTGAGCGTGGTAACATTTCTCCAGCCCCAATCCGAAAGGTATTCACCAAAATCAATGGCGGGGTGTCGGCTTTGTTATTTTTTAAACTGCTGATTGCTCCTTTAAGGACCTCGTGGGCCGTGGTGTTTCTCCTCAGGTCTTAACCAGGATTTAAATAGCCCCATGCTCACATGGGTAACCAGTAAACATTCAACCTATTTGTCACCATGCCACTGTGTGAGAGAGGGAAGGAGAGCCCTGATCACCCCTCTACCAGCTATACAGGCTCCATGGTGTTGGGTCAAATATGTCCACATTAGACCTGTTAACTGTCTGTCTAATGAAGAGCAGCCATAACGCCAAGATACATTTAACATCATCAACATCTTGGCTCTTAGTTGTTTTATAGAAACACTATAAACAGACTCTCTCGCTTTCTTTTTCTATCCTTCCCTCTTTCTCTCTTGCGCTCACGCACGCACGCACACACACACACAGTATCTAAGCCTGTACCTAATTACATATAAGTCCCGATGTGTGCTGTGTAATCATGCATTGTGTGCTTTCCCACAGAGACAGGAAGAGGAAATGGATATCTGTGGGGAACACGATATGAGTTACACCTCAGGAAGAGCGTAGCGTTGAAATCCTTCCCCTGAGGCACTTACTGATATGATGGGCCTTTTTATTGGGGTCAAGATAGGGCACTGGACGCTCAGGAGTGTGTATGCGTGTGCGTGTGTGTGTGTGTGTGTGTGTGTGTGTGTGTGTGTGTAAGTTTATATTGCAAAGGGTCTTTGAATTTAATATGAAGTCTTGACCTGACAGTTAACTGTACTCGCCAGGCTTACACCTCAACTCTCATCATGGTAGACAGGCAGCAGGTACATTCTCTCACACACACACACACGCACGCACACGCACACGCACACACACACACACACACACACACATACGCACACACACACACACGCGCGCGCACACACACACACACACACACACACACACACACACACACACACACACACACACACACACACACACACACACACACACACGCGCGCACGCACGCACGCACGCATACACACACACACTTCTCTTATCTCTCTGGAAGGCCTTTCTCCCTGTTGTTCCCTGGTCATTTTGATGGCATAGTGACCAGAAGAAAGCTGTTTATGTTTAAATTCGAGCTATACTTTCACCTACCAGCTGGAGCATGGTGCCAGCTTTTATAATGTCAATTGTAGCCTATAATGTCTGTATTGAATATACACTGAGTGTACAAAACATTAGGAACACCTGCTCTTTCCATGACAGACAGACCAGGTGAATCCAGGTGAAAGCTATGATCCCTTATTGATGTCGCTTGTTAAATCCACTTCATTCAGTGTAGATCTCTCTACATTCTCCTCTTCTGTCTCTGCTGCTAAAGCCAATTTCTACCACTCTAAATTCCAAGCATCTGCCTCTAACCCTAGGAAGCTCTTTGCCACCTTCTCCTCCCTCCTGAATCCTCCTCCCCCTCCTCCCCCCTCCTCCCTCTCTGCTGATGACTTCGTCAACCATTTTGAAAAGAAGGTCGACGACATCCGATCCTCGTTTGCTAAGTCAAACGACACCGCTGGTTCTGCTCACACTGCCCTACCCTGTGCTTTGTCCTCTTTCTCCCCTCTCTCTCCAGATGAAATCTCGCGTCTTGTGACGGCCGGCCGCCCAACAACCTGCCCGCTTGACCCTATCCCCTCCTCTCTTCTCCAGACCATTTCCGGAGACCTTCTCCCTTACCTCACCTCGCTCATCAACTCATCCTTGACCGCTGGCTACGTCCCTTCCGTCTTCAAGAGAGCGAGAGTTGCACCCCTTCTGAAAAAACCTACACTCGATCCCTCCGATGTCAACAACTACAGACCAGTATCCCTTCTTTCTTTTCTCTCCAAAACTCTTGAACGTGCCGTCCTTGGCCAGCTCTCCTGCTATCTCTCTCAGAATGACCTTCTTGATCCAAATCAGTCAGGTTTCAAGACTAGTCATTCAACTGAGACTGCTCTTCTCTGTGTCACGGAGGCGCTCCGCACTGCTAAAGCTAACTCTCTCTCCTCTGCTCTCATCCTTCTAGACCTATCGGCTGCCTTTGATACTGTGAACCATCAGATCCTCCTCTCCACCCTCTCCGAGCTGGGCATCTCCGGCGCGGCCCACGCTTGGATTGCGTCCTACCTGACAGGTCGCTCCTACCAGGTGGCGTGGCGAGAATCTGTCTCCGCACCACGTGCTCTCACCACTGGTGTCCCCCAGGGCTCTGTTCTAGGCCCTCTCCTATTCTCGCTATACACCAAGTCACTTGGCTCTGTCATATCCTCACATGGTCTCTCCTATCATTGCTATGCAGACGACACACAATTAATCTTCTCCTTTCCCCCCTCTGATAACCAGGTAGTGAATCGCATCTCTGCATGTCTGGCAGACATATCAGTGTGGATGACGGATCACCACCTCAAGCTGAACCTCGGCAAGACGGAGCTGCTCTTCCTCCCGGGGAAGGACTGCCCGTTCCATGATCTCGCCATCACGGTTGACAACTCCATTGTGTCCTCCTCCCAGAGTGCTAAGAACCTTGGCGTGATCCTGGACAACACCCTGTCGTTCTCAACTAACATCAAGGCGGTGACCCGTTCCTGTAGGTTCATGCTCTACAACATTCGCAGAGTACGACCCTGCCTCACGCAGGAAGCGGCGCAGGTCCTAATCCAGGCACTTGTCATCTCCCGTCTGGATTACTGCAACTCGCTGTTGGCTGGGCTCCCTGCCTGTGCCATTAAACCCCTACAACTCATCCAGAACGCCGCAGCCCGTCTGGTGTTCAACTTTCCCAAGTTCTCTCACGTCACCCCGCTCCTCCGCTCTCTCCACTGGCTTCCAGTTGAAGCTCGCATCCGCTACAAGACCATGGTGCTTGCCTACGGAGCTGTGAGGGGAACGGCACCTCCGTACCTTCAGGCTCTGATCAGGCCCTACACCCAAACAAGGGCACTGCGTTCATCCACCTCTGGCCTGCTCGCCTCCCTACCTCTGAGGAAGTACAGTTCCCGCTCAGCCCAGTCAAAACTGTTCGCTGCTCTGGCACCCCAATGGTGGAACAAACTCCCTCACGACGCCAGGTCAGCGGAGTCAATCACCACCTTCCGGAGACACCTGAAACCCCACCTCTTTAAGGAATACCTAGGATAGGATAAAGTAATCCTTCTAACCCCCCCCCCCCTTAAAAGAGTTAGATGCACTATTGTAAAGTGGTTGTTCCACTGGATATCATAAGGTGAATGCACCAATTTGTAAGTCGCTCTGGATAAGAGCGTCTGCTAAATGACTTAAATGTAAATGTAAATGTAGATGAAGGGGAGGAGACAGGTTTAAGCAGGATTTTTAAGCCTTGAGACATGGATGTGTGCCATTCAGAGGGTAAATGGGTAAGACAAAAGAGATTTCAGTGCCTTTGAACAGGGTATGGTAGTAGGTGCCAGGCGCAGCGGTTTGAGTGTGTCAAGAACTGCAACACTGCTGGATTTTTCACACTCAACAGTTTCCTGTGTGTATCAAGAATGTTCCACCACCCAAAGGACATCCAGACATCTTGACACAACTGTGGGAAGCATTGGAGTCAACATTGGCCAGCTTTCGACACCTTGTAGAGTCCACGTCCCGATGAATTGAGTCTGTTCTGAGGGAAAAACTCAATATGTTTTGTACACTCAGTGTAAGTTTTAATATGTTCTGTATATATACACTGCTCAAAAAAATGAAGGGAACACTTAAACAACACAATGTAACTCCAAGTCAATCACACTTCTGTGAAATCAAACTGTCCACTTAGGAAGCACACTGATTGACAATAAATTTCACATGCTGTTGTGCAAATGGAATAGACAAAAGGTGGAAATTATAGGCAATTAGCAAGACACCCCCAATAAAGGAGTGGTTCTGCAGGTGGTGACCACAGACCACTTCTCAGTTCCTATGCTTCCTGGCTGATGTTTTGGTCACTTTTGAATGCTGGCGGTGCTTTCACTCTAGTGGTAGCATGAGACGGAGTCTACAACCCACACAAGTGGCTCAGGTAGTGCAGCTCATCCAGGATGGCACATCAATGCGAACTGTGGCAAGAAGGTTTGCTGTGTCTGTCAGCGTAGTGTCCAGAGCATGGAGGCGCTACCAGGAGACAGGCCATTACATCAGGAGATGTGGAGGAGGCCGTAGGAGGGCAACAACCCAGCAGCAGGACCGCTACCTCCGCCTTTGTGCAAGGAGGAGCAGGTGGAGCACTGCCAGAGCCCTGCAAAATGACCTCCAGCAGGCCACAAATGTGCATGTGTCTGCTCAAACGGTCAGAAACAGACTCCATGAGGGTGGTATGAGGGCCCGACGTCCACAGGTGGGGGTTGTGCTTACAGCCCAACACCGTGCAGGACGTTTGGCATTTGCCAGAGAACACCAAGATTGGCAAATTCGCCACTGGCGCCCTGTGCTCTTCACAGATGAAAGCAGGTTCACACTGAGCACATGAGCACATGTGACAGACGTGACAGAGTCTGGAGACGCCGTGGAGAACGTTCTGCTGCCTGCAACATCCTCCAGCATGACCGGTTTGGCGGTGGGTCAGTCATGGTGTGGGGTGGCATTTCTTTGGGGGGCCGCACAGCCCTCCATGTGCTCGCCAGAGGTAGCCTGACTGCCATTAGGTACCGAGATGAGATCCTCAGACCCCTTGTGAGACCATATGCTGGTGCGGTTGGCCCTGGGTTCCTCCTAATGCAAGACAATGCTAGACCTCATGTGGCTGGAGTGTGTCAGCAGTTCCTGCAAGAGGAAGGCATTGATGCTATGGACTGGCCCGCCCGTTCCCCAGACCTTAATCCAATTGAGCACATCTGGGACATCATGTCTCGCTCCATCCACCAACGCCACGTTGCACCACAGACTGTCCAGGAGTTGGCGGATGCTTTAGTCCAGGTCTGGGAGGAGATCCCTCGGGAGACCATCCGCCACCTCATCAGGAGCATGCCCAGGCGTTGTAGGGAGGTCATACAGGCACATGGAGGCCACACACACTACTGAGCCTCATTTTGACTTGTTTTAAGGACATTACATCAAAGTTGGATCAGCCTGTAGTGTGGTTTTCCACTTTAATTTTTAGTGTGACTCCAAATCCAGACTTCCATGGGTTGATAAATTTGATTTCCATTGATAATTTTTGTGTGATTTTGTTGTCAGCACATTCAACTATGTAAAGAAAAAAGTATTTAATAAGAATATTTCATTCATTCAGATCTAGGATGTGTTATTTTAGTGTTCCCTTTATTTTTTTGAGCAGTGTATATACAGTGGGGAGAACAAGTATTTGATACACTGCCGATTTTGCAGGTTTTCCTACTTACAAAGCATGTAGAGGTCTGTCATTTTTATCATAGGTACACTTCAACTGTGAGAGACGGAATCTAAAACAAAAATCCAGAAAATCACATTGTATGATTTTTAAGTAATTAATTTGCATTTTATTGCATGACATAAGTATTTGATCACCTACCAACCAGTAAGAATTCCGGCTCTCACAGACCTGTTAGTTTTTCTTTAAGAAGCCCTCCTGTTCTCCACTCATTACCTGTATTAACTGCACCTGTTTGAACTCGTTACCTGTATAAAAGACACCTGTCCACACACTCAATCAAACAGACTCCAACCTCTCCACAATGGCCAAGACCAGAGAGCTGTGTAAGGACATCAGGGATAAATTGTAGACCTGTACAAGGCTGGGATGGGCTACAGGACAATAGCCAAGCAGCTTGGTGAGAAGGCAACAACTGTTGGCACAATTATTAGAAAATGGAAGAAGTTCAAGATGACGGTCAATCACCCTCGGTCTGGGGCTCCATGCAAGATCTCACCTCGTGGGGCATCAATGATCATGAGGAATGTGAGGGATCAGCCCAGAACTACACGGCAGGACCTGGTCAATGACCTGAAGAGAGCTGGGACCACAGTCTCAAAGAAAACCATTAGTAACACACTACGCCGTCATGGATTAAAATCCTGCAGCGCACGCAAGGTCCCCCTGCTCAAGCCAGCGCATGTCCAGGCCCGTCTGAAGTTTGCCAATGACCATCTGGATGATCCAGAGGAGGAATGGGAGAAGGTCATGTGGTCTGATGAGACAAAAATAGAGCTTTTTGCTCTAAACTCCACTCGCCGTGTTTGGAGGAATAGAAGGATGAGTACAACCCCAAGAACACCATCCCAACCGTGAAGCATGGAGGTGGAAACATCATTCTTTGGGGATGCTTTTCTGCAAAGGGGACAGGACGACTGCACCGTATTGAGGGGAGGATGGATGGGGCCATGTATCGCGAGATTTTGACCAACAACCTCCTTCCCTCAGTAAGAGCATTGAAGATGGGTCGTGGCTGGGTCTTCCAGCATGACAACGACCCGAAACACACAGCCAGGGCAACTAAGGAGTGGCTCCGTAAGAAGCATCTCAAGGTCCTGGAGTGGCCTAGCCAGTCTCCAGACCTGAACCCAATAGAAAATCTTTGGAGGGAGCCGAAAGTCCGTATTGCCCAGCGACAGCCCCGAAACCTGAAGGATCTGGAGAAGGTCTGTATGGAGGAGTGGGCCAAAATCCCTGCTGCAGTGTGTGCAAACCTGGTCAAGAACTACAGGAAACGTATGATCTCTGTAATTGCAAACTAAGGTTTCTGTACCAAATATTCAGTTCTGCTTTTCTGATGTATCAAATACTTATGTCATGCAATAAAATGCAAATTAATTACTTAAAAATCATACAATGTGATTTTCTGGATTTTTGTTTTAGATTCCGTCTCTCACAGTTGAAGTGTACCTATGATAAAAATTACAGACCTCTACATGCTTTGTAAGTAGGAAAACCTGCAAAATTGTCAGTGTATCAAATACTTGTTCTCCCCACTGTATATACATATATTATATCTTCACTTTGAATAAAAAATCGGTCATTTCCATAATAGAGATAGGACAGAAATAAGTTGTAGTGTCCACTGTAGAAGCGATGTTAAAACATCTTGTCCGAGAGAATCTTTTTAATGTCAGTGTGTTTTAATGGTGAGCTGCGTTTATGAGAGGAGATCTGGAGAATGTCAACTCAGTGCTGCTGGCTTTACATGCAGACCATTTTACCTTACTCCTCTGCAGAGGAGAGGGGGGATCCATCCTATTTCCTTCTCCCTCTCGCTTTCTCTCTCTTCCCTCCATCCCATTCTCTCTCGCTCTCTGTCACACACACACACACACACACACACACACACACACACACACACACACACACACACACACACACACACACACACACACACACACACACACACACACACACACACACACACACACACAGGGTTATTGCATTTGCCCCATGTTTTCAGTTATTCAAATGACATTATTTTTGTTAGCATGCAGAGTCCTGCTGCGTTGCGTTCATGGTGAATGTCTTCCATTTGTGTTTCCGTTCTCCTTGGCTGCTCAATCCTGTTATACAACACGACGCAGACTCATGCCTTCATGTCCCCAAGGCTCAAATCTTTTCTATTCACTTATCTGCTATTTACTCTGTTTGCTTTCATCTCTGCTCACGTCTCTCCCCTCTATCCGGCTGTAATTCCCGGCTGTAATTCTGGCTTTTTTGAGCATTCTGGAGCGTCCTGTCTGAAAGCCAAAGTGTGTTTGGGAGCGTTTGGGAACGCCGTCCCGTTTTAATCCCAGAGCAACGTTTAGTGGCAGCTTAAAGCACAACCTGTCTTCTGACGGTTACTCATGTTTGGTCTCAGTGGTGGTGAAAATGACAGCTTATATCTGAATTTGCATCCTCTCTCCTCTACTCCCTCCCTCTCCCTTTTTTTATTCTACATTCCTCTCCTCCCTTTTTTCTCTCTCCCCTCCATCTCACTCTCTGTCCTCTCTCTTCTTCCATCCTGAATTGCTCCATCCTCCCGCTATCCTTATCCCCATCCCTCTCTCTAAAGCTCCTCCTAACTGTGAATAAAGAAGTAGATAAGTGAACCTGCAGGAGCTCTGGGAAAAGTTTGAGATCTGTCAGCTGTTTGGGGGGAAAAGAACCCGACGCTGCTTTTCTCTCGATTAAAAACCTCAACACCAACGAGGTGTGACAACAAACGAGTGTTGACGTGTGCGGGGGGAGAGGAAGGAAAGGAGGGAAAGAGAGGAGGTGACAGAGAGAAAGCTAAAATAAGATTGCTCCGCTTAAAGCTTTGAAGACTAACACAGGAAAAAGGGGGAGAGGGAGCGGTGATGCAGGTGTTGATGCGTGTCTTCTAAGAACTAAATCGCTGGCTTGTCTTCGTCAGGTTTATCTTGTCTTTGTTAGGTTTAGCGCAGAAGAGGGTTTCAGCCCCCCATGAATGAAACAACAGGATTTTATCGTTACTACTGGTTTCTAATGGTGTTCTACTAGTTTTTACTGTGGTTCAATTGTTTACAATTAGTTTTTACAATGGTTCAACTGGTTTTATCCTGGTTCAACTGGTTTTATCCTGGTTCAACTGGTTTTATCCTGGTTCAACTGGTTTTATCCTGGTTCAACTGGTTTTATCCTGGTTCAACTGGTTTTATCCTGGTTCAACTGGCTTTAGGGGTTTGACCTGATCTTATCTTGACCTACTTCTGTTCTATTGTTGGGTTCTACAATCTGATTCTGATGAGTTACGATCCCCTGTTCTGAGTTTCATTGTTCTGTTCTGAGTTCTCTGGTCCTGTCCTCTGTCCCTCCACCAGGTGAAGGTGATGGTGCGTGTGTGTCCCGTGATGTCCTCGGACGCAGCAGAGTCCAGCTCCTTCCTCAAGGTGGACACCAGGAAGAAGCAGGTGACCATTATGGATCCATCAGCCAACCAGATGCAAGGAAACACCCTCCAGAAACGAGGAGTCAATCAGGCCCCACCTAAGATGTTTGCCTTCGACGCCGCCTTCCCCCATGATGCATCACAGGTAGGGATCTGATTATGCGGAGGGCAGCCAATCCCAAATTACCCCCCAGCCAATCCCAAATTACCCCCTAGCTTCCCCTCTCTCATGACTCTCTGTCTGTGTCTCTCTCTCTCTCTCTCTAGGCGGAGGTGTGTGCTGGTACTGTAGCTGAGGTCATTCAGTCTGTGTCTCTCTCTCTCTAGGCGGAGGTGTGTGCTGGTACTGTAGCTGAGGTCATTCAGTCTGTGTCTCTCTCTCTAGACGGAGGTGTGTGCTGGTACTGTAGCTGAGGTCATTCAGTCTGTGTCTCTCTCTCTCTAGATGGAGGTGTGTGCTGGTACTGTAGCTGAGGTCATTCAGTCTGTGTCTCTCTCTCTCTAGGCGGAGGTGTGTGCTGGTACTGTAGCTGAGGTCATTCAGTCTGTGTCTCTCTCTCTAGACGGAGGTGTGTGCTGGTACTGTAGCTGAGGTCATTCAGTCTGTGTCTCTCTCTCTCTCTCTAGGCGGAGGTGTGTGCTGGTACTGTAGCTGAGGTCATTCAGTCTGTGTCTCTCTCTCTCTAGACGGAGGTGTGTGCTGGTACTGTAGCTGAGGTCATTCAGTCTGTGTCTCTCTCTCTCTCTCTAGGCGGAGGTGTGTGCTGGTACTGTAGCTGAGGTCATTCAGTCTGTGTCTCTCTCTCTCTAGGCGGACGTGTGTGCTGATACTGTAGCTGAGGTCATTCAGTCTGTGTCTCTCTCTCTCTCTCTAGGCGGAGGTGTGTGCTGGTACTGTAGCTGAGGTCATTCAGTCTGTGTCTCTCTCTCTCTCTAGGTGGAGGTGTGTGCTGGTACTGTAGCTGAGGTCATTCAGTCTGTGTCTCTCTCTCTCTCTAGACGGAGGTGTGTGCTGGTACTGTAGCTGAGGTCATTCAGTCTGTGTCTCTCTCTCTCTCTCTAGGCGGAGGTGTGTGCTGGTACTGTAGCTGAGGTCATTCAGTCTGTGTCTCTCTCTCTCTCTAGGCGGAGGTGTGTGCTGGTACTGTAGCTGAGGTCATTCAGTCTGTGTCTCTCTCTCTCTCTCTAGGCGGAGGTGTGTGCTGGTACTGTAGCTGAGGTCATTCAGTCTGTGTCTCTCTCTCTCTAGATGGAGGTGTGTAATGGTACTGTAGCTGAGGTCATTCAGTCTGTGTCTCTCTCTCTCTAGACAGAGGTGTGTGCTGGTACTGTAGCTGAGGTCATTCAGTCTGTGTCTCTCTCTCTCTCTAGGCGGAGGTGTGTGCTGGTACTGTAGCTGAGGTCATTCAGTCTGTGTCTCTCTCTCTCTCTCTCTAGACGGAGGTGTGTGCTGGTACTGTAGCTGAGGTCATTCAGTCTGTCTCTCTCTCTCTCTCTAGGCGGAGGTGTGTGCTGGTACTGTAGCTGAGGTCATTCAGTCTGTGTCTCTCTCTCTCTCTCTAGGCGGAGGTGTGTGCTGGTACTGTAGCTGAGGTCATTCAGTCTGTGTCTCTCTCTCTCTAGGCGGAGGTGTGTGCCGGTACTGTAGCTGAGGTCATTCAGTCTGTGTCTCTCTCTCTCTAGGCGGAGGTGTGTGCTGGTACTGTAGCTGAGGTCATTCAGTCTGTGTCTCTCTCTCTCTCTAGGCGGAGGTGTGTGCTGGTACTGTAGCTGAGGTCATTCAGTCTGTGTCTCTCTCTCTCTAGGCGGAGGTGTGTGCTGGTACTGTAGCTGAGGTCATTCAGTCTGTGTCTCTCTCTCTCTAGGCGGAGGTGTGTGCTGGTACTGTAGCTGAGGTCATTCAGTCTGTGTCTGTCTCTCTCTAGGCTCTCTCTCTCAGGCGGAGGTGTGTGCTGGTACTGTAGCTGAGGTCATTCAGTCTGTGTCTCTCTCTCTCTCTAGGCGGAGGTGTGTGCTGGTACTGTAGCTGAGGTCATTCAGTCAGTGTCTCTCTCTCTCCAGGCGGAGGTGTGTGCTGGTACTGTAGCTGAGGTCATTCAGTCTGTCTCTCTCTCTCTCTCTCTAGGCGGAGGTGTGTGCTGGTACTGTAGCTGAGGTCATTCAGTCTGTGTCTGTCTCTCTCTCTAGGCGGAGGTGTGTGCTGGTACTGTAGCTGAGGTCATTCAGTCTGTGTCTCTCTCTCTCTCTAGGCGGAGGTGTGTGCTGGTACTGTAGCTGAGGTCATTCAGTCTGTGTGTCTCTCTCTCTCTAGGCGGAGGTGTGTGCTGGTACTGTAGCTGAGGTCATTCAGTCTGTGTGTCTCTCTCTCTCTAGGCGGAGGTGTGTGCTGGTACTGTAGCTGAGGTCATTCAGTCTGTGTGTCTCTCTCTCTCTCTCTAGGCGGAGGTGTGTGCTGGTACTGTAGCTGAGGTCATTCAGTCTGTGTCTCTCTCTCTCTCTCTCTAGGCGGAGGTGTGTGCTGGTACTGTAGCTGAGGTCATTCAGTCTGTGTCTGTCTCTCTCTCTAGGCGGAGGTGTGTGCTGGTACTGTAGCTGAGGTCATTCAGTCTGTGTGTCTCTCTCTCTCTCTAGGCGGAGGTGTGTGCTGGTACTGTAGCTGAGGTCATTCAGTCGGTGGTAAACGGAGCAGATGGCTGTGTCTTTTGCTTCGGACACTCTAAACTGGGTAAGGTTGTGTGTGTGTGTGTGTATGAACCTGATCTGAGCCTTTGTTGTATGGCACACACACATACTCACACACACACACACACAGACACACAATGTTGTGCGTATGTACCCAGACATTGACAAACGGAGTCTGACATGGAAAACAAAGTGAATGCATTTGCAAAGTATCGACCGCTGATTTTCTGAGTGTGACGTTCTCTGATCAACATGACTGCATCTCAGCTAGCCTATCAGGACAGACTGCATGGAGAGGGAGGGAAGAAAATTAAAGGGTAGAGGGAGAGAAAGAGAGAGAGATGGAGAGATGGGAGCAGCCGGGCAAGAAGAGGGAGTGGAACAGAAAGAAGAATGAGAGAGGGAGAGCGAGGGGGAGAGGAATGTAGGGACAGACAGAAGTAGAGAGAAACAGAAAGGGAGAGAAAGAGAGAGAGAAAGAGGGAGAGAGAAAGAGGAGACTAATGTCACTTCAAATCTCCTCCAGTTCAGTAGCCCTGATCTTGTCTTGTCTGAGCAGGAGGCTGAATCTCCACCGGTTTAATCCCACAGAGGTCCCTCCTCAGAAGGGCACAGTAATGAGTGTCAAGACCCTGCCTGATCCACTCTCTGTAACGTCTTACTGTCTGTGTGTGCCTTCAGCGTCCATGCTTTCACACTCATGTAATCAGTCTACCCATGACAAATTCTCTACATGTAATAAGCCTGTTCTTACAGCCCAGACACACACACACACACACACACACACACACACACACACACACACACACACACACACACACACACACACACACACACACACACACACACACACACACACACACACACACACACACACACACACACACACACAGGATAAAAAAGTTCATTCGGAAAGTTTTCAGATCCCTTCACTTTTTCCACATTTTTGTTACATTACAGCCTCATTCTAAAATGGATTAAATACATACAAATCAGCAGCAATCTACACACAATATCCCATAATGACAAAGTGAAAACAGGTCATTTTTGCTCATTTATAAAAAATGTCAAACAGAAATACCTTATTGACTTAAGTATTCAGACCCTTTGCTATGAGACTTGAAATTGAGCTCAAGTTCATCCTGTTTCCATTGATCATTCTTGAGATGTTTTCACAACTTGATTGGAGTCCACCTGTGGTAAATTAAATTGATTGGACATGATTTGGAAAGGCACACACCTGTCTATGTAAGGTCCCACAGTTGACAGTGCATGTCAGAGCAAAAACCAAGCCATGAGTTTGAAGGAATTGTCCGTAGAGCTCCGAGACAGGATTGTGTCGATGAACAGATCTGGGGACGTGTACCAAAAAAATTCTGCAGCATTGAAGGTCCCCAAGAACACAGTGGCCTCCATCATTCTGGAGCTGGCCGCCCGGCCATACTGAGCCATCGGGGGAGAAGGGCCTTGGTCAGAGAGGTGACCAAGAACCTGATGGTCACTCTGACAGAGCTTTAGAGTTCCTCTGTGGAGATGGGAGAACCTTCCAGAAGGACAACCATCTCTGCAGCCCTCCACCAATCAGGCCTTTATGGTAGAGTGGTCAGACGGAAGCCACTCCTCAGTAAAAGGCACATCAAAGTACGCTTGGAGTTTGCCAAAAGGCACCTGAAGACTCTCAGACCATGAGAATCAAGATTCTCTGGTCTGATGAAACCAAGATTGAACTCTTTGGCCTGAATGCCAAGCATCACGTCTGGAGGAAAGTGAAGCATGGTGGAGGCAGCATCATGCTGTGGGGATATTTTCAGCAGCAGGAACTGGGAGACTAGTCAGGATTGAGGCAAAGATGAACAAAGTACAGAGATATCCTTGATGAAAACCCGCTCCAGAGCGCTCTGGACCTCAGACTGTGGCGAAGGTTCACCGTCCAATACGACAACAGCCTTAAGCACACAGCCAAGACAACGCAGGAGTGGATCGGGACAAGTCTCTGAATGTCCTTGAGTGGCCCAGCCGTGGCCCAGCCAGAGCCCAGACTTGAACCCGATCGAACATCTCTGGAGACACCTGAACATATCTGTGCAGCAACGCTCCACATCCAACCTGCCAGAGCTTGAGAGGTTCTGCAGAGAAGAATGGGAGGAACTCCCCAAATACAGGTGTGCCAAGCTGGTAGCGTCATACCCAAGAAGACTCTAAGCTGTAATCGCTGCCAATGGTGCCTCAACAAATTACTGAGTAAATGGTCTGAATACTTATGTAAATGTGATATTTCAGTTTATTCATAACAATGAATAAAACCCAGTTCTTGCTTTGTCATTATGGGGTATTGTGTGTAGATTGATGAGGGGTATAAAAACAGAGTCACACACAAAATGTATAAATTACTGGGAGTTTATACACAGAGTGTGCGACTCCCTTTGTTTCTATAGCTTACAGTTTATTCACCATTAGTCAGCACCTCCACACTAAATCATTTTCTTTGGGTGTGCACCAGCTCATGCTTTTTATTAGATTGATGAGGGGGGAGAAAACAAATCAATTTTAGAATAATGTAGCATAATGTGGAAAAAGTCAAGAGGTCTGAATACTTTCCGAATGCATTGTGTATTATTTAGCAGTTGCTTTCATCTAGAGTGACTTACAATTATTATTATTTTAACCTTTATTTAACCAGGCAAGTCAGTTAAGAACAAATTCTTATTTACAATGACGGCCTAGGAACAGGGGCAGAACGACAGATTTTTACCTTGTCAGCTCGGGGATTCGATCTAGCAACCTTTCGGTTACTGGCCCAACGCTCTAACCACTAGGCTACCTGCCGCCCCACAATAAGTGCAATCAGCTATGGAAGGTGACTACATAGCATCGTATGGCCATCACTAGTAAAACCTTCTGGAATGGAGAAGTTCCCCCCCGCCGACTACGCCATCTATCAGCCTCCGGTGGAATGTCAGAGGACACACTCACTGGTCCTGGTAATTAAACACAGAATATTCCCTTTAGCAACACACACACATTCGCGAACACACATGCACATTTACACATACATGCAAAACTACACACACACACACCACCCTGTCCCTACCAACTCCACCATATATCAGCCTGTGGTGTGATGTCAGTGGACACACATGTTGGTTCGCTGGTCGTGGAAATTAACGCCAGAATCCTCGCTTTAGGAACAAAGACAGAGCCCTCTCTGCTCCACTAGCCTACCAGGCCTGGAGAAGATTATTGCATTAGCTTTTATTTTACATCCACAAAACGGATCACTGAAAGATAGATAGAATAAACTGTGCTCCACTGGTCCCTAATAGAGATCAAATACCCTCACTGGCCAGTCCTGCCTCCCCCTATCTCTTTTTATGAATCATTCATTCCATTTTATTCTGTCCTGTAAATCAAATCAATACATATAGCATCACAGGCGGGTAATAAACCCTGTCTGTCTATCTGTCTATCTGTCTGCCTGTCCTAACCCACCTCAGCCCCCTAAACCACCGATTAAATCAGATGAGATTCAATAAGGACTGAGGGCATGTAGATGAAGGTAGAGTAATGGATGGCCGGGTTATGAACAGAGGAGGAGGGAGAGAGGAGAGAGGGGAACGTTGTAGATAATTGAATCCCACGCTCTCTTGCTCTTGCATTACCTCATCCTCCCCGAGTCCTCTGATTGGATTACCGGCCCTGGGCCGTATGGCCATCCCTTAAATGGCAGCCATCTTTATTATGTCTGTAATCAATGTAAAAATCCTGTCACTGTGGGATCTCTCTCTCTCTTTCATCTAACTCCCTCTCTCCCCTCCCACTCTCTCTGAAGATGCTTGTTGGCCTGTCAGCATTACCAGTTCTGTACTCTATTGTTCAGGCCAATTATAAGCAAGAATCGCTCTAAGCTATGATGATGGTAGATGCCTTACCAGTATCCCACTGACAAACTACTACCCCACCTTGCTACATCCCACTCCACTGTCAGTCTTCCCAACCACCACCCACAGCATATACCCCACACAGACAATATGACATGGTGGTGGATGGTCAGACCATTCCCTTGTTGATCTGCTACTTGGCATGTTGTGTCAGATGGAAGGTGTGAATACCAGCTAGTCTTGAGCAGAGGCAAAGTAATCTACAATCTATACTCCAGCCTGTGTACTGCTATCTTAGTCAGAGTGCCAGTATTCCAATCTCAGAGAGAGAGAGAGAGAGAGAGAGAGAGAGAGAGAGAGAGAGAGAGAGAGAGAGAGAGAGAGAGAGAGAGAGGCCTGAGAACTGTTGCTGACTGCTCATGGCACAATGAGCTTGTGATTAAGTTTCTGTAGCACCAGAGAATATGAGTCACAACCTTATGAAATTCAACAACAAACAAAACACATGAATGCACAGACACACACACACAGAGAGAGAGAGAGAGAGGGGGGAGTGTGAAAGGAATGAATCTGACAGCTTGGGCCAAGAGCAGTACAGTAACTCTGAATGGAATGGTTTTTATTGCCACAAAGCACTATTCTTTATTGCTTACTCAAAAGTGTAATTTAAATTTTGAAGATCTAACATCATGACGGTCTTCTGGTGTCATGTGTGACAGAGACAAGGCAGATTCAGATCCAAAGTTCTGTCAATTAACGGTCTCTAAGCCAACAGACATCATATCAGACGGTGCGCTGTGACACTGAATTATAGTAGCGGATAAGAAATGATTAGAAATCGTCTTTAGAAGGCAGTCAGCATTGTGATTGGCTGCCCTCGTCCAATCACATTATTAATGACCTCATTGAGTACCTACTGTAAAGTAATCCTCTGTGACGTTTAATGTCTCTATAGATGAACAAAACATCAGTGAAGAGGGAGTTAAACACTTAGCAGGTAGCAATGACAACAATGGCTTTTGAGAAAGGATTCTACTCTGATTAAGTCAAGACATAAAAGGCTGATAGAGAACACATACGGTTTAACCTGGCGCACACACAAAACAAGGCAGAATGAAAGGCACATTGCAAAAATACACACAGATGTATGCACACACACACACACACACACGTGGATGTGTGTGTGCGTGTGTGACATATGGCTTTGTTTAGCCGTGTGTCTGATCTCTCTCCCGTCAACAGTAGGGGTCGTCCCCCTGTGTCTAGGTTCGTAGGGGCAGGTCTGGACACACAGTGGGGACACACATACACGCAAACGGAGTTCATTTAGAAATCAGACAGAAGGGATGGGCTGTAGAAGGAGGAGGAGGACAGAGTGCGTGTGGTGTTTTGGAAGAGATGGTTATGTTAATGATTGTTTTACTCCACTGCTGATGGAGTTTTTTGTGTGTGTGTGTGTGTGTGTGTGTGTGTGTGTGTGTGTGTGTGTGTGTGTGTGTGTGTGTGTGTGTGTGTGGTGTGTGTGTGGTGTGTGTGTGGTGTGTGTGTGTGTGTGTGTGTGTGTGTGTGTGTGTGTGTGTGTGTGTGTGTGTGTGTGTGTGTGTGTGTGTGTGTGTGTGTGTGTGTGTGTGTGTGTGTGTGTGTGTGTGTGTGTGTGTGTGTGTGTGTGTGTGTGTGTGTGTGTGTGTGTGTGTGTGTGTGTGTGTGTGTGTGTGTGTGTCCTCCAGGTAAATCCTACACCATGATAGGTGGTGATGAGTCCATGCAGACCCTGGGGATCATCCCCTGTGCCGTCTCCTGGCTCTTCAAGCTCATCAACGAGAGGAAGGAGAAGACGGGAGCACGCTTCTCAGTCCGAGTCTCAGCCGTAGAGGTCTGTCACTCCCTCACTCTAAGGCTGCGTTAACAAAGGCAGCCCAAATCTGATCTTTTGCCCAATTATCATCAAAAGAGCTGATCTGATTGGTCAAAAGACACATTTTTGGAAAAACATCAGAATTGGGCTGCCTGTGTAAATGGAGCCTAAGAGCCGGTTTCCTAGACTCAGATTAAAGGAGATTCTCCATGAGTATGCATTTTAGTCCAGGAGGAGCCTTAATCAGGGTCTGCGAAACCAACCCTAATTCTGTTGTTTATAGAATTACGGGATCCTAAAATATGTATGAAATATGTTCTAGGTGTGAGGGAAAGTTTGGGTTCTGATAGTTGTGTGTTCTAGATGTGGGGTTCTGATGGTAGTGTGCTATGCTCTATGTTCTAGGTTTGGGGTAAAGAGGAGAACCTGAAAGACTTGCTGTCTGAAGTGGCGACAGGCAGTTTGCAGGACAGCCAGTCCCCTGGAGTTTACCTCTGCGAGGACCCCATCTGTGGCATGCAGGTAAAATGCCGCTCGTCAAAACGTCAACTAATCATCAGAACATTGATAACAAAGCCCTGCACACCCTGTGGCCGTCCACTTAACTTGTCTAATTATTCTGATCACCATTAGCATTAGCTTTCACTTTAGCAACAACTTCCTGGGGTCCATGCAAAACACCAGACCTAAGGCCTCCCGAATGGCGCAGCGGACTAAGGCACAGCATCACTACAGCCTTGGGTTCGATCCCCAGGCTATAGTGACCCGGAGTCCTATAGAGCGGCGCACAATTGGCCCAGCGTCGTCCGGGTTAGTGGAGGGTTTGGCCGGGGGGGGGGGCTTTACTTGGCTCATCGTGCTCTAGCGACTCCTTGTGGCGGGCCGGGCGCCTGCAGGCTGACTTTGGTCGTCAGTTGAACGGCGTTTCCTCTGACACTTTGGTACAGCTGGCTTCCGGGTTAAGTGAGTGGGTGTTAAGATGCGTGGTTTGGCGGGTCATGTTTCAGAGGACGCGTGGCTTGACCTTCGCCTCTCCCGAGCCCTTTGGGGAGTTGCAGCGATAAGACGAGATCATTATAACGAAATTGGGGAGACAAAGGGGGTAAAAATACAAATAAAAAAACAGATCCAGAGGCAGAAACATCAGTGTCTCTTAATCACGGTCCAGGGGACCCAAAGTGAAGCACATTATAAGTTTTGCCCTGTCACTTCACACCTGATTCCACTAATCAATCAGGTGTGTAGTGCTAGGACAAAAAAATGTCATGTTTACCCTTTTGGGTCCCCAGGACCAGGATTGAGAAACACTAACAGAGTAGCTCATGAACCCACAAGACAACAAGGAGAGTAACAGAGGAAGGCCCCTGCCTTCCATCCCAGACACTGAGTCCTCTGCTTCCTCCAGTGTTTTCCTCTACAGTCTGTCTCACTGTGGTGTCTCAAAGGAAACCCACAGGATTACGGCTAAGGCAGTGTATGCTGATGGCAATATCAGACCTAGAGCACTGTAGTAATATATCATTATATATATATCTCTGTGTGTCTACCCTCAGGCACTAGGATCTGTTATCTTACCTGGCTGTTTTTAACCTAACACTCTCTAAGGTTACACACACGCATATACAGACACACACACACAGAGACACACACATACTGTACACACACACAGAGTGTGTGTAAGCACATCTACATCTATAGAGAACACCAAAACCGCAAACCTCTAAAAATTGTAACTCTGCTAGTTAACCTGCCCATCGTCTTTCTCCTACAGTGTGTGGTTTTATCCTCATTTAGTTATTTTCTCTTCTGGGGTCATTTAGTTTGACATCTTAATGGGTGTGTGTGTGTGTGTGTGTTGATATGTTGATAGGATTAGTGTGTGAGACAAGGGTATCAGTGTAATCCCTAGCTAATCTCATGTTTTAATGATACCCCACAGCATTTGAGTTATAATGCTACTCTGCCTATCTGAGTCTGTCTTTACAGACACCATACACTGCATGACACACACACACACACACACACACACACACACACACACACACACACACACACACACACACACACACACACACACACACACACACACACACACACACACACACACACACACACACACACACACACAAGGAAGCATACACACAAACACACAGAAAGAAAAATGACTGTCCTGTGGTTTGTAGAATTAGTATTTTCCCTCCTACCTGGGAAACAGTATTTTAAAGTGACTGAAGCATAAAAGTGATTTATCTCACCTCCTCTGTAATCCCTCCCCAGCTCCAGAACCAGAGTGAGCTGCGAGCCCCCACGCCAGAGAAAGCAGCCTTCTTCCTGGATGCAGCCATAGCAGCTCGCTACAGCAGCAGAGCCGACGCCGACCCAGAGGAGCATCTCAACTCACACATGCTGTTCACACTGCACATCTACCAGTACCGCATGGAGAAGACTGGCAAGGGAGGGAGTGAGTACTACACACACACACACACACACACTGTATCTGTTGTGTCCCAGGTTGTCAGTCAGACTGTCTCCACGCTAATTCTACAGTGTGATGTCATGTGTGTGTATTAATAGTGTGTGTGTGATAACGTGGTCAGGTACGTGATAACAAGGCTAGGAGAAGGTGTTGTTCCCTATGTGTGATGGAGACGTATAATCTTACCTGCTCTTAAGGAGACACAGCTTGACACACACACACCATGTGCATCCGCTCATTTCGCCTTATCATACAACACCTCAGTCTGATTCAGTCAGCTGGTTGGTGGCACCTTCACTGGGGAGGATGGGCTCGTGGCAGTGGCTGGAGCGGAATAGGTGGAACGCTATCCAAACCATCAAACACATGGCTTCTGTTACAGCCATTATTGTGAGCTGTCCTCCCCTCAGCAGCTTCCACTGACACACACACACACACACACACACACACACACACACACACACACACACACACACACACACACACACACACACACACACACACACACACACACACACAAAGACCTATATAGCCATGCATACTGGGACATACACTCTAATCCCAGATTTCCCAAACTCGGTCCTGGGGCCCTCCCTGGGTGCATGTTTTGGCTTTTGCCCTAGCACTGCACAGTTGATTCAAATAACCAACTCATCATCAGGCTTTGATTATTTGAAATAGCTGTGTAGTGCTGGGGCAAAGGCCCCAGCAAAGGTCCCAGCAAAGGCCCCAGGACCGAGGCCCCAGGACCGAGTTTGGGAAACCCTGCTCTAATCCCCAGATGGAAAGACATGCGCACACACACACACATTAATACACTGACACACAAAGATTGCTCAGAGAAGGTAAATGGGAACCAGATGTGCTGAACGGACCTAGAGAGGTATTCGTTCTTGACTGACTTCCAGAGCATACACAAGGAAGGCAGTGTATACACGCATGCACGCTTCCGACAGGTGATGTGTTGACAAGGAAACGTCACGTAGCTGAACACACAGCTGAGCTGGTGAGGGGTCCAGGTGGCAGGCTGTTATAATTGTCCTATTTCACACTAATGTGTGAATTGTAAATGTGTTTTTTGCACATCCCAACTCCCCCTGAGACAACCTCAGAGAGTAGGGTCACGGCCAGGGTCTGCCTTTATCAACAGCGACCCTGGAGCAATTAGGGTTAAGTGCCTTGCTCAAGGGCACATTGACAGGTTTTTCACGACGTCGGCTCAGGGACTCAAACTAGCGACCGTCCGGTTACTGGGCCAACTCTCTAACCGCTAGGATACCTGCTGCCCAATGTAGGCGTGTGTGTGCACGCGTCCATGCGTGTGTATGTGTGTGTGTGCGGGCATGCCTGCTTGTGTGCGTGCGTGTGTGTGTGTGTGCTGAGGCTGACATGCATGACCTCCTCTGAGATGAGCAGATCAAAAATGCTGGGGGATGAAGCGATGGATAGTGTGTCCTGGATATATCACCCTGTGAAATACTGTTACTGAGTTTTGTAACTCACTGTAAAAAAAAATATACGTTTTGTGCAATGATTAATGTATCCTTCTGTCACCCCAATTTTCTCTCCCCTTTCTCTGTCCTCGCTTTTTCCTTCCTCTCTTTCTGTACGCTTCTCTCGGTCCCTCCTTCCCCTCTCTCTATCCCCCTCTCCCCGGATCCCCTCCTGTCCCTCTCTCACCCTCCTCTCTCTCTCCAGTGTCGGGAGGTCGCAGTAGACTCCACCTGATAGACCTGGGCAGCTGTGTGAAGGTGCTGGGAGGAGAGATGGGCAGGGAGAGCAGTAGTAGTACAGCAGCAGGAGTGTGTCTGTCCCTCTCTGCCCTGGGGAACGTCATCCTGGCTCTGGTCAACGGCAGCAAACATATCCCCTACAAGTACGTGTGCACTGTGTGTGTATTGGGGGGGGGGGGGGGGGGTATGTGTGTGTCTGTGTGAGGACCTGTTGGAGGTTGTATTCAATTGCTTTGCAATATTACTCAGATACAAAAAATGACTACATAATTGTATCTATTTCTTACTCTTGCCCTTCCCTAAATGACCCTCCCTAAGTGTGTGTGACTAACTGGGGGAGTTCGGGCTTGTGTCAGCTTCCACTGGTGACTGGCTCAATATCTATCTCTACATATCCAACTCAATATATCACATCCATGTCATATTAATAGTAGACTTTAAACCTATGAATAAACCTGCGAATTATTGTGGATATATTCATGAGATAGTACACTTAAATAGGCAGATCATTGGACACACGAGGCACAATGATTCCTGTAAGCCCGGCCCGGACTTAATTCTGCATAACTACCATGTGTAATGATAATGTATAGAATGACATTTGCTGCTCTTGATCAGAGTGGCTAAATGCCTGCTGAAGCTTTGGAGAGGGAGAAATGGAGAGAGAGAGAGAGACAGGCAGGGAGAGAGAAAGAGAGAGAGGAGAGGGGAGAGAGAGAGAGAGAGAGAGGAGAGAGAGAGAGAGAAAGAGAGGGAGTGGCAGAGAGGGAGAGAGTAAGGTGCTGTGGGGTTGATTTAAAGCCCAATAACTAATGTTGCTTCATTATTATCACCTGAGACCGCTAGGAAGAGGTTTTTTGGTCTGTTCTTTTTCCTGAAGAGAATGAGTGGGACTGTGAGAGAGGGAATACGAGAGAGGGGAGAGAGGGAGGAAAGAGGAGAGAGAGTTTGAAGGAACGAGAGGCAGAAAAAAAGAGCAAGGAGGAAAGGGGTGAAACGAAAGCAGGGGGACAGAGGCTTTGAAACAGTGGTGTGCAAATGTTAATTTTTCCCAAGAACATGCAGGCTCTTCTCCCTCCCTCTCTCTCTCTCTCTCTGCCTCCCTCCTCCAGTGCAGATAGCTCAGCTCCACGGCTCTCTAATTTAATCACGAGCTCGGCATTTACATTGCAAAGCACCCCACCACTTTATGCCAGAACTGTAAACATTACACACACACCGAGGCATACAAACCCAAATACACACATATGCATGCATGCGTATAACATTTTAGGTTGGGGCCATTTGCAAGGTGTGGAACTGGAACTCACCGTGCATGAATATAAAATCCCTTCTGCACAAATCACTGATCTTCTGCTTTATTTAATTAGACCCAAACACTCGCGGCTCCAGACTTTTTCCCCCCCTCTTTCTTCTCCATGTTCCACCCTGCTTAATGAGATCAATTAAGGGACTGATTGAGATGTCAGGCGAGGGAGATGCAATTACTATCGTTTATGTGACGAAGACACTGATAACTACTACTAATGACATGACTCAGAGTGCGAGACAGAGACAGAGAGCGAGAGAGAGCGAGAGCGAGAGCGAGAGAGAGAGAGAGAGAGGGAGGAATGGAGGGAGAAAAGAGAAGAGGATGAACTTGAGGACAGTTGAGGCAAAGTAGAGCGATAGCTGAGGCAGACAGCAGAGAAGAAAGGATGGGATAGCTTGTGTGTGTGTGTGTGTGTGGGCTGGCCGGGGGCTGTGTTTTTATAAAAAGAGGACAGCAGCATGAGGTATTGAGCCACAGAGGAGCCTGCGCTCCATTCTGCCCTGAGGGTCCCAAACAGCTCACAGGAGTTACCTACCACACACACACACACACATGCCCATGCACACACACCACATGCACACACACACACACAGAAACACAGGCAGACAGTCAATTAACCCTAGGACAAACACAGGAGATGGAGAGCGTTAAATAAACACACAATCCTACAGCTACTGTCCCACATGTTCCAGCCATAGAGATATTAACCATCGACGTAGCTAATGCTCAGGTCTGGAGATCATTGCTGATTGGTAGGGAGGTGAACAGTGCTTTTAAGGGTTTGATAGATATTATCCTTCAGATTAATGTTTGTTTCTGTGTGGACATACAGTATGTGTGCATGCATGAGTCTGTGTGTGCGTGCGTGATGTAATGTGAGTGTGTGCACAATTTAACATGTGTGTGTGTGTTTATGCCTGTGTTAGTGTATGTGCGTGATGTAATGTGTGTGTGTGTTCCAGGGACAGTAAGCTGACCATGCTACTGAGAGAGTCGCTGGGCAACATGAACTGTCGGACCACCATGATTGCCCACATCTCCTCGTCGCCTAGCAACTTCTCTGACACGCTCTCCACCCTCCAGATCGCCTCGCGCCTCCTCCGTATGAAGAAGAAGAAGACCAAAGTCAGTATGGTAGGCATTATCAATTTAGCCACATTCAGTCATTCAATCATTCATTCAATCAATAAATCGGTCCATGACATAAAGCAATTCTCCTTCTCGTGCATTTCACAGTTGTTTCTTCTGGGGCTCAACTGCTAAATGTTCAGATTGATATTTCAGTTAAAAAAAAGTTAACTTTCAGTATTGCTGGAACTTGATGACCCAGCATTACAATAACAGGCCAGTAAATGAAACCGAGATTCTAATTTGTGTCTTTCAGAAAGTGTTGTTTCTCTCATCCATTTTCACATTCCCTCTCTTCTTCAGCAATACACGTCCAGTTCGTCAGGGGGTGAGAGTTCGTGTGAGGAGGGTCGTATGCGTCGCCCCACCCACCTGAGACCATTCCACTCCCGTAGCTCTGCCGACTCCAACCTTCCCCTGCTGCACCTCTCCAGCGACCCAGATGACTACTCCAGTAGCGAGCAGTCCTGCGACACCGTCATCTACGTGGGCCCCAATGGGGGTGCTGTCTCGGACCGTGAGCTGACCGACAACGAGGGTCCGCCAGAGTTTGTCCCCATCATTCCTGCTCTGCTGAAGAACAAAGCCGAGTCTGGCGTTCTGCCGACTACACCAACTCTGCAACAACAACAGCAACAGACAGTACTCTCCCAGCCCCAGCCTGCCCCTACACAGACACACACCCAGCCCTTTGCCCTGCCTACACAGTCCCTCATCGCCCTAACCCAGCACCCACTCCCTCTCCTCCAACCCCTGGGCCAACCCCTGCCCCCTGTGCCAGAGGAAGGGGCGGAGTGTCTCAAGTGCAACACCTTCGCCGAGCTGCAGGAGCGGCTGGAGTGTATCGACGGGAGCGAAGAGGTGGCCAAGTTCCCCTTTGAGGAGGTGCCGGTTAATAGGGGGGCCAAGTCTGACACCCTGGTTCCCCCTGGGTCTGAGACAGAGCCAACGGGAGGGGTGGGAGTGGAGGTGGAGGTAGAGACCTCCAGGAGGATGTCCAATGACAAGCAGCTCCAGGAGATCAGGGAGGTGGTGGAAGAGGCAGAACTGGCCCAGACCATGATAGAGAGTCTGAGCCTGACCGGCGGCAGCAGTGTGACGGGCAGCAGTGGAGCTGGACACACCAGCACTAACCCTCTACAGAGGGCCAAGAGCGCCAGCCTCCATGACAGGTCAGATCTGTTTGTTTGTTAAGATCCCCATTAGCGGTTACAAAGCAACAGCTACTCTGCCTAGGGTCCACACGAAAAATAACACAAAACATAACTTATTAGGGCCTCCCGGGTGCATCATCGCAGTGCTAACTGTGCCACCAGAGATTCTGGGTTCGAGCCCAGGCTCTGTCGCAACCGGCTGCGACCGGGAGGCTCATGAGGCGATGAGCACAATTGGCCCAGCGTCCTCCGGGTTAGTGAGGGTTTGGCCGCCAGGGATATCCTTGTCTCATCGCGCACTAGCGACTCCTGTGTCGGGCCGGGCGCAGTGCACGCTGACCAGGTCGCCAGGTGCACAGTGTTTCCTCCGACACATTGGTGCGGCTGGCTTCCGGGTTGGATGTGCGTTGTGTCAAGAAGCAGTGCGGTTGGGTTGTGTTTCGGAGGACGCATGGCTCTCGACCTTCGCCTCACCCGAGTCCGTACGGGAGTTGCAGCGATGAGACAAGACAGTAACTGCTACTAATTGGATACCACGAAATTGGGGAGAAAAAGGGGGTAAAATTTTCAAAACTTATAATAAAATACTTTTAAAAAACAGAACTTATTGTTCCTTTAGCTTGTATAGTTTTATCGAATGCCTTATAATTTTTATGTCTGTCTTGAAGGTATTTTTGTTTTCAATATCTTCTTTTTCTTTTCTATTTCTCTTCCTTTCTATTTGATTGACAGTCGTGAGTCTTTGAGCGCAGGCAGTAGCAGTGATGGTAAGCCCCGCCCCCTGGGTTCTCCTCGGCTGGGCATCGCCTCTCTTACCAAGACCTCTGACTACAGACCTCCTTCCTCACCCTCACAGCGCTGCAAGGTACAGTATCTGGCTCTCACACCTCTACGGTCTTTGCTTGTGCTATTTTACAGTTATTGGGTTGAATTTTACCTCATAAAATGCATTTCCATGAAAATGTACAGTAATGTTGTGAAGCATCTTTGGGTCCTTGAAAAGAACTATAAAAATCCAATATTTGATTATGATTATAATCAAGGTCTACACCCAGAAGGGTGTGATGCCGGGAACGCCCCCTCTGTCCTGCCAGAGTCTGTCTACTGCAGACAGCCTGGCTGCAGATAGTGGGAGGTCCTCTACAGATTCCCTGCTACAGCTGAAGTCCCTGTCCAGGACCTCCCCGATGAGAATGAGTCCCCAGGTGCTAAAGCGCACCGACTCCTTGTCTGCCAGCCTGGGGTCTGCTGAAACACTGTGTGACGATAATGTTCCTCAGATACCTCTGGATGTACGCAGGGACAGTAAGTCTTGCTCTTTATTCTATTACTGTGACAAGTGTTTTTTGAAGATGTTTTTTATGTATGACAGTGGTTTCGTACAGCGAATTCATTTTACGTTCCTTACATATTTTCCTTTCATTGTCTATCCTCTCTCTTCCTCCTTCCCATCTTTCTCTGCCTCCCCCAGCCCCAGTTCCTGCTCTAGCCCCCAGCCCCTCCTCTACCCCAGCCCCAGCAGACCCTCGCTCTCTGGGGGAAGATGAGCTGGTATTCACCCTGGGGTGTGAGGAGGGGCTGGATGTCCGGGGCATGCTGGAGAGTGGCGGTCGTCCCACTAGCATCATTAGCTTCACCAGCGACTGTTCCGTCACCGCCCTGGCCTCAGGATCCCGCCCTGTCTCCATCATCAGCAGCATCAGCGATGACCTGGAGTGCTATGGAAACAACACTACTGTCATTGTTACGACCACCGGAATGGTCACAATGACAAGCGCCTCAGTCGCCGGGGTGATCGCCATGGCGGAAGTCAGCATGGCGAAGCTTCGCGTGGAAGGAGAGGCGATGGCGGCGCTGCCGAGCTGCCGGTCGTCCATCTCATCGTGGCTGAGTGAGCTGAGTGCTGGGAGTGACGGGGATCAGTCCCTGCACAGTTTCGGCCAGTCCCATGGACATGGGGAGGCTCTGGCCGAGCTAGACCCCCCACAGGTGCCTCTCTCTGGGGCAGAGGAGCAAGATGAGGTGTCCCTGGGTTCTAGAGGAAGGAAGACTCCTGACAGCGAAGTAGTGTTGTGTGGAGATGAGAACGGAACGGAGAAGGAGAAGAGCACCCTGACTAAAGAGAGGCTGAAGAGACTGTCTCCCTCCATGGGTAAGACCAACATCACCGTCTCCAACATCCAGACCCTGGGGGCCTCCAGCAACTTCCTCCCTTTCAAGACCAACATCACAGTCCACCCCTGTGTGGCCGTCAAACCCATGGTTATACAGGAGCCCACTATACTGTCCTCCCCTACCAAGACTCTGTTGTCCAAGGACCCAGCCAAGCCTGCCCCAGCCCCAGCCCAAGCCCTGGTCCTGGCCTCCATGTCCAGCGAACTCAGCTTCGACGACCCCTGGATGAAGAGAGATGGAGGCGATGTGAGGCCTAAGGAGCTGGTGTGTAAGGTGAAGCCGGAGAAGAGGGTGGTGGAGCCACCAGTCAAGACAGACCCAGCTAAGACCCAGGCCTGGCCCCAGGGTGACAGGGCCAGCAGGGTGGACAGTGGCTACGGAGGGGACCGTTGCAGCTCCAGCAGCGGTGAGACCGTCTCCTCTCCAGACTCCTGTAAGAGGGTGGTGGATGGCTGTGAGATGGTGCTGGTCAGCTCTGGGGAATGTCTGATGACTCCCGTCTACTCTGCCGACATCCTGCGCACCGCCAGTCTGCCCCGCGGCTGGCACCGGATCAACCGCCATGACGGCCTGGACGAGGACTCACTCCGCTACGGCGCTAACGGAGGAGGGGCAGGGGGGGAGTACCGGGGCCTAGGGATCACCACCTCCACCCCCTGTAGTCCGAGGGCAACACTGGACCGACGGGGGTCGTCCGGGAGACAAGGCCTGTTCTCCCGCCAGAAAGGGATCCCACCGCTGCCACCAGTACGCAAGTCCAGTCTGGACCAGAAGAACCGGGCAGGAGGCCCCCTCAGCCCCCTGCACGCACCCAGCCATGGCCTCTCCTTCCTGGGGAGCACCCCGGAGGACCTAGGTGGGCTTGGTGGAGGGAAACAGAAGGGGTCTAATGTGGAGAGCAGTAGGTTGTTCAGTGCTAAACTAGAGCAGCTGGCTAACAGAACCAACTCTCTGGGGCGGTCCCATGGAGGTCACAGCTCTCTTGGCCCCCACTACGACTGCCTCTCCCTGGAGAGGGGGGAGAGCCTCAGCTCTCTGGGCTGGAAGGGGGCAGCCGGAGGGGGGAGGGGGGACTGCAATATGCCCCATCCCGGACGTAGCATCATCCGTTGTGGCTCAGTGTCATCCTCCTCCCCTAATGGAAACGGTTCCGGTAACAGCCCCGGCAGTGCTCCCAAGTCGCCCAAGTCGAGCCAGTCGAAGATCTCAGCGGTCAGCAAGCTGCTGATGGCCAGCCCTAAGACCCGCAGCCTTTCGGCCTCCAGCACCAAGACACTCAGCTTCTCCACCAAGTCTCTGCCCCAGTCTGTCAACCGCAGCTCCAGCTTGCCTCCCAACGGCAAGACCCAGCCCCAGCCCCAGGGTCAGACCTCCAGCCAGGCCCTGGGACAGAACAAGGAACCCAGCTCTGGCTCCTGGGCCACCCAGTCTCTGAGTCGCAGCCGAGGGGGAGGCCTGACCGTCAAGCTGCCTCTGAGAGCCGCCAACGGACGCATCTCCGAGCTGCTTCAGGGCAACGGAGGCTCTCGATCAACCAGTCACAACCGAGTAGGAGGCTCCGAGGCTGGGGAGGAGAGGGGTGCCGGAGGAAGTGGAGGTGGAGCAGGTGGTGGAGGGACACAGGGAGAGGAGAGACCAGTGATAGTCCACACCCTGCCGTCTCCCTACAGTAAGATCACAGCCCCCAAGCGGCCTCAGCGCTGCAGCAGCGGCCATGCCAGTGACAACAGCAGTGTTCTGAGTGGCGAGCTGCCCCCGGCCATGGGGAAGACAGCCCTGTTCTACCACAGCGGGGCCAGCAGTGGCTACGAGAGCATGCTGAGGGACAGCGAGGCCACAGGAAGCACCTCCTCTGCCCAGGACTCTCTGAGCGAACACAGCTCAGCCACCAGCAGCAGCCGCCGTAGCCTCAAGAACAACAAGAAGAGGAACAACAACACAGGTCTGCTCCTTATGCTGCTTCCCAGTGAGCACAATACATTTTTTCAACGTTATTTTAACGTCTTTTTAACGTCTTTTTAACGTCCCTTCCTTTATGCTTAGTTTTCCTGTTCCATTTATACACTACACAAAACAGTACAGACATGTATTTAAAGGGTAACTCTATAGATGTTCAATTACCTTTGTTCAACTAACTATAACCTTAGTCACGTAGCTTACATCCCTCATACTCGACCTCCAGTTCACGCTCTGTCCTGAATAGAAATAGAATAAAACCTTTGAATATGAAACAAGCTGTCAGGTAAGTAAGGTGACCAGCCAGGCAGGCAAGGAGGGAGGCAGGCAGGCAACCAGGCAGGCAGCCAGTCAGTCCGGGAGGCGTGTAATAGTGAAAGGCTTATCAGAGTCATTCTCTTAAAGTCAGCCATGATGAATCGCCACATTAGGCTGTCACCTTCTCCCAGGATGCTCCTCAGCCCCACTGCCCAGAACCAGCCCAGGCATGGTTAAAAACACTGATGAATGAACCCTCTATTTTAGATAACATGTTTGGTTAGTAAACTGTCCCATTTCGATATGAATCGCAGCGGCAGCGAAATGTAGCTCACAAGACTTCCATTTATTATTTAAAAATAAACTATGCCTCTGGACAAATTTGGAAATAAATAACTAAATCAGGTTTCAACCCCTCCTTTCTCCTCACCTCTCATCATATCCCCCTCCCTCCCTCTCCCCTCACCCCTGAGAGGTTGGTAGTGAGAGTGGTCTTGTTGGGCAGACAGATGGCCATTGTCAGAGAGTTCTGTGGGTGGCCTCAGGAAAGCAGTGCACTCTTTAACCCCTGTACCCTCTCCATTCCTCCCTCTCCTCTCCCTTATCCCCCCCCCCCTTCTAGGCTGGGACCCCTTTTCATCCCCCTTGCCACCCCCTACCTCTCCAAAGCTACCCTCCATTCCCTTAACTCTCCCTCTCCACTTACCCTCCACTTGCCCTCCACCTCTCCCTCTCTCTCCTCCCTCTCTCTCTCCCCCCTCCCGTCCAGAGAGGCAGTAAGAGGGAACAGTGATCAGGCTTATCTATGGCTGACTTAGAACCGCAGAACCCGGGCCAACACAGCCCGGCCTGTGGCTGCTCCAGCAGAGAGAGGGAGAGAGAGGAAGCGGGAGGGAGAGAGAGAGGCTTGCTTGGGAAAAAAACTTTTTTTAATCAGGTTTCCAGTTGAGGGTCTCATGTATGGTTGCTCTTTACTGTAATATTGGATTTTCCATCGCTTGGTTTCTCTCTCTCTCTCCACTGTGTCCTGATGCAGCAGGCAGTAATAAGGTACAAATGGGTGACTCGAAGGTGACTTAGAGCAGATCTGTCTTTGTGACCTTTCTGTTGCGCTCGGAGACAAAGAGACAGACGGAACCTTATTAACGGCACCTCTCGCCCCCCCCCCCCCCCCCCTCTCCCTTCACCCCGTCCCTGTGTGTGAATCTGATAAAAACCTGTCTGCTGACATGGCTGCCAATTTCTATGCAAATGGAAATTGTGTGTGTGTGTGCGCGCACACATTCCAGCACGCTGGTCAGATAAGAGGGACTGACCCGCTAGGCTTATCTCTCCACCCTGTGATCACCAAATGCTCTTCTCTCTCTCCCCTCTCTTTCTGTGTTCTCTTCTCCACTCTCTTTCTCTGTTCTCTTCTCCTATCTCTCTCTGTTCTCGTCTCCACTCTCTTTCTCTGTTCTCTTCTCCACTCTCTTTCTCTGTTCTCTTCTCCTCTTTCTCTGTTCTCTTCTCCTATCTCTTTCTCTGTTCTCTTCTCCTATCTCTTTCTCTGTTCTCTTCTCCACTCTCTTTCTCTGTTCTCTTCTCCACTCTCTTTCTCTGTTCTCTTCTCCACTCTCTTTCTCTGTTCTCTTCTCCACTCTCTTTCTCTGTTCTCTTCTCCTATCTCTTTCTATGTTCTCTTCTCCTATCTCTCTCTGTTCTCTTATCTCTTTCTCTGTTCTCTTCTCCACTCTCTTTCTCTGTTCTCTTCTCCACTCTCTTTCTCTGTTCTCTTCTCCACTCTCTTTCTCTGTTCTCTTCTCCTATCTGTTCTCTTCTCCTATCTCTTTCTCTGTTCTCTCTCTTTCTCTGTTCTCTCTCTCCCCTCTCTTTCTATGTTCTCTCTCTCCCCTCTCTTTCTCTGTTCTCTTCTCCACTCTCTTTCTCTTTTCTCTTCTCCACTCTTTTTCTGTTCTCTTCTCCACTCTTTCTCTGTTCTCTCTCTCTCTCACCTCTCTTTCTCTGTTCTCTCTCTCCCCTCTCTTTCTCTGTTCTCTCTCTCCCCTCTCTTTCTCTGTTCTCTCTCTCCCCTCTTTCTCTGTTCTCTTCTCCACTCTTTCTCTGTTCTCTTCTCCACTCTTTCTCTGTTCTCTCTCTCCCCTCTCTTTCTCTGTTCTCTTCTCCACTCTTTCTCTGTTCTCTCTCTCCCCTCTCTTTCTCTGTTCTCTCTCTCTCTCCCCTCTTTCTCTGTTCTCTTCTCCCCTCTCTTTCTCTGTTCTCTTCTCCCCTCTCTTTCTCTGTTCTCTTCTCCACTATCTTTATCTGTTCTCTTCTCCACTCTCTTTCTCTGTTCTCTTCTCCACTCTCTTTCTCTGTTCTCTTCTCCACTCTCTTTCTCTGTTCTCTTCTCCACTCTCTTTCTCTGTTCTCTTCTCCCCTCTCTTTCTCTGTTCTCTTCTCCTATCTCTTTCTCTGTTCTCTTCCACACTCTTTCTCTGTTCTCTCTCTCCCCTCTCTTTCTCTGTTCTCTTCTCCCCTCTTTCTCTGTTCTCTTTCCCCCTCTCTTTCTCTGTTCTCTCTCTCCCCTCTCTTATCTTCTGTTCGGTTCTGCTGCGTTTTCTCCCCGTCTCTTCTCTCCTCTTTGCTGCTCTCCCCATCTCCCCTCTCAACCGTTCTGTTTTTTCTCTCCTCTCTCCCCCATCCTCCCCCAGGAACTCATGCTAAATACTGGATTGGTGTCATTGCCAGAACACAGTCCTACTCAACCAATCCCCCCCCTCCCAAACCTAGGCCCCTCTCTCCAACCCCTACTCCAATGCTAGACCTAACCCCAGCTCCCACCCCAACGCCAGCCCCTGGCAGAATGGCAGTGTAGTACTCTTGGCTCTGTCATCAACTATCTGTCCTGGTTTGGTCATCAGCTGTCTGTCCTGGTTTGGTTATCAGCTATTTGCCCTGATGTTTACTCCTGCTGCCTTTGTCAAACTAAAGCCTGGTCACGTCCTTGTCAGCAGAACAGAACAAAACAACACGTCACTATGCTGTTCTCCTGACCCAGTCACAGTCACAGATGTAGAGTTGCACTGTGGCTGCGTTTACACAGGCAGCCCAATTCTGATCTTTTGCCAAATATTGGACTTTTGATCAATCAGTTCAATAATTGGGCAGAATATCAGAATTAGGCTGACTGTGTAAACGCAGCCTACTGTATGTTTCTTATTTGTCCTGTAGGTGATGAGCGAGAGAGATAGATCCTACTGAATTCTACACATTCTAATGAATGTTTCTTAAAGGCAAACACAACCCACAAAGGATCGGTTGGTGTTTGTTTCATTAGTCTATTGTTGACATAGTACCAAAATGTTTTGCTTGTCAGCAATCAAGTGGCATACAGTACACTCTGAATTACCTAAAATGATAAATCCAATAGTGGTCTTTCATAGTCAGGCCAACCCAAGCTGTACTGCGCAAGTAGGCTAATAGTAGGCCTACTATTGAAACAGATAAACTGAGTCAGAAATTCACGTTTCAGATTTTCCCCAAAAAGTCACCCTTATTTGCAGAAAAACAACAAAAGTGTATGTGTGTATGTTAACAATGCTTAGACCACATCAGGAGATCACTTTGAGGTCTGGGCTCTTGGCTCTGTTATAAAAAAATATATAATACATTTCGATTTTTGAGAGTAAGTACCCTTTAATTCAAGTGTGCAGGCACTTAGCACTAGTGTTTGCTTAGCCATGTTTCTGTAGCACACGAGATGGAGTTTGAAAAAGAAATGGCCACTGGATTGACACAAAGAATCATGATATCATTCTGACAGGTAGGCATAAGCTACTTTGTAGCTAGTTAATAGAGAAGGCTTTTGGGAAAGCCTTTCCATCTACCAGAAGACGGTTAAGCCTATTATTAGCGTCGCTATATTTAGCCCGTTCCTTCATTTTTTGAAACCTGAATGTTTTACTTCATATTCTGAGGCATGTCTTACCTTGCTTCAAAGTAGGATGGAATTAAGAATATATAAATATTTGGACGAGCAATGTCGGAGCGGCATAGACTAAGATGCAGTAGAATAGAATAGTGTACAGTATATACTTATGAGATTAGTAATGCAAAATATGTAAACATTATTAAAGTGGCCAGTGATTTCAAGTCTATGTATATAAGGGCAGCAGCCTCTAAGGTGCTACTGATGGCTATTTAACAGTCTGATGGCCTTGAGATAGAACCTGTACTGACCTCGCCTTCTGGATGATAGCGGGGTGAACAGGTAGTGGCTCGGGTGGTTGTTGTCCTTGATGATCTTTTTGGCCTTCCTGTGACATCGGGTGCTGTAGGTGTCCTGGAGGGCAGGTAGTTTACACCCGGTGATGTGTTGTGCAGACTGCACTACCCTCTGGAGAGCTCTGGTGAGTCTATACTCTGGTGAGTATAGACAATGCCCAGTGAAAGTGGGTATACGTTGTATACCTGCGTATTGCCACCACTACACCGCTGGTTACATATCTTGAAAACCTGATTACTGACAAGCAAAACATTTTGGAACTATGTCAACAATGGTCTAATGAAACTAATACCAAAATATTAGTTTTCCTTTATTGTGATATATGTTTTTCAATGTTGAATTGTTCAACATTGTTGCTTTGGCAACACAATAATGTGAATGAAGCATATACATGGAAATTGAAATGGGAACAACAATACCAAAAAGTATTCTTCTCCCGGTGTCCCCATTAACTGTGTGCGTGCATGCGTCTGTGTCTTTTGCTGTGTGTGTGTGTGTGTGTCTCTTTCTATGTATGTGTGCATGTGTCCAGGTACCCAGCGTCGTCGTCTGATTCCCAGCCTGACCCTGGACTCGTCCTCTCTGATCAGGAAGCCTGCCATCAGCTCCAGCGTACGCTGGGTCGACGGCCCGCTAAGCCCCGCCCCCAGGGGAACCACGGAACCCTTCGAGATAAAGGTCTACAAGATAGACGACGTGGAGCGCCTGCAGAGGAGGAGAGAGAAAGGAAACAAGGTGAGAGAGAGAGAGAGAGAGAGAGAGAGAGGGGGGGGATGACGTCGAAGAGTTAAGATGGCAGGATGTGTGACGTTTTACATGCCCCTGACCAATTGTGCTATTTTATTCGTTTTTTGCGTTGTTTGTAACTTGTTTTTTTACTTATTTTGTACATAATGTTGCTTCTACCGTCCCTTATGATTGAAAATAACTTCTGGACATCAGAACTGGAATTACTCACCACAGACTGGAAGAAGCTTTTTCCTTTAACGAGTCCGGCAAGAAGGATATACTGCTGTCCCGGGAACAGGCCCAAATCCAAGTCATTTGCGTGAAGAAAAGACGGAGGAAAAGAGGACGCAGATCGGTCTGCCTTCTGAGAATCCGTAGGCAAGCGAGTAAACTCCCACTGCCTTCCATTCTACTTACTAACATGGAATCATTGGAAAATTAAATTGATGACCTACGATTACGATTATCCTACAAACGGGACATTAAGAACTGTAATATGTTTCACCGAGTCGTGGCTGAACGACGACACGGATAATATAGAGCTGGTGGGATTTTCCATGCACCGGCAGAACAGAGATGCTACGTCTGGTAAGACGAGAGGTGGGGGTGTGATTCTTTTTGTCAATAACAGCTGGTGCACGATGTCTAATATTAAAGAAGTTTCGAGGTATTGCTCGCCTGAGGTAGAGTACCCTATGATAAGCTGTAGACCACACTATTTACCAAGAGAGTTCTCATCTATATTATTCGTAGCCATCTATTTACCACCACAGACCGATGCTGGCACTAAGACCGCACAACCAAATCTATAAGGCCATAAGCAAACAAGAAAATGCTAATCCAGAAGCGGCACTCCTAGTGGAAGGGGACTTTAATGCAGGCAAACTTAAATCAGTTTTACCAAATTTTTACCAGCATGTCACATGTGCAACCAGAGAAAAAAAACTCTAGACCACCTTTACTCCACACATAGAGATGCATACAAAGCTCTCCATCGCCCTCCATTTGGCAAATCTGACCATAATTCTATCCTCCTGATTAACTAAAGCAGGAAGTACCAGTGACTCGCTCAATACGGAAGTGGTCAGATGACGCAGATGATACGCTACAGGACTGTTTTGCTAGCACAGACTGGAATATGTTCCGGGATTCATCCAGTGGCACTGAGGAGTATACCACTTCAGTCATCGGCTTCATCGACGACGTCGTCCCCACAGTGACCGTACGCACATATCCCAATCAGAAGCCATAGATTACAGGCAATATCCGCATCGAGCTATGAATGCTAGAGCTGCCGCATTCAAGGAGCGGGACACTAATCCGTACGCTTATAAGAAATCCCGCTATGCCATCAGACGAACCATCAAACAAGCAAAGCATCAATACATGATTTATATTGAATCCTACTACACCGCTACAATGCTCGTCGGATGTGGCAGGGCTTGAAAACTATTACGGACTACAAAGGGAAACCCAGAAGCGAGCTGCCCAGTGACGCGAGCCACCAGACGAGCTAAATGCCTTTATGCTCACTTCTAGGCAAGCAACTCTGAGGCATGCACGAGAGCACCAGCTGTTCTGGATGACTGCGTGACAACGCTCTCGGTAGGCGATGTGTGCAAGACCTTTAAACAGGTCAACATTCACAAAGCCGGGGGGCGAGATGGATTACCAGGATGTGTATTCAAAGCAAGCGCAGACCAACTGGCAAGTGTCTTCACTGACATTTTCAACCTCTCCCTCACCGAGTCTGTAATACCTATATGTTTCAAGCAGACCACCATAGTCCCTGTGCCTAAATGATTACCACCCCGTGGCATTCACATCGGCAGCCATGAAGTGCTTTGAAAGGCTGGTCATGGCTCACATCCTCCCGGATACCCTAGACCCACTCCAATTCGCATACCGCCCCAACAGATCCACAGATGATGCAATCTCAATCGCACTCCCCACTGCCCTTTCCCATCTGGACAAAAGGAACACATATGTGAGAATGCTGTTCATTGACTACAGCTCAGCGTTCAACACCATAGTGCCCATGAAGCTCGTCACTAAGCTAAGGACACTGGGACTAAACACCTCCCTCTGCAACTGGATCCTGGACTTTCTGATGGGCCGCCCCCAGGTGGTAAGGGTAAGGAACAACACGTCTGTCATGCTGATCCTCAACACTGGGGCCCCTCAGGGGTGTGTACTTAGTCCACTCCTGTAGTCCCTGTTCACCCACGACTGCGTGGCCAAACACAACTCCAACCTCTCCCTCAATATGAACAAGACAAAGGAGCTGATCGTGGACTACAGGAAAAGACGGGCCGAACAGGCCCCCATTAACAACAACGGGGCTGTAGTGGAGTGGGTCGAGAGTTTCAAGTTTCTTGGTGTCCACATCACCAACGAACTATCATGGTCCAATCACACCAAGACAGTCGTGAAGAGGGCACGACAAAAAAAATCACAAAAATCCCCCTCAGGAGACTGAAAAGATTTGGCATGGGTTCCCAGATCCTCAAAAAGTTCTACAGTTGCACCATCGAGAGCATCCTGACCGGTTGCATCACCGCCTGGTATGGCAACTGTTCGGCATCTGACCGTAAGGCGCTACAGAGGGTAGTGCGTACGGCCCAGTACATCACTGAGGCCAAGCTTCCTGCCATCCAGGACCTATATAATAGGCGGTGTCAGAGGAAGGCCCATAAAATTGTCAGAGACTCCAGTCATCCAGAGCGCTAGGTCTAGGACAAGCGGTACCAGAGCGCTAGGTCTAGGACAAGCGGTACCAGAGCGCTAGGTCTAGGACCAAAAGGCTCCTTAACAGCGTTCTACCCCCAAGCCATAAGACTGCTGAACAAGTAATCAAATGGCCACCGGACTATTACATTGACCCCACTCCATTTGTTTTGTACACTGCTGACACTCTCACTCTTTCTTCAAATTTTTTATTTCTCTCTCACCTTTTCTTTCTTTCTTTCTTTCTTTAAAATCCCCCTACATCTCGCTCTCCTTTTCAATCTCTCACTCTCTTCTTTGTCTTTCTCTCTCTCTCCCCTCCCTCTCCTCTCTCTGTCTCTCCATCAGGAGGTGGTTTATTTCAGTGCTAAGCTGAAGACCTTGGAGCACAGGCAGCAGCGGATCTCCGAGATCCGAGCCAAGTATGACTGGCTGAAGAAAGAGCTGGAGCAGACCAAGCAGCACCTGATGCTGGAGCCAGACAAATGGACCACTGAATGTAAGTAAATGTGAGTGTGTGTGTGTGTGTGATACTTGTACTGCAGCCACACACAAAACCTTGACACCTACAGTAATCTTGTTGCTAACACCTTCTGTCTGGCTGCACAGTCAAAGCCCCTACCTCCCTATAATATGGCTGTGGTACGCACACACGCACATACATTCACACACACACACACTCACTCACACAATCTCCCCCTTGTCTCCAATATAAAATCTCTGTTCCATTGCTCAGATCTGTCAGACGGAGCATCATATAACACATAAGTACATCTCATAGCTGACATACCAGCTGATATTGATCCGTCTAATAGACTCATAAAGGCACATATGGCAGAGTTGGATTACACTAATAGCTGCTGGTGATATTTGTCAACAGAAGAAGTGGCACGAAGTATTCAGACCCCTTCCCTTCTGCACATTTTGCTACGTTACAGCCTTATTCTAAAATAGATTCAATATTTTCTTCCTCTCATCAATCTACACACAGTACTTTGTTGAAGCGCCTTTTTGCAGCGATTACAGCCTTGAGTCTTCTTATGACGCTACAAGCTGCAGATCCTCTCACGTTCTGTCAGGTTGGATGGGGAGGTTCACTGCACAGCTTTTTCCAGGTCTCTCCAGAGATGTTTCGATTGGGTTCAAGTCCAGGTTCTGGCTGGGCCACTCAAGGACATTCAGAGACTTGTCCCAAAGCCACTCCTACATAGTCTTGGTTGTGTGCTTAGGGTTGTTGTCCTGTTCATTCGCCCCAGTCTGAGGTCCTGAGCGCCCTGGAGCAAGTTTTCATCAAGGATCTCTCTGTACTTTGCTCCATTCATCTTTCCCTGACTAGTCTATCCGTCCCTGCAGCTGAAAAACATCCCCACAGCATGATGCTGCCACCACCATGCTTCACCGTAGTGATGGTGCCAGGTTTCCTTCAGAAGTGACGCTTGGCATTCAGGCCAAAGAGTTCAATCTTGGTTTCATCAGACCAGAGAATCTTGTTTCTCATGGTCTGGGAGTCATTTAGGTGCCTTTTGGCAAACTCCAAGTGGACTGTCATGTGCCTTTTACTGAGGAGTGGCTTCTGCCAAGCCACTCTACCATAAAGGCCTGATTGGTGGAGTGCTGCAGAGATGGTTGGTCTTCTGGAAGGTTCTTCCATCTCCATAAAGGAATTCTGGAGCTCTGCCAGAGTGACCCGCGTGTTCTTGGTCACCCCCCTGACCAAGGCCCTTCTCCCCCGATTGCTAACTATGGCCGGGTGGCCAGCTCTAGGAAGAGTCTTGGTGGTTCCAAACTTCTTCCATTCAAGAAGGATGGAGTCCACTGTGTTCTTGGGGACCTTCAATGCTTCAGAATTGTTTTGGTACCCTTCCCCAGATCTGTGCCTCGCACAATCCTGTCTCGGAGCACTACGGACAATTCCTTCAACCTCATGGCTTGGTTTTTGCTCTGACATGCACTGTCAGCTGTGGGACCTTATATAGGTGTCCAATCAATTGAATTTACCACAAGTGGATTCCAATCAAGTTGTAGAAACATCTCAAGGATGATCAATGGAAAGAGGATGCACCTGAGCAAAGGGTCTAAATACTTATGTAAATAAGGTATTTTTGTTTTGAATTTTTTCGCTTTGTCATTATGGGGTATTGTGTGTAGATTGAATCAATTTTAGAATAAGGCTGTAACGTAACAAAATGTGGAAAAATTAAAGAGGTCTGAATACTTTCCGAATGCACTGTAGAAGTCTAGGAGCCTGAATCCTCTCTTCACATTTCAAGGCAGCATTAAGATATTGACTCAGAGACAGACCAAGCCCCGCTCAGGTAATACCTGCCATCCTTTCTAAGCGTTATCGTCGCACTGCTGTCTATACTACCAGGGGTGTTGTCAGTTGTAATCTTGTACCCATTCATTTGAACTCCACTTAGATCTGCTATTGTTAGCTCAAAACAGAAGCCAACTGTGGTCTACTCACCCAGTGCTTTTGGTTCAAATGGGAATTCCACAAACTTGAATACCCCTCGGTTTTCAAATCACGTAGAGGGCTTGGGCTGTTGCGCGATAGCAACCAAATCCCATGTAAGTCAGTTTATAGCATTTCATCATTGGTTACTCTGAGTTCCTCGTATTGACATTGGCTGCGGCCTCAGGCCCTGTGGTGCTAACCTTGGAAAAGTAATTCCAATTTCTACTCATACTAATAGGGATAGACCGACCAAATGGTGCAGTTCTATGCAATCTTATAGCCTTACCAACTATATCAACCATCAGACAGGGCCTGCAACCGCCTATTTAACATAGATTGTTTGAGTTTCCATGTGACGTTAAAAATCATAAAGGACTTGGGTTGATACATCTGAACTTCAGGAGCTTACTTCCTAAACTGGATTAAATCAAGATCTGGGCTATGCAGACAAATCCGGACATTCTGGTATTGACTGAAACTTGGATCTCTGGGGACATTCTGGATTCTGATATTAATATTGAGGGTTATAATGTGTTCGGAGTTTACAGACATGGTAGAGGTGGTGGAGTGGCCATTTAAATAAAAAATAAAATAATAATAAAATCTCTTTCGCTTGACAATCGTTTTTTGTTACTATCTTTAAGCCTTTGTCTGGGGGAAAATGTATCCATAACTGTTGTAGGGGTCTACCATCCTCCCTCAGCTAACCCTTTTGCACTCGAGGAGTTAACTAGTTTGTTGTCTTCTTTTACTAAATCAGAAGTTATTATCCTGGGTGACTTAAATTATGATTGGGAAATGCAGACTTCAGACTATCTAAGAGACATGTGTAATGATCTAAACCTAACCCAGCTGGTGTCTAAGCCTACACGGCCCAACCCTAAAGATCCCTCAAAGTCAACTCTAATTGAGCTTATTTTAACAAATACACCTGAGAAATATGTTTCTACTGTTGTCTTCACCCAAGACATTAGTGCCCATTGCGCAGTTGTTTGTGTTACAGATGTGAGAATAGAAAAATCTAAGCCTTGTGTTATCACAAAGAGGAACTTCACTGAACAGGCTTTATTTTAGTGACCTTGATTGCATTTCAGCTATCCCTGAAGTTGATTTAGCTTTGAGTCTTCAACACTATTGTGGATAATCATGTGCCCTTCAAAAAATGAAAGGTTAAAGGTAGATTGAATGCCTGGTACACTATGGAATTATCATAAGTCATTCATAAGAGATGATACTTGTGTCAAGGCCAGGAACACAGGCTTAGGTCTGGTACTGGCAAGCGTTTAAGCAACTGAGGAATCATTGTGTAAGACAAATCAGAAAGGCTAAATCTGATTATTATGTAACTCTTTCAGATTGTAATGGGAAACTGGCTAAATTCTGAAGGGTTCTACTTCCTCCTCTCTGCCACAACAAATTAATTCAGACACTTGCCTCATTACGGGGAAAAAATGCCATCACTGAGGCATTAATCACCATTTTATTTCAGCGGACTATCGCTTTGAAAGAACGTCTAGCCTATTCAGAATGATATTGGGCTGGATGGTGATAGGGGAAACCTGAGAGATAGAAATTATAGTCCGTTTTTCTTCAAATCAAATCACATTTTATTGGTCACATAAAATGTAGCGAAATGCTTGTGCTTCTAGTTCCGACAGTGCAGCAATATCTAACATGTAATCTAACAATTCCACAACAACTACCTAATACACACAAATCTAAGTAAGGAATGGAATAAGAATATATACATACAGTGGGGAGAACAAGTATTTGATACACTGCTGATTCTGCAGGTTTTCCTACTTACAAAGCATGTAGAGGTCTGTAATTTTTTATCATAGGTACACTTCAACTGTGAGAGAATCCAGAAAATCACATTGTATGATTTTTAAGTAATTAATTTGCATTTTATTGCATGACATAAGTATTTGATCACCTACCAACCAGTAAGAATTCCGGCTCTCACAGACCTGTTAGTTTTTCTTTAAGAAGCCCTCCTGTTCTCCACTCATTACCTGTATTAACTGCACCTGTTTGAACTCGTTACCTGTATAAAAGACACCTGTCCACACACTCAATCAAACAGACTCCAACCTCTCCACAATGACCAAGACCAGAGAGCTGTGTAAGGACATCAGGGGTAAAATTGTAGACCTGCACAAGGCTGGGATGGGCTACAGGACAATAGGCAAGCAGCTTGGTGAGAAGGCAACAACTGTTGGCGCAATTATTAGAAAATGGAAGAAGTTCAAGATGATGGTCAATCACCCTCGGTCTGGGGCTCCATGCAAGATCTCACCTCGTGGGGCATCAATGATCATGAGGAAGGTGAGGGATCAGCCAAGAACTACACGGCAGGACCTGGTCAATGACCTGAAGAGAGCTGGGACCACAGTCTCAAAGAAAACCATTAGTAACACACTACGCCGGCATGGATTAAAATCCTGCAGCGCACGCAAGGTCCCCCTGCTCAAGCCAGTGCATGTCCAGGCCCGTCTGAAGTTTGCCAATGACCATCTGGATGATCCAGAGGAGGAATGGGAGAAGGTCATGTGGTCTGATGAGACAAAAATAGAGCTTTTTGTTCTAAACTCCCCTCGCCGTGTTTGGAGGAAGAAGAAGGATGAGTACAACCCCAAGAATACCATCCCAACCGTGAAGCATGGAGGTGGAAACATAATTCTTTGGGGATGCTTTTCTGCAAAGGGGACAGGACGACTGCACCATATTGAAGGGAGGATGGATGGGGCCATGTATCGCGAGATCTTGGCCAACAACCTCCTTCCCTCAGTAAGAGCATTGAAGATGGGTCGTGGCTGGGTCTTCCAGCATGACAACGACCCGAAACACACAGCCAGGGCAACTAAGGAGTGGCTCCGTAAGAAGCATCTCAAGGTCCTGGAGTGGCCTAGCCAGTCTCCAGACCTGAACCCAATAGAAAATCTTTGGAGGGAGTTGAAAGTCTGTATTGCCCAGCAACAGCTCCGAAACCTGAAGGATCTGGAGAAGGTCTGTATGGAGGAGTGGGCCAAAATCCCTGCTGCAGTGTGTGCAAACCTGGTCAAGAACTACAGGAAACGTATGATCTCTGTAATTGCAAACAAAGGTTTCTGTACCAAATATTAAGTTCTGCTTTTCTGATGTATCAAATACTTATGTCATGCAATAAAATGCAAATTAATTACTTAAAAATCATACAATGTGATTTTATGACTTTTTGTTTTAGATTCCATCTCTCACAGTTGAAGTGTACCTATGATACAAATTACAGACCTCTACATGCTTTGTAAGTAGGAAAACCTGCAAAATCGGCAGTGTATCAAATACTTGTTCTCCCCACTGTATATGTCACGGCAATCGAAAGAAGTGGACCAAAGTGCAGCGTGGTGAGCGTACATTTCCTTTTATTTTAGAATGTCGCCAACAAAACAAGAAACAAAATAAACGACCGTGAAGCTTACGAGGGCTAAGTGCCACTAACAAAAGTCAACTACCCACAATCAGGTGGGAAAAAGGGCTGCCTATGTATGATTCCCAATCAGAGACAACGATAGACAGCTGTCCCTGATTGAGAACCATACCCGGCCAAAACATAGAAGCACAAATCATAGAAATAAAGGACATAGAATGCCCACCCAAATCACACCCTGACCAAACCAAAAAGAGACATAAAAAAGTCTCTCTAAGGTCAGGGCGTGACAATATAAATATATGGATAAGCAATGACAGAGCGGCATAGGCAAGATGCTATAGATGGTATAAAATACAGTATATACATATGAGATAAGTAATGCAAGATATGTAAACATTATTAAAGTAGCATTATTAAAGTGACTAGTGATCCATTTATTAAAGTGGCCAATGATTTCAAGTCTGTATTCAAGCCAAATATCTTCAGACTCCTGAAGTTGAAGAGGCGCTGTTGCTCCTTCTTCACCACACAGTCTGTGTGGGTGGACCATTTCAGTTTGTCTGTGATGTGTACGCAGAGGAACTTGAAACTTTCCACCTTCTCCACTGCTGTCCCGTCGATGTGGATAGGGGGATGCTCCCTCTGCTGTTTCCTGAAGTCCACAATCATCTCCTTTGTTTTGTTGACGTTGAGCAAGAAGTTGTTTTGCTGACACTACACTCCGAGTGCCCTCACCTCCTCCCTGTAGGCTGTCTCATCCTTGTTGGTAATCAAGCCTATTACTGTCGTGTCGTCTGCAAATTTGATGAACAGGGAGTACAGGAAGGGGCTGAGCACGCACCATTGTGGGGCCTCAGTGTTGAGGATCAGCAAAGTAAGAGATGTCGGTACCTACCTTCACCACCTGGGGGCGGCCCATCAGGAAGTTCAGGACCCAATTGCACAGGGCGCCGTTGAGACCCAGGGCCTCAAGCTTAATGATGAGCTTGGAGGGTACTATGGTGTTGAATGCTAAGCTATAGTCAATGAACAGCATTCTTACATAGGTATTCCTCTTGTCCAGATGGGATAGGGCAGTGTGCAGTGTTATGGCGATTGCATCGTCTGTGGACCTATTGGGGTGGTAAGCAAATTGAAGTGGGTCTAGGGTGACAGGTAGGGTGTAGGTGATATGACCCTTGACTAGCCTCTCAAAGCACTTCATGATGACAGAAGTGTGTTCTACGGGGCGATAGTCATTTAGTTCAGTTACCTTTTCCTTCTTGGGTACGGGACAGCAGACTGGGATAGGGAGAGATTGAATATGTCTGTAAACACACCAGCCAGCTGGTCTGCGCATGCTCTGAGGACGCGGCTAGGGATGCGTTCTGGGTCGGCAGCCTTGTGAGTCTTAACACGTTTAAATGTCTTACTCACGTCGGCCAAGGAGAAGGAGAGAGCCCACAGTCCTTGGTAGCTGGTCGCGTCGGTGGCAGTGTATTATCCTCAAAGTGGGCAAAGAAGGTGTTCAGTTTGCCTGGAAGCAAGACGTCGGTGTACGTGGCGTGGCTGGTTTTTCTTTTGTAGTCCGTGACTGTCTGTAGACTCTGCCATATACATCTCGTGTCTGAGCCGTTGAATTGCAACTCCACTTTGTCTCTATACTGACATTTGGCTTGTTTGATTGCCTTGCGGAGGGAATAACTACACTGTTTGTATTCGGCCATATTCCCAGTCACCTTTCCATGGTTAAATGTGTTGGTTTGTGCTTTCAGTTTTGCGCGAAGGCCGCCAGCTATCCACGATTTCTGGTTAGGGTAGGTTTTAATAATCACAGTGGGTACAACATCTCCAATGCATTTCCTTATAACTTCACTCACCAAATACCTCAATATTATTCTCTGAGGCTACCCGGAACATGTCCCAGTCTGCGTGATCAAAACAATCTTTAAGCGTTGATTCTGATTGGTCAGACCAGCGTTGAATATTTCTTAGCACGGGTACATCCTGTTTGAGTTTCTGCCTATAGGAAGGGAGGAACAAAATGAAGTCGTGGTCAGATTTGCCGAAAGGAGGGCTGGGGAGGGCCTTGTATGCATCGCGGAAGTTAGAGTAGCAGTGATCCAGAGTTTTGCCAGTGTGAGTGCTGCAGTCAATATGCTGATAGAATTTAAGCAGCCTTGTTCTCAAATTTGCTTTGTTAAAATGCCCAGGTACAATAAATGCAACCTCAGGATATTTGGTTTCCAGTTTCCAGTTTGCATAAAGTTCCTTGAGGGCCGTCGTGGTATCGGCTTGAGGGGGGTATACACGGCTTTGACAATGACCCAGGATAGTTCTCTTGGGAGATAATATGGTTGGCATTTGATTGTCAGGAATTCTAGGTCAGGTGAACAAAAGGACTTCAGTTTCTGTATGTTGTTACAATTACGCCATGAGTTGTTAGTCACGCCCTTCTTCTTCCCGGAAAGATGTTTATTCCTATCATCGTGACGTACAAAGAATCCAGGTGGCTGTACTGACTCCGACAGAGCCATGTTTCCGTGAAACAGAGTATGTTACAATCCCTTTTGTCTCTCTGGACATGGCTATTTACAGAAATTAAAGTCCTGGATGCTTTGATAGCAATAGACAACAAGAAATCTACAGGGACCGAACAATTGGATCATGGTCTGCTTAAGTGTGCAACACCCATTTGTTGGCTCAATAACCCACATTTTTTATGAAACATTGTTATCAGGAAATATTCCAATAGTATGGAAAATCAGCTCTTGTGCTGCCACTCCATAAGGGCTGGGATAGTAGTGACCTTAATAATTATCGCCCCATTTCAAGGCTTCCTTGTCAAGCTAAGATTCTTGAATCCTTGGTAAAAAAAAACGTTGCTCTTTTTTTAAATCTGAGAAATGTATTTTGAATGTAAACCAATCAGGGTTTAGGCCTGAGCATAGCACTATTACAGTAGTCAATGCTTTAGACACAATAGTCACAGTGAGTCCAGCTGTGGTAAATTCAATTGATTGGACATGATTTGGAAAGGCACACACCTATCTATAAAAGGTTCCACAGGTGACCAAGAACCCGACGGTCACTCTGCCAGACCTCCAAAGTTCCTCTGTGGAGATGGGAGATCGGTCCAGAAAGACAACCTTCTCTGCAGAAGAGTAGCCAGACGGAAGCCACTCCTCTGTAAAAGGCACATGACAGCCCGCTTGGAGTTTGCCAAGAGGCACCTAAAGACTCTCAGACCATGAGAAACAAGATTCTCTGGTCTGATGAAACCAAGATGGAACTCTTTGTCCTGAATGCCAAGCGTCACTTCTGAAGGACACCTGGCACCATCCCTACGGTGAAGCATGGTGGTGGCAGCATCATGCTGTGGGGATGTTTTTCAGCTGCAGGGACTAGGAGACTAATCAGGATCGATGGAAAGATGAACGGAGCAAAGTACAGAGAGATCCATGGTGAAAACCTGCTCCAGAGCACTCAAGACCTGGGGTGAAGGTTAGCCTTCCAACAGGACAACGATCCTAAGCACACAGCCAAGAGTGGCTTCGGGGCAAGTCTCTGATTGTCCTTGAATGGCCCAACCAGAGCCCAGACTTGAACCCGATCAAACATCTCTGGAGAGACCTGGAAATACCTGTGCAGCGATGCTCCCCATCCAACCTGACAGAGCTTGAGAGGGTCTGCAGAAAAGAATGGGAGAAACTCCCCAAATACAGGTGTGCCAAGCTTTTAGCTTCATACCCAAGGTGCTTTAACAAAGTACTGAGAAAAGAGTCTGAATAATTATGTTTCAGTTTTTCAGTTTCTTATCTTCTCTGGGATATGTGCGACGCTAACGTCCCACTTGGCCAAAAGCCAGTAAAAATGCAGAGCGCCAAATTCAAATAAATTACTATAAAAATCGAACTTTCATGAAATCACACATGAAAGACACCAAATTAAAGCTACACTTGTTGTGAATCCAGCCAACATGTCTGATTTCAAAAAGGATTTACGGCGAAAGCACACCAAACGATTATGTTAGGTCAGTACATAGCCACAGAAAAACACAGCCATTTTTCCAGCCAAAGAGAGGAGTAACAAAAAGCAGAAATAGAGATTTTCATCCAAACGTGAAAATGCTGCCCCCTATCCTAGAGAAGTTATTTTAACAATTTAAAAAAACCTGTTTATGTACACTGCTCAAAAAAATAAAGGGATGCACATTTGTGGCCTGCTGGAGGTCATTTTGCAGGGCTCTGGCAGTGCTCCTCCTTGCACAAAGGCGGAGGTAGCGGTCCTGCTGCTGGGTTGTTGCCCTCCTACGGCCTCCTCCACGTCTCCTGATGTACTGGCCTGTCTCCTGGTAGCGCCTCCATGCTCTGGACACTACGCTGACAGACACAGCAAACCTTCTTGCCACAGCTCGCATTGATGTGCCATCCTGGATGAGCTGCACTACCTGAGCCACTTGTGTGGGTTGTAGACTCCGTCTCATGCTACCACTAGAGTGAAAGCACCGCCAGCATTCAAAAGTGACCAAAACATCAGCCAGGAAGCATAGGAACTGAGAAGTGGTCTGTGGTCACCACCTGCAGAACCACTCCTTTATTGGGGGTGTCTTGCTAATTGCCTATAATTTCCACCTTTTGTCTATTCCATTTACACAACAGCATGTGAAATGTATTGTCAATCAGTGTTGCTTCCTAAGTGGACAGTTTGATTTCACAGAAGTGTGATTGACTTGGAGTTACATTGTGTTGTTTAAGTGTTCCCTTTATTTTTTTGAGCAGTGTATATATGTATGTGTGTGTATGTATTTGTGTATGTATGTATGTATGTATCTATGTATGTATGTATCTATGTATGTATATATAGATATGTATATATGTGTGTATATATATATGTATATGTATATATGTGTGTATATATATGTATGTATACATATATATATATATATATATATACATATTATTCTTCTTTATTTTATTTTCATATTGTATTAACCAGGGCACATTTAAAAAGATACCTAGGTTTCAATATGTCTTCCCCGTTAAAATAAAGGTTACATTTTTTTTATACAAAGATGCAACGGCTACAATGTGGATAAGATCAAATATGCATGCTAGCACCAGGTATAAACAAGGCTTCTGTCCCTGTCTCTGTCCCTATAACATGGTTGTAACAAATGTCCTTCTTTCTGTCTCTGTTCCTGTCTCTGCCCCTGGTTGTAACATATTGGCCGTCTCTCTGTCCTCTCTCCATAGTTGACCTGCAGCAGACGTTTGAGGTAGACTCTCTGGAGTACCTGGAGGCTCTAGAGGTGATGACAGACAGACTGGAGACCAGGGTCAACTTCTGCAAGGCTCACCTCATGATAGTCACCTGCTTCGACGTCACCTGCTGCCGCAGGTAGAACCACGGACAGACAGACGGACCACACCTCCTCTAGGACTGTTAGGACTCAAGGGAATTGGAGCATCTCGGATACAACAGCAGGAAGAGAGAGGGATGGAGCGGAGGGAGGGATTTCCATGAGGAGGTGCAGAAGAACAAAGGCAGACACTAAAGATTAATATTTTTTTAAGCAGCGGGACAGGGAGCAAGGGAGGGAGAGGAGGAGGATGAAGAAGAGAATGAAGAGGAGGAAGAGAGAGGGTGTTTTTTTAAATGAGGAGTACATCTCCCACCTGACAGGAAGAGCACTTTTACTGAGGAGTTGTTGGAGATGTAGTTTGTAAATAAAGTTGTGCTTGCTTTGAATAAGGACTGGCTGACAGACGGCTATAGACACATAGGGATAAAAAGAGAAAAGAACGACAGAAAGGAAAAGAAAACCCACCTTGTGTGTGAAAGACAAGTGCCTTGCGAACACTTCGAAATCGGAACCATTGCTCCTGTATTTGTGTACAGATGGTGCTAGCTGAAAAAAAGAATAGATCTCAAAAGTAAAAAGAAGAAAAAAGTTGTGGAAAGTAAAAACCACAGCACGTTTTACTCGGTGTTTCCTCCCCTGACTAGCTGTTCTCAGTGGCTTGTATTGTTCTGCACTAGTTAGGATTCAACTTTAGGAACTGTTACGTGTATGTTTTCTATACCTCTTTTTTAAATTCTCTGAAGACAGTGACACCACACAGAGTGCTTTAGGGGATAGGAAATGATATATAAGGACGGACAAGACCCAGGGAACGGAGGTGGTGGTGGTGTATCTTCTGGCCCATTGATTTCATTGTCATCCCTCAGGCAATGGTGGTGGCAACTGAAGTATTCAGTCGGGGGTTCAGACCTAACCACACACCCACCCCCCCACCCGTCCCCTAACGATGATCAAGAGGTGCAGAGAGACATCAGCTAGAAGGGAGGGGAGATGGAGGGATGAACAAAGGCTAAAAGACAATGTTACCTTTAGGGAAACATCGTAATAACTACCATAGAAGGGGATGGGTGTGACCATGTGATTAATGGGTTGAAGGAACACCTCTCTATTCTACAGGTCTAAAAAATGGGGGAAATCTGAGTTAAATATGAGTGTAGAGGAAAATGTCCCATTCACTCTGCTTGGTGCCACTGCCTTGGTGCATTCACTTTCATAATAGTTTGGTGCTTGAGACAGTTTCAGATCTAAATGTTTGTATACACATACATACATATATATATATATATATATATACATACATACATATACTATATATATACACACACATATATATATACAGTTGAAGTCGGAAGTTTACATACTTTGGTTGGAGTTATTAAAACTCGTTTTTCAACCACTTCACAAATTTCTTGTTAACAAACTATAGTTTTGGCAAGTCGGTTAGGACATCTACTTTGTGCATGACACAAGTAATTTTTCCAACAATTGTTTACAGATTATTTCACTTATAATTCACTGTATTACAATTCCAGTGGGTCAGAAGTTTACATACCCTAAGTTGGCTGTGCCTTTAAACAGCTTGGAAACTTCCAGAAAAGGATGTCATGGCTTTAGAAGCTTCTGATAGGCTAATTAACATCATTTGAGTCAATTGGAGGTGTACCTGTGGATGTATTTCAAGGCCTACCTTCAAACTCAGCGCCTCTTTGCTTGACATCATGGGAAAATCAAAAGACATCAGCCAAGACCCCAGAAAAACAATTGTAGACCTCCACAAGTCTGGTTCATCCTTGGGAGCAATTTCCAAACGCCTGAAGGTACCACGTTCATCTGTACAAACAATAGTACGCAAGTATAAACACCATGGGACCACGCAGCCGTCAAACCGCTCAGGAAGGAGACGCGTTCTGTCTCCTAGAGATTAACGTACTTTGGTGCGAAAAGTGCAAATCAAATCCCAGAACAACAGCAACGGACCTTGTGAAGATACTGGAGGAAACAGGTACAAAAGTATCTATATCCACAGTAAAACGAGTCCTATATCAACAAAACCTGAAAGGCCTCTCAGCAAGGAAGAAGCCACTGCTCCAAAACCGCCATTTAAAAAGCCAGACTACAGTTTGCAACTGCACATGGGGACAAAGATCGTACTTTTTGGAGAAATGTCCTCTTGTCTGATGAAACAAAAATAGAACTGTTTGGCCATAATGACCATCATTATGTTTGGAGGAAAAAGAGGGAGGCTTGCAAGCCGAAGAACACCATCCCAACCGTGAAGCACAGGGATGGCAGAATCATGTTGTGGGGGTGCTTTGCTGCAGGAGGGACTGGTGCACTTCACAAAATAGATGGCATCATGAGGACGGAAAATGATGTGGATATACTGAAGCAACATCTCAAGACATCAGTCAGGAAGTTAAAGCTTGGTCGTAAATGGTCGGCAAAATCATTCGCAAGGAGATTCCTGCAAAAATATTATTTGAAGCCAGTTTACAATTGGCTCATTCATCCCCCTCCTCTCCCCTGTAACTATTCCCCAGGTCGTTGCTGCAAATGAGAACGTGTTCTCAGTCAACTTACCTGGTAAAATAATGGATAAAAAAAATAAAAAATAAAAAAAATAAATGGGTCTTCCAAATGGATAATGACCCCAAGCATACTTCCAAAGTTGTGGCAAAATGGCTAAAGGACAACAAAGTCAAGGTATTGGAGTGGCCATCACAAAGCCCTGACCTCAATCCTATAGAACATTTGTGGGCAGAACTGAAAAAGCGTGTGCGAGCAAGAAGGCCTACAAACCTGACTCCGTTACACAAGCTCTGTCAAGAGGAGTGGGACAAAATTCACCCAACTTATTGTAGGAAGCTTGTGGAAGGCTACCCGAAACGTTTGACTCAAGTTAAACAATTTAAAGGCAATGCTACCAAATACTAATTGAGTGTATGTAAACTTCTGACCCACTGGGAATGTGATGAAAGAAATTAAAGCTGAAATAAATCATTCTCTCTACTATTATGCTGACATTTCACATTCTTAAAATAAAGTGGTGATCCTAACTGACCTAAAACAGGGAATTTTTACTTGGATTAAATGTCAGGAATTGTGAAAAACTGAGTTTAAATGTATTTGGCTAAGGTGTATGTAAACTTCCGACTTCAACTGTATATATATACACATACATATATATAGTTATACATATATATATGTAATGTGCATATATATGCATATATATATATATATACATACGTATGTATGTGTGTATATACGTATGTATGTGTGTATATATATATATAAATATATATATACATACACACACACACACACACACACACACGTGTGCATATATATATATATATATATATATATATATGTATGTATATATACACATATGTAATGTATATATATATATATATATATATATACATATGTATATATATATATACATACACACACATACGTATATACATATATATATATATACACATACATATATATACATATATATATAAATAAATATATATGTATATATATATATACATACATATATAGCCTGCTTCCTAAAATAACTTTCAGACATAAATGCTTCTTCTTCTTCATCTTACCATCATATTTTATGACGTAGTGTCCTTGGCTGTTTTGAAAGGCATTTATTAATAAAATGTATTATTTTTATTATCATCCTCATCATTCCCTCTCCCTCCCTTTCGTGAGAGGTCATGCCCCTTGCCTTTTCACCTCTCCCCTATGTCATGGTCATGAATGAAGGATCTTATTTATTTAACTCAGGAGGCATGCTGGAACAGAGGTGCTGGAACAGAGAGTTGCTTGTATTGTATAATGCATTATCCACACCCCTTTTGGTCTGCAAAGTTACTATGCATTTAAAAAAAGACAAAATAATGTACATATGCTGAGCCCATTTCATATATAGATAGATTATAACATATACACTATCGTCTTTATTTGAGATATTTTCTTTTTTCCTCCGCTATTTTCGTTTGTTACTTCCTCCTTTGAGATGGGAATTGTCCGATTGATGGGAGTAGAAAGAAGTAGTCCCCTAATGGTTAAGATATGATTCAGGATAGGTAATCTGATCCTAGATCTGTTCCTAAGGGCAGCTTCTACCCGGAGCCTGTTGATAATGGTACTCTCCAGAGTCACGTTCGGCAGGCTGCAACATTACAAAACCTGCGCGTAGAAATGTGTTGTGTAGAAAAGATGATTGTCTTGAAGGATAGGGAATCGAGTCTGCTCTATTCGTTACATTTCTATCTGCGAAGTTTGAACATCTCACCTTCCTGAATACACCCTGGTCACGTCTGTGTTTGTCACCATGGCAACGTCCCACTCCCTTGTCATGGGGTCGGATGTGTTGTAAAGAGATCTCTTTCTCTGGTTGCAGTCTCTGAGAGGAGTGAGAGAGGTAGCCTACTGTAGATAGCAGGATTGGACACAACTTAATTTAGTCCATTTCGGGAAGGGAACAAATCCTCACTGAACCAAACAGCAGGCTTCAAATCTTGAAATGGTATTCAGCCAAAACGTCTCCTGAGAAGACGGAATAGAAATGGAATTTACCCGTAGTCCCATCCCATGCTGGCTAGGCCTTACTGTGCTTTGGCTGGGCTAATTTGTGTGTGTGTTTTGAGAGAGACAGATGCCCAGACCAGAGAGACAGACTATGGTTGTGTTCAAAAGGCACAAACGGGGAGAAATAAACCAGTTTGAAATGGGAAATGAAAAAAGTTGGACCAAAAACGTTTCTTCCTAATTGTGCCTGCTGAACCCTACCCATGTCTGTGTGTAACTGTCAGCAGGAAAACTTCGAACAGAGAAACGGACTGAGAATCTGACAGTGACGCAAGGATTGCTGTAAATAAAGGATTGTATTGGAGGAGATGAGTTGTCAATTTATTCTCTCAATTTCTTCTAAACATCCACCCAGTTACCGTGCTCAACATTCCTCAGATTGAATATGAGTGTTAGTAAACCAACCACCGTCCCACAAAGCAATATGGGCACAATCATAATGTAGACAAGATCAGGACAAAGGACTTATGTTAGTACCAGGTATAAACGGGGCTAAGAGCCCTGTTTTTCATGCACTTATTACGAACTGAACATTTGAACCAATTTCTACCATAGATGGGACCCACTTAGTGAAACCAGGCTCCATCCGCCCAGGTTTAGCTGCAGGGTCTGTCATGTAACAGATGTCTATGTTGTGACACATCATTCCTTCTCAGGTCCTCCCCAGTGGCGGTATTAGCATACAACAGCAGAGAGCCATCCTTCTCTTTGCCTCTACATCTCACTGGGTGTTACTGCTACTGTGTGCGTGTAGGCCTACACTAGTAATTTCTCTTGCCCAACGGAGAAGCTGTATCAGTGCCTGCGACAGAGACCGAGTGAGCCTTTTGTTGTCATTAGAATGTATTTGTAATATTAATGTCGCACCGCAATTACAATAACTTCGCCACTGACAGAGAGAGAGAGAGGGAGAAAGGCCTCTGGTGGGATACCAGGGTTCTATATTCTCAGCCCCTGGATGAAACATTGCTCCTGACACCCTGCTTTGAACACCCACACGAGGGGAGAGAAGGGGGGGAGGCCTGTCCATGGGCGCATGAGAGGGGGTGAGGGGCCCAGGGGAGAGGGGGTAAGGAAGAGAGACTGTTAGGGAGAGAGGAGAGAACAAATCCCATTGGTGGATGAAGAATAGGAGCTTTCCTGTCTCTCGTTCTCTGTCTTGTATCCACAGTACTTCCCCATTGTCTTCACACATGGACACATCTGTAAATCTCAGCACCCTGACCCAACCCTTTGGTATAACTCACAGACATGGTAACGTGTGACTGTGGATGTTTCTCCTTATGTATCTCTGTGTGTGTTCTCTCTCTCTCCCTTTTTCTCTCTCTTCTTCCCTCCGTCCGTCTGAAGTGGTAACCAACCAGTCCCTGATCATCTCCTGATCATCTCCTCTCCCACAGCTCGCAGCTATTTGATCCACTACGCAGTTCATTAACAGGATAGTTGCACGATAAGATATGTTCAGACAAGGAAGGAAATGATTGAGGTTTTGTATCAGACTGTATCTCGCCATATCACTATCTCTGATCAGCACCGAGGGAGGTTTACTGTGGGCTGGGGGACTCACTCTCTTCTGCCTCTTCCACAGGACCTGGATAGCAGGCTTTTAAATGGTAAGTAGCCTTTAAATGGGAGAAAGAAGCATTTACACCGCTGGAACACTGGTTTATACCGGGGTGTGTGTGTGAGAGAGAGACAGAGATAAAAAGGGAAGAAAAATGTCCCTAGGAGAAAAAGGCCTTGATAGGTGGAGAGGCTGACAGGCAGTGTAGAGAGGGATGGAGGGAGGGAGGGAGAGAAAGAAAGAGAGGGATGGGCGTGGGGGTGAAACATCTCTGATGTCCCTTTGATTATCTCAGGCTCTCCTGCTGGGCTCTCAGACACCACTCATCACAGAAAGAGATAGGGGGGAGGTAGGGGGAGAGAGAGAGAAAGGGGGAGGGAGGGAGAGAGCGAGAGAAAGAAGGGGGAGAGCGAGCGACGGGAATAAAGATCAAAATGGAAGCTGAAGAGATGATCGTGAATCCAATCTGATAGTGCAAACAGAGTAATAGATGATTTAGAAATGGTCTGTTCATTGTATAGTTCTCTGCAGAGAGGGGGGGATGATATCTAGTTCTCTCATTGTCCTCCACATTCAGACAGACAGGCATTTCAGACTGACTGGGTTCGAACCAGAGTTCCCTGCGTGCCACAAAACTGTTAGCCTGCAGAGCTAAAGCATATAGGCATCAACACCAATTGGTCACATATACAGTACACCTCAAGTCATATTAGCTAGACATGGCTGGATCAAATCGGAGACTAGATCTCTCACTACGTTCAATACAAACCTGAGAGTTGATCTGTATGCCAGTGGACAAACTGGCGGTTATCCGAAAGCAATACTATGAGGGCGTGTGTTAGTGTCAATACCGACGTGACGCAGTCGCTATAGGCGGGGCCGACGTCAGCCTTTTGAGAGTGGAATCACTTTCTCAAGAGAGACCTGGTAAGATGGCTGTAGAAGTAACACCATTACTAGGGTTGCACAATTCCACTCATTTCCCCAAAATTCCCCGGTTTCCAGAAATCCCAGTTGGAGGATACCAGTAATCAGGAGAGAATAAGCAGGGAGTGAGGGAGCCTCCAACCGGGAGTTCAGGAAAACCGCGGATTTTAGGGAAAGATAATGTATTTTTTAGCATCCTTAACAAAGAGCCATACAACCCCCAAGCTAGAAGCTACATCAGGAACACCCTGAGAGAGTGATCAATTAGAAACGCCGTCCACAGCTCAGACCACAGTCAGTCCATCAGCAGCCGAATGCCACGGTGTGTTCCCACGGTCTCATGCACACAGAGTCACACGGTCAGTGAGAAATACCGGCATCAGTGTACACAAGGTTTACCCAAGGTTTACCTAAGGTTTATGTAAGGTTTACCTAAGGTTTACGTAAGGTTTACCTAAGGTTTATGTACTAAGGTTTACCTAAGGTTTATGTAAGGTTTACCTAAGGTTTATGTAAGGTTTACCTAAGGTTTATTTAAGGTTTATGTAAGGTTTACCTAAGGTTTATTTAAGGTTTATGTAAGGTTTACCTAAGGTTTATGTAAGGTTTACCTAAGGTTTATTTAAGGTTTATGTAAGGTTTACCTAAGGTTTACCTAAGGTTTATTTAAGGTTTACCTAAGGTTTATTTAAGGTTTATGTAAGGTTTACCTAAGGTTTATGTAAGGTTTACCTAAGGTTTATTTAAGGTTTATGTAAGGTTTACCTACGGTTTAACAGTGGAAGTAGATGGTTAGAACTAAGTGAGAGAGACATGCAGAGAGATGAGATGGTATAACTGATAGGCCACTGCTAAACACACACACACACACACACACACACACACACACACACACACACACACACACACACACGCACAAAAGCAGCGATGGTACAACTGATAGCCCTGTCTATTAAACCCACAAACACAAGACTAGGGTTCTCCTGAACACAACAGTGCCTTCCATTCTCTGCTATGCTCGCCCAACAAGCATACAGCACTGGGCTATACCGACAGACACACACCCAGGGTGCTATTCTCTCCCAGCAGGTGACATCACTCTGCAGGATGCTATCTGAGGCAGGAGCCCTAATCCATGTCTCGCTAGTCACAAAGCTGGCCAGTTTTAGGGGGAGTTAACTAGCAAAACACTGTGTGGCCATATCCGGAGATATGACACACACACACACACACACACACACACACACACACACACACACACACACACACACACACACACACGTAAGTACACAGGAACCAGCTCAGACAAGGAGACAGATCTGAACTCAGCTCACACGCGCACACACAGTTAAAGAGGTTGTTTCAGTGAGTTTAATGGGTTATGAAGAATGACAGGGAACAAAATGAAAACTAAAATGAAGCTCTAGAAATTATGTAATATCAACTAAACAACACTTCACCGTCATTACACTAAAAACATGTGCTACTTTCTGAACAGCCATGGACTTCTCCAATCCCCTCGGGTGGCTGGGGTAGGTTGCTAGGCACGGTCCAACTCCGCCCGACACTCCTCCAACTTCCTGATGAGGTCAGAGGTCAGGGGGTGCTGGTTGCCGTGAGTAACCTTCATGATGTCATAGGCCTGCACGGGAGATAGGAGAGAGCAGGGGTGTATTCAGTGATGTGGTGTGTTCATTACCTTACCCTTACAAATGTATCGACTACAGCTGACATGATTCTCTACATGCTACCAGCCAGAAACTCATACTGTATCTGTTGTACAAAGTCTATCTAAACCAGGATTATTCCAATCTTACCCTACAAGGCTGTTTTTCAGTTCCACCTGATAATTAATTGCACCCACCTGATGTCCTATGTCTAAATCAGTCCCTGATTAGACAGGAAGAATGACAGCAGTGGAACTGGCTGGAGGTCTAGATTTGAGTTTGAGGGAACCTAAATGTTCTGTAACGCTGCAACCCCCTGAACCGAGCCCTGAGATAGATGAGGGGAGACGGGGATAGGGCAGCCATAACAATGGTTCACCGCCCAGCTCACCAGTCTCAGCGTGTGCTGTGCGTCCCCCAGGTGAACCAGAAAGTGCTGGAGCTTGGCCACTCTCATCAGCTGGATGGCGTGGGCAGGGTGGGGGTCTGGGTAGTACTGCCTGGGGAGAGACGAGGGGGGGTAGAGTGATTAGGGGGGTGGGAGTACAGCTGGCAACTTTGATATCAGCAAAATCTTTCAAATGCTCTGAGCATTCAAACACGCCTGACTGGAGTGTCAGGTGGGCGGGGTTTGCAGTTTTGGGACGGTTCCATTAGTTTCATTTCGCAAGACAAGCTTACGTAAGTGTGGCTCTCAAGTATTTGGAGGAACACAACTACTATTTGAACCCAGGTCTGTCTCACAGTGCTCAAAGACAGTTATACTAGACAGACAGGAGAGAGTAAAGCTTCGTTTCCACTCCACCGCTCTTCTGTTTAAGGAATCATTTTTCTTCCAGTGGTAAACGAGAAAGAGAGAGGGGTGCAGATAGAGGAGGAGGTTGGTAAATGGAGAAAACACAAGAAAAGTGTTTTCTAGCATCAAAATAAACTACATGTGGTGCATTGCCTGGGTAAATATGAGCATTGGTTTATCTCTGGAAATAAAAAATAATTGTTTAAACATTTACTTTGCTCGACTTTACACTCTTATCATAGAGCTGGGAGGGTTAGAACTGCACTATCGTGTCATATATAAACACGCACAGAGAAATCATGTCAGACAGAGAGAGCGAGTGAGAGAGAGAGAGAGAGAGAGAGAGAGACTATACGAGTACTCCCCTCGAGGGTATGAGCCATGTCATAATATCTATCAACATTTGGGATAGCTAATCAGGGGGCTGATTAAAACTGTACCCCAACAGCTTTTTAAATACACATGTCAAAACGTGTGTGTGTGTGTGTGTGTGTGCGTGTGTGTGTGTGCGTGAGAGAGAGAGAGAGAGTGGAGTGTGTGTGTGTGTGTGTCCGTGTGTTGAAGTGGAGCAGAGCCTTATGCCTCTGGTTGAATTATGAAGAATCTACCACATTATAAAACACTCCCACGGATCATACACACTCTTAAAGAACACAAACTCACTTACAGAAAGGATACACACTCGTACGGGCCGCGCTGTGAAACAACGGAAGCCATTCACTTTCAATGGCAGGAAAGCAAGAGAAGAGAAGTGGGCGGGGGGACTGTTGAGTGACGCGAGCATGGGCGAGGGAGCTAAACAGGGCGGGACTAAAGTTGGGGAAAACTGAATTTTATTCAAATCCTCTGCGATATCGCCACTCGAGTGACCAAATCGAAGCTCACCATAGCTTCCAACCACTACTGGAATGGCTGTTGATACATAGCACTACCTAGCTTTCTTGCTAGCACCCACATGAGGCCGAGGCTAGTGTGGCTAGGCGAGTGCCGCTTGTATAGTGTAAACGCTCTGTTAGAGAACACACACACACACAGAGAATACACACACACACAGAATGCACACACTCTTGGAGAATACACACACTAAGAGAATACACACAGAGAATACACACACTCTTAGAGAATACACATATAATACACAACCTTTTAGAGAATACACACACCCTTAGAGAATACACACACTCTTAGAGAATACACACTCACTTTTAGAGAATACACACTCACTTTTAGAGAATACACACTCACTTTTAGAGAATACACACACACACAGAATGCACACACTCTTGGAGAATACACACACTAAGAGAATACACACAGAGAATACACACACTCTTAGAGAATACACATATAATACACAACCTTTTAGAGAATACACACACCCTTAGAGAATACACACACTCTTAGAGAATACACACTCACTTTTAGAGAATACACACTCACTTTTAGAGAATACACACACACACAGAATGCACACACTCTTAGAGAATACACACTCACTTTTAGAGAATACACACTCACTTTTAGAGAATACACACACACACAGAATACACACACTCTTAGAGAATACACACTCACTTTTAGAGAATACACACTCTTAGAGAACACACACACTAAGAGAATACACACACTAAGAGAATACACACACTAAGAGAATACACAAGAGAATACTCACACTAAGAGAATACACACCCTAAGAGAATACACACCCTAAGAGAATACACAGATAATACACACTCTAAGAGAATACACATAGAGAATACACACACTCTTAGAGACTACACACACTCTTAGAGAACACACACTAAGAGAATACACACACTAAGAGAATACCCACACTCTTAGAGAACACACACAGTCTTAGAGAACACACACACACAGAGAATACACACACAGAGAATACACACACAGAGAATACACACACACAGAGAATACACACACACACAGAGAATACACACACTCTTAGAGAATACACACAGAAAATACACACACTCCTTGAGAATAGACACACACAGAGAATACACACACTCTTAGAGAATACACACAGAGAATACACACACTCTTAGAGAATACACACAGAGAATACACACACTCTTAGAGAATATACACAGAGAATACACACACTCTTAGAGAATACACACACACTTTTAGAGAATACACACTCTTAGAGAACACACACACTCGTAGAGAACACACACACAGAGAACACACATACAGATAATACACACTAAGAGCATACACAGAGAATACACACAGTCTAAGAGCATACACAGAGAGTATACAGAGAATACACACACTCTAAGAGCATACACAGAGAATACACATACTCTTAGAGAATACACACAGAGAATACACACACTCTTAGAGAATACACACAGAGAATACACACACTCTTAGAGAATACACACACACTTTTAGAGAATACACACTCTTAGAGAACACACACACTCGTAGAGAACACACACACAGAGAACACACATACAGATAATACACACTAAGAGCATACACAGAGAATACACACAGTCTAAGAGCATACACAGAGAGTATACAGAGAATACACACACTCTAAGAGCATACACAGAGAATACACATACTCTAAGAGCATACACAGAGAATACACACAGTCTAAGAGCATACACAGAAAATACACAGAGAATGCACACAGTCTAAGAGCATACACAGAGAATACACACACTCTAAGAGAATACACAGAGAATACACAGAGGACTATAGATCATTTGAGTGACATCTTTCTGATGAGTGCCAACCGAACGACAACAAATAAAGAGACACAGTCTAAGAGCATACACAGAGAATACACAGAGTCTTAGAGAATACACAGATAATACACACACTCTTAGAGAATACACACAGAAAATACACACACTCCTTGAGAATAGACACACACACAAAGAATACACACACTCTTAGACAATACACACACAATCTAATGTAATACACTTACAGAGAATACACACACTAAGAGAATACACACACTAAGAGAATACACACACTAAGAGAATACACACACTAAGAGAATACACACACTAAGAGAATACACACACATAGAGAAAACACACAGAGAATACACACACTCTAAGAGAATACACTTGCAGCACTACACAACAGGTTTGCGTGGGGAACAGCTCCTGAACCCAAACCAACCCACATGTTGTTGTTGTTTATGGTGAACAGACAGACGGTAGTTTATATGGACATCTTGAGACAGGAGAGCAGAGCGACACCAGATGCCATAGAATTGGGCAACTCCAAAACAGTCCCTTCCTCATGGTTTATTCACATCAACTTGATAGCAGTTCAACGTGTTGGTTTTACAACAGCGGTGGCCCACCTTCCTCCTGGAAAGCCACTGGGTGCAGGTTTTTGCTCTAGCCCTCTAGGAGGAGGGTTGGCCACCCCTGAATTACACAATGTGTCACCGGGACAGATGGAAGCCGTCTGACATTTATAGAAAAGTTCATCCAGAATCAAGTGGACTATAGATCATTTGAGTGACATCTTTCTGATGAGTGCCAACCGAACGACAACAAATAAAGAGAGGCAGACAGTGGAACACTAAATGTCAATATTAAAGTAGGTTTTTCAGAGCCATATTATTTCTTATCACGTCCAGCCATGGGTTCATTAATATCACAGTAATTGGTGTACTGCTCAATAGGCCAAAAACACACAGAGTGCCGTGGAGCACTCACCACGCCTCAATGACTTATTGAGAGGAGCTCAGACACACAAGCTCACGCACGCACACACACTTTCTCTGCCTCAAGCATTTATCAACAAAAACTGTTTGGCTGTAACGCACTCAAGGAGAGAACTATCCAATTAAGTCAATGCTGGGGTGGTTTCTCATATTAAACACACACACACACACACACACACACACACACACACACACACACACACACACACACACACACACACACACACACACACACACACACACACACACACACACACACACACACACACACACACACACACACACACACACACACACACACACACACACACTTGTTTTCTCAACTTTAACTTGGAACCAAATCTCTCTCTGGCAGAGGGAGACTGGGAGAGATCACACTGTGGAGAAATCTTTGGGAAATACACCGCTATGTGGGAAAAATGTTTGGGAAAGTTTGCCATTTGGGAGACAGAGGAAATGGGTTTAATTAAATAGTAATGACTTTTATCTTTTGCTCAGGTGGAGCAGACACACACACACATAACACACGCACACCGAGATAAAAGCGCTCTGCATTAGAGAGTGAGCGTAGAAACACAGACAGATAGACAGACAGACATCACATGGCAAGTCACAGACTCCATCTAGCCCAAAACAAAGCCGTCTGATTTTACGAACCATCCGCAAGCCAACTAAAACAATCCACACACATGTAAACAACCTCATCAAAGACCAAACAATGTCTTAGATGCCCTAGAAAGACAAAAGCACCTTCCACGTGAAACTACTTTGTAGGAGATGAAGGGTGAACGTGGTGGTAGATCTTTCTTAGGGGATTTTTCAATAGAACTGGAATCATCAAGATCCATTCAGGTAATTCAGCTAATTCCACTATTCAGATCAACCGTTCTATTGTCACTAATACAGCATGTAGAGTAGTGTATGGTTGATTTGGTTGATTTCTGGTTGATTTCCTCGCAGCATTCAAACATGTGTGCTAGATGACTGACTTTATCAGTAACATAAATGTCCCGAGGGTAAAGCCATGGTGGCATGTCTACATTGTTTTTTAAGGGGGGGGGGCATAAGAATCAAATCCAGCTTAATTTATACAGCACAATAACTAGAGGCTGCCTCTCCATGCCTCTTGGTCTTAAGCTTTGGGATAGTTAAAAGGCCAGTGACAGAGGACCTGATGAACCTATTGGGTACATAACTTAAAAGCATGTCTGACACGTATTGGGGTGCACAATCGTGGATTGATTTAAAAAAACAATAGAAGAATCTTAAAATGTATTCCAAAACTGCAGAGACCTTAAGACCGATGTAATGCGTGCTCTCCGTCTGGTCTTGGTCCGTACCCGTGCTGCAGCATTTTGTATGTTTTGTAGTTGACCAATGGCTTTCTTTGGTAGACCAGACAGGAGAGCATTACCTGGTGTTTTATCTTTATTACCCGTGAATTAAAATGTGCGGCTAGATTCTCTGTCTATGCATTGACTCCAACAATAAGTACCTTGGTCTTGTCTTGATTTAGCTGGAGGAAGTTGTGAGCCATCCAAGTATTTAAATCACTAATACAGTCAAATAATTTATCAATAGTGTCACGGCCGTCGTAAGAAGTGGACCAAAGCGCAGCGTTGTGAGCGTACATATTCCTTTTATTAGAAATGACGCCGACAAAACAAATAAACAATACACAACAACCGTGAAGCTTAAGGGCTATGTGCCACAAACAAAGTAACCTTCCCACAAAGAAAGGAGGGAAAGGGCTACCTAAGTATGGTTCCCAATCAGAGACAACGATAGACAGCTGTCCCTGATTGAGAACCATACCCGGCCAAAACATAGAAATACAAAATCATAGAAAAACAAAACATAGAATGCCCACCCCAAATCACACCCTGACCAAACCAAATAGAGACATAAACAGGCTCTCTAAGGTCAGGGCGTGACAAATAGAGCTAAAATCCTCGGGTGATACAGAAATGCAAAGCCGTGTATCGTCTGCATAGCAGTGAAAATCTAATTATGTGCTTTCTGATAATGCTGCCAAGGGGTTACACAGAGCCGTCAGACAATAAACAGTGCACTCAAAGATTTCAGACCCCTTGCCTTTTTCCACATTTTGCTACGTTACAGCCTTATTCAAAAAAATGTATTCCATAGTTTTTCCCCTCATCAATCTACACACAATACAATAATAATATAATGACAAAGCAAAAACAGGTTTTTAGAAATTGTTGCTAATTAAAATAAAATGGAATATCACATTTACATAAGTATTCAGACCCTTTACTCAGTACTTTGTTGAAGCACCTTTTGGCAGCGATTACAGCCTCGAGTCTTCTTGGTTATGACGCTACATGCTTGGCACACCTGTATTTGGGGAGTTTCTCCCATTCTTCTCTGTAGATCCTCTCAAGCTCTGTCAGGTTGGATGGGGAGCGTCGCTGCATAGCTATTTTCAGGTCTCTCCAGAGATGTTTGATAGGGTTCAAGTCCGCTCTCTGGCTGGGCCACTCAAGGATATTCAGAAACTTGTCCCGAAGCCACCCCTGCGTTGTCGTGGCTGTGTGCTTAGGGTCGTTGTATTATTGGAAGGTGAACCTTCGGCCCAGTCTCAGGTTCTGAGCGCTCTGGAGCAGGTTTTCATCAAGGATCTCTCTGTACTTTGCTCCGTTCATCTGTGCCTCAATTGTGACTAGTCTCCCAGTCCCTGCCGCTGAAAAACAACCGCACAGCATGATGCTGCCACCACCATGCTTCACCGTAGGGATGGTGCCAGGTTTCCTCCAGATGTGACGCTTGGCATTCAGGCCAAAGAGTTCAATCTTGGTTTCAGCAGACTAGAGAATCTGGTCAGAGTCTTTAGGGGCCTTTTGGCAAACTCCAAGTGGGCTGTCATGTGCCTTTTACTGAGGAGTGGCTTCCATCTGGCCATTCTATCATAAAAGGCCTGATTGGTGGAGTGCTGCTGAAATGGTTGTCCTTCTGGAAGGTTCTCCCATCTCCACAGAGGAAATATAGAGCTCTGTCAGAGTGACCATCGGGTTCTTGGTCACCTCCCTGACCAAGGTCCTTCTCCCCCGATTGCTCAGTTTGTCCGGGTGGCCAGCTCTAGGAAGAGTCTTGGTGGTTCCAAACTTCTTTAAGTTAAGAATGATTGAGTCCACTGTGGTCTTGGGGACCTTAAATGCTTCAGAAATCTGTGCCTTGACACAATCCTGTCTCAGAGCTCTATGGACAATTCCTTCAACCTAATTGGAATGGTTTTTGCTCTGACATGAATTGTCAACTGTGGGACCTTATATATAGACAGGTGTGTGCCTTTCCAAATCATGTGAAATCAATTGAATTTACCACTGGTGGACTCCAATTAAGTTTTAGAAACATCTCAAGGATGATCAATGGGAACAGGATGCACCTGAGCTCAATATCAAGTCTCATAGCAAAGGGTCTGAATACTTATGTAAATAAGGTATTTCTGTTTTTAATACATTTGCAAATATTTCTAAAAACCTGTTTTTGCTTTGTCATTATGGGGTATTGTGTGTAGATTGCTGAAGATTTGTATTTATTTAATCCATTTTAGAATAAAGCTATAACTTAACAAAATGTGGAAAAAGTCAAGGGGTCTGAATACTTTCCCAATGCACTGAACAATACCGGACCCAAAATTGAACCTTGTGGAACGCCACGTGTTATGAATTTTCTCTGAATTGTGTTCACCAAGGGTGACAAAAAAACTCTTGACCGGTTAAATAGATCCAAAACCAACATAGAACTGTGCCGGAGAGGCCAGCCCACCTCTCTAGTCTGTCCAGAAGGACATTATGGCCAACATTGTCGAATTCAGCACTTAAATCCAAGAGTACAGGGACAAAGAGCCGTTTGGCATCTGTGTTGGCTCTAAGATAATTTACCACTTTAACTAAGCCTGTCTCTGTGCTGGGCACAAAAACGTTTTTAGTGCAGTGGGGAAAGTGCCTGTGAACAGGGAGTGATTAACAATAGCTTGCACTTCTTCAGATATGCAATTCAATTTTTTTAAAGAAGGTGGTGGGGATAGGTAGAGGCTTAAGTTGTATTATCACTTTCCTGAGCATGTCTGTGTCAACCAGGGAAAATAAATCTATCGTGCATTTGTCTGGTAGGCTAGGGTACATATCATCAAACTTCTCATCAGGTCTTGCTTGACTGATACCCAGCCTAATGTTTGTTATCTTATCTCTGATAAGGGTAGGATTTATCAGGCCATGGTTGAGAAAAGCACTCTGGAATTATTCTGGATTATTAGTGATCCAGCTAGAAAAACGAGCCCCTCTGCCATTTCTAATTGCCTTGTTATAAATGCCAAGTTGCTCTCTCAGAATATCATAATGGGCCTGCAACTTTGACTTTCTCCACTTCCGCTCTGCCTTTCTCCAATTTTTCCTTAATTGATTCGTATCCACACTCATCCAAGGGGCTCTCCATTTGGATGTGGCCTTATTAAACTTTACTGGAGCTATGGCATCAATGGTTGTCCTTCATTTTCTATTAAAGTTATCAACTAAATCATCACAAGAGGAAGGCAGAATAGATGGAGTATTGTTCATACACTCAGTAAAATCTGTAGCAACTTCAGAGGTAAGATAGTGTTTCTTAATAATGCATTCAGTATTAGCCTGTACTATGGTTAACAAGGTAGTAAAGAAATCCACAGTGGTGATCAGATAAAGCAACATCAACAATAGAGGATGCTTCAATAGAAAGCCCCTTGGTAATAATCAGGTCCAGAGTATGGCCACCGTTATGGGTGGGCCCAGTAACATGTTGGATAATGTCCACAGAGCTCAAAAGATTCATAACTTCAATGGGTTTGGAGTCAGTCTCTTTGTCAACATGAATATTAAAATCGCCCAACACAATTTTATCATAGCTCAAGGACAATAGTTCAGAGAAATCGGGAAAGAAAGTGGAGCAGTGCTTTGGTGGTCTATACAGGGTCAGAGCCAGCACTGGTGGCTGACATTTAAACAGTATAGCATGATGCTATAAAGACCCAAAGTCAACACCCCTTTTCCCTTTTCTGTAGTCCGGGGGCGAGGCTTCAGTAAGAGCAATACAACAGTCTGAAGACAGCCATGTTTCAATGAGAAACATGCAATCAACTTTGCGCTCAGTAAGGAGGTCATTCACAAGAGAGGTTTTACTAGTGATTGCTCTGACATATTATAGGCGCCCTATTCAATGAGTGCGGGCCACTCTGCCCATAGGGCATCTGCCTCGAGGTAACCAACGGAATAAACACAAAATTATGAACACTAGAAACCATGTTTTCTGACAGTCATCAATCAATCAGAATGGTAGGAGATGACCGTTTGTAGGCGGAGTTAAAGGAACATAAATTACTCACAATAACCATAGTGCCATTTCTACAGGGGTTAATATGCTTTCCAAGTCATCTGTTGCTTATTCTGACAGGGAGAACTGGAGCACTACCAGACCCTGTCTGTCAGTCTGACAGGGAGGACTGAATCACTACCAAACCCTGTCTGTCAGTCTGACAGGGAGGACTGAATCATTACCAGACCCTGTCTGTCAGTCTGACAGGGAGGACTGAATCACTACCAAACCCTGTATGTCAGTCTGACAGGGAGGACTGAATCACTACCAAACCCTGTATGTCAGGCTGACAGGGAGGACTGAATCACTACCAAACCCTGTCTGTCAGTCTGACAGGGAGGACTGAAACACTACCAGACCCTGTCTGTCAGCCTGACAGGGAGGACTGATTCACGACCAGACCCTGTCTGTCAGTCTGACAGGGAGGACTGAATCACTACCAGACCCTGTCTGTCAGTCTGACAGGGAGGACTGAATCACTACCAGACCCTGTCTGTCAGTCTGACAGGGAGGACTGAATCACTACCAAACCCTGTCTGTCAGTCTGACAGGGAGGACTGAATCACTACCAAACCCTGTCTGTCAGTCTGACAGGGAGGACTGAATCACTACCAGACCCTGTCTGTCAGTCTGACAGGGAGGACTGAATCACTACCAGACCCTGTCTGTCAGTCTGACAGGGAGGACTGGAGCACTACCAGACCCTGTCTGTCAGTCTGACAGGGAGGACTGAATCATTACCAGACCCTGTCTGTCAGTCTCTAAAACAGGTTGTGATGTTGCTGGAAATAATCCCGGAGCCCCGTGGTTGCTCCCACAGCAAATCAGTGGTCAACAAAAAGAGACATTCCTGTGGTTGCAAAGTTTCTTCAGGTACTCATTGAGGGCAAAATGTTCTGAACCCCTTCAGAACGGGAGGGGGGCCAGGGATAATTATTCTCTTCCCTGTGCTAGAGAGGATGTTTAAACCGACTCATCGACAGCTCTACTATAGGAGGCGTTTTCCAACAGATTTGGTTTGCCGGGGTCACAGCAAGGTCGGTGCAGTTAGAAAACAGGTTATCCTCTTCTGGCAGCCGAGCTAACAGCCGGAGGATCTTTTCCCTGAGCTGCTTGATGGTGGTGCATTTTTCAGAATAACAACACGATAAACTGGACAAGGAACAAGAAAACACATATCGATATGAGATTAACCACATGAGAAAACTCACACATATGGAATTGTGCTGTGTGTTGCCATGGTAAGTGGCAATGGGGAGGGTGTGTGTTGGGGCCTGTTCTCTCTCCTCCTCTACATTAGTGTTCCCCGGCATGATCATTACTAAGAACAAAGAGCTGCCTCTCCACTGGGACCACTTTACTGGAATATTAAATCACTACACACACACACACACACACACACACACACACACACACACACACACACACACACACACACACACACACACACACACACACACACACACACACTCATGCCACGCAAACACACACACACTCCCTACTCAAAAGCGCTAGGGAATACCAAGGATGCGGTTCGCTCGGTAAAGACAGTCTCATTATTAATCTGCCTTTATAGACAAAAACAGAACTCTCTCTCTCTCTCCCTCTCACATGGATTTACAGCTCTTGTCCGTCACACTCTGATGCCTGGCGTAATCAATCCCAGATCCCTCCTGCTGGACTCTGGGACCTGCTATAGATCCTGACGCCACAAAGAGAGTTAGCCAATACTCTGATCAGCCTGATCAATGGCTTTGACCAGACCCTCATATCCCACCGCTGACACCAGTAATACATTGAAAGGTCAGACAAACCTCATAGAACACTGGTGAGAGGAGACGGTTGGAGGGAGAGAGAGAGAGAGACATAGAGACACAGAGAGAGAAAGAATGGAATGATGATTCTTTCCATAGATTCATCAACAGCTTGTATGTAAAACAGCCTCCCTTCCTCTCTCTCCTCTCCACCGAGCACGCTCCTGGGAGTCGAGTCTCTTTCCTGGCCCCTTCCTCACCTCTCTCCCCCACTCCTCTCACCCCGCTCCCTCACTCTTAACAGCAGTGACAGAGGGTGCTACAGACTGTATGCCGTTACTCTCTGCCACACCTCGCTGAAATGCTGGCCATCACCCAGCACCAGGGCTGGAATTAACTTAATACATTACGTTTGTTAAAATCCGAATCATTTTTTGAAAAATCCTCATAGAAAACATTGGGCATTGTTCAATTCATGCGTTTCAATGCACTTCCTGAATTGAACTGCCTCTTCCTCTGCTGTTCACTACACTTCCAGCACGGCAGTTGTTGTCTTGTTCTGCAGCTCTGATTTTGACAGAAGTGTATCATGAATCAAAGCTACACCCATCCTATCAACCTCTGGGACATTTTTACTGACTGCTCCTTTCCATTCAACTGTCTGCAGTCGCTTACTGTGTTCTGCTATGTAGCACAGAGCAGTCTTTCATGAGCAATAACACGCCCACTGATAGGTATTCTACTGGCCTTCAACTTTCTATTGTCTACTGTCTCCATGTTTTATTGGACTGTAGATGTGTGTGATCATGTGTTGGTAACCTGTACAAGACCTGGCGAGAGAAATCCCTCTGGAGGACAATATTCTATTCGACCTGTTCCTCTGTATTTTTTCATTCTCTCCCTCCCTCTTTCTTTAGAACCTCAAAGAACTCAGAGAGGGGAGGATGTGTGTGTGTGTGTGTGTGTGTCTGTGTGTGTGTGTGTGTGTGTGTGTTCGTGTTGTGTGTGTGAGGAGGAGGACGAGTGCATCGCCTGACTGCGACCCTCAGCTACTGGTTCACAGAAAGTTCCGGAGAGTATTCATCCATAGTTCAAGTCTTCCATCCCTCTTTTTCTTCTCCTTCAACAGCCGAGTCGTAATAAAAAGAGAAGACCTCCATCACTCACACGCACAAGCACATACACACGCACACACTGTAGCTGTGAAACATACTGTAAGTAAAATACCCGGTCCATCCCCCTTTCTCTCCATAGCAGAGCAGTCTGTATTGGCATGTATTGGTGACATGTTCTATGCTTGGATATTGGCGTGAGGACATTTGTCATAGTATCAAAATGAATTATTCACACCGGCCACTGCAGCGTGTTGGCTCAGTGTACTAAGGCTTGTAACCATGGGTGACACACACACACCCCACGCACATACACGTGCACAAGCGCACACACACACCTTGGCAGCTCATGACAACAAGCCTTGTATCCCCAGGTGACAGGTGTCAGCAGGTAAAACAGAGAGCAAATCACTGCAGAGTGTTGGAGAAACGACAGAGGAGATGGAGGGGAGGGAAAGAGAAGGAGAGAGGGGGAAGGCAGAGAGAGAGAGAAGTAATGAGATGAGAGGTGTGTTGACAGTGGACAGAGGGTAAGAGGCAGGAGAGGTTGGGGGAGAGAGAGACGGAGGGGGAGAGAGATGGAAAGAGTGTGTTAGGGAAGATGAGAGTTAGGGTAGAGGTAGCTTTTCACAGAGGGTGAGAGGTAGTGTGAGTAACAAACAGCACAGCAGAGAACTGCAGAGGATGGAGTTACTTTACTGCACTCAGTCAGCCTATTCCAGTGGTTTTCAAACCTCTCCTCGGGACCCCCATCCGTTCCCTGTAGTTGATCTGTCCCAGAGCTAGCCCACAACACCTGATTCCAATTGTCAACTAATCATTAAGCCATTGACTACAGCAGGTGAATCAAGCGAGCTAGTTCAGGGCTACAACAAAATGATGAAGCCTCTGGGGTTCCCTGGGGAGAGGTTTGAGAACCCCTACCCTATTCAGCCAGTGGATGCTCCTCAGAGGAGGAAGGGCAGGACCATTCTCCTCAGCGAATTTCATGAAAATAAAAATAGTGAAACATTACAAAAAGTTATCCCTCATAGATACAACTATACTAAATATATTCAATTGAACCGTTTTTAACGAATACATTTCTTCAAAACTGAAGGAGAATCAAGAGCGAGAGAAAGCTATCTATCTATTTTTTTTCACTTTCACTTACTTAGCGAAAACTAGTTAAGCCTATTCAAACATCCGGCTCAAACAGAGAGGGATGCTATGTTACCTAGCTGGCTATGGCTAGCCAACGCTGGAACACTTCCAAGTCAAGGTAAGCTTTTGCTTTTATTAATTTATTGCCACCGGGGCCTGCCGTTATAACTGCTTTACTGCTTGCTAACTGTACACTGTACTGCGTGATTGTAGCGGGTTTACTAACGTGTTAGTTCTAGTAGCTATGTTGACTTGACGTTTGCTAATATGGTGACAATGATGTAGGCTGTGTGTAGCGGTTAGCGGTTATGATATGAAGGTTTGGCTTGGATGTTTTTTTCCGCCGGGTCACAGACAGCTGATATATTGTGCACTGAAGTCCACAAACAAAAGGAAAATGTGAGAGGAGGAGAGCGCGTAAATGCAAAAAGGAATTATCCAACGATCAAAAAGATCATGCTGTTTATATGTGGCTGCTATGAAAATTAACTGTGTTTGCGTGTGATCAGGGGTGTATTCATTCTGCTGATAAAAAAAAAAAAACGAAAGCAAACAGAATGAAACGGGGATAAACCTGAATTTGTCCAATAGAAACTCTCGTTCGCAACTGTTGGACTAATGATTACACCCTAGATCAGCTAGATGCAGGCAAGATTGTGAAAGGTGTTAATTGAATGTGTCAATGTCGGTCACCTTACTCAAATTTCTCTCGTCCTCTGCACCTACGTTTTAAACTTTCATTCATAGGCTAGGTTGTAGCAACCTCATGATGGGTATAGGGAAAATGTGACTATCATGTAGCAGCCTAAAACTATGGATGTTACATTGAACTGGGTGAACAGAATATGAATGACAGTCATCCAATATCCTGTAACAGAAATAAGGCCGTGCTCATTAAAAAATGTATCGTCCTCCCTCATCTTAAACGGCACCGACCGCCACTGTATTCAGCATACAGAAACCTACTGCAGTTAGCAGTCTGTGATCCACTGCAATACATGTGAAAAACACAACCAAACAGACAGAACTCTCAAACTAGAATTAAATATGAAAGGCGGCATACATTTTCATTGTCCCTCGGTATGTGATGATGTGTTGGGTGAATAGAGAGACGGTGAGATCTAAGAGGAAGTCAGTTTGGCCTTCAGATGTCTTAGAGGAAATCAGGACACAGCTCGTGTGATCCTCATCATCGAATCCTGCCAACAGAGAGACACACACAGATATACACAACAGACATACACGCGCACAAGCATGCACGTCCGCACGCAAACAAAGGCACACACTGGGATCTACCGCAAACACACATCGGAAAACTCTGGGTAGTAGCTTTGTTGTTACTAAACACAAGACTTCCGAACGCATCTCTCCCTCTCCCTCGCTCTGGGAAGAAAGGATGACAAATGGAGTAGTGTGTTTGTTTATTTTTTCTGTGGCTTTCCTTTGGTTGAGTTTCTCTTCCTGTAACTGTCATATTAAAAATGCAACAAAAAGCACCCTTTTCTTATTCCAAACGATTGGGCATTTGGAATATTCATGAACATTTGGACGCACACATGGACGCACAAAGGCAAACAACACACACACACACTAAAGATCCATGGCACGGATTCATAGATTAATCGTTGGAGCCATGTATCCCAATGCCATCAATATAACAGGCACAACTTACAACATCTGACTCCAGAATTCTCAATGTAGTTATCTATTGTAACATTACATGGCACAGCCCCCCATCGGCTACAGTTGAACATATTGGGAGTTAGAAGTCCACAGATCCTGAGACGATGGCCTCCTCCACTCCATTGTGGTGGCCCCATGTGTTTGGGGCAAGGGATGTGTGTGTACAGATGTAGGATCTTCATTTGATCACCCTGTCGCAGGAGCAGCCAGAATTCTTATGATTGACTGTCTGTCCATGTCCTGAGGACGACGGAAAACGCTTTCAAAACCGGCCACTAGGGGCAACAGAGCGCTATTACCATGAAGTAGGCTTGGATTTTTTGTAATCATATGACTCCGGATTCAAAGGTCACGTGTTCAATCCTAGTGGTAGACACTAATTTTGTATTTTTGATTTTAACCCTATCCCAAACCTTAACCCTTAAACGTAAACATTCAGAATGAATGCCTGAACATAATATTTTAACCCAATCTAAAACCTGAACTTCTAAATTTGACGTTTGGTGCAATTCGAAATATGACTTTTAGAGAAAGGTAGACAAACATCCGAATCGGAGGTCACATTAGTAAAACCGTGAATCTTGTTTTGCAGGAGAACTTTTCAGCAATTTAGCAAAGTATGTGTATTTGAGGTTTAAAAAAGGCTTCTGAAGACCAAAAATGTCCATCAATTATAGAAACCAGAGAGTTAGGTTATATGGAGGAGATTACTGAGTAGTCTGGTTCATCAGGCTGACTCCCAGTCTTAACTTGAAGTTATTGAGGGATGATGATGTTTTGGCAATGTGAAGATAAGAATTCCAGAGTATGGTACCTCTATATCTGATAGAGAATGGACTATGTAAGCTGAGCCAGCGGTGAGGTGGATGGTTACCGCAGTGTCTTGTGTTATATACTGTAGATGGATTTCAGAATGAACCTGGAAGAATCCATTGAAGGGTTTAGGTAAACTGTCTAGGAGGTATGAGTATTTGTAGACGAAAGTGCATAATAGGCGTACATTAGTGTCGTAAATAGACAAGATATTGAGTTTCTTAAACAAAGGTGCAGACGGAGCCAGGAAATTCGAGGAGGTGGCTATTCTTGCAAATGTATTTTTGTATGATGAGTAATTTGTGTAGGTAGGAGGCATATGTACTGGCCCACCCAAACAATATTACAGTAAATGAGATATGGGTCAATTAAACTATGGTATAGAGTAAGGAAGCAAACCTGCTGAACCAAACCACTAATCTTACTGATGATACCAACCGATTTCATCACTTTGCTGCAGACAAATTGAATATGATCTTTCCAGAATTTTTTAAAAATCATTTAGAACTCCGAGGAATCTAGTGGGTGTGACTTGTTCCATTTCATTCCCACCAATTGAGATTCTAGCTCTTTTAAAAATAAAGTCTTATTCTTACTAGTACACACAAATAAAGTTTGATTTTTTTTTTACATTTAAATATAATTTTTTATCTGGAACCAATCAGAAATTTTGGCCATGCCTGAGTTGGCTTCATGAATTAATGAATCAAAATTCTTGTGTGATAAAATCAAATTGGTTTCATCAGCAAAGAGAAGGGGAAGTACGGTAGAAGACCCTTCAGCAAGGTCATTGATATAGATTAGGAATAACAAAGGTCCAATTATCCAACCCCGTGTCACGCCACAGGATATCTTGGCTCTGGTAAATGCAGAGCCGTTAACAAATTATTCTCTACCATAAACATAACTATTTGGCCAATTATATGTGATCCTGATGTTATTTCATCTGAATTTATCAACTTTTTTGTGTATTATAAGTATAATCATGAAAACCGTAATAATACAATTTAGAAAGTAATATTTAATGATAAACCGTCAAACACTTTGGATAAATCCAAAAAGATGCAAAACGAGTATTCATTGTTATTCAGGGCTGTAAAGATTTATCCACAAGTTGCAAAAGAGACATATCTGTGGAGTAGTTTTTACGAATATAGAATACGGTATTTATTTAAATGTTTTAACATTCTCTTATACACCAATTCTCTAAAAACATGGTAGTGCAGATATTGGGCAATAATGTGTAAAAGATCTTGGATCCCCAGATATATAGAGGGGGATAACTTTGGCAATTTTCTAATCTTCAGGAACAATACCAGTTTGCATTGATTTGGTGAAGATATACAGTGCATTCAGAAAGTATTCAGACCCCTTGACTTTTTCACACATTTTGTTACGTTACAGCCTTATTCTAAAATGGATTAAATGGTTTTCCTTTCCCCATCAATCTACACACAACACCCCATAATGACAAAGCAATAATAGTTTAAAAAAAAGTTTTTGCAAATGTATTACAAATAAAACACTGACCTTATATAGACAGGTGTGTGCCTTTCCAAATAATTTCCAATCAATTGAATTTACTACAGGTGGACTCCAATCAACATTTACATTTACATTTAAGTCATTTAGCAGACGCTCTTATCCAGAGCGACTTACAAATTGGTGCATTCACCTTATGATATCCAGTGGAACAACCACTTTACAATAGTGCATCTAACTCTTTTAAGGGGGGGGGGGGGCTAGAAGGATTACTTTATCCTATCCTAGGTATTCCTTAAAGAGGTGGGGTTTCAGGTGTCTCCGGAAGGTGGTGATTGACTCCGCTGACCTGGCGTCGTGAGGGAGTTTGTTCCACCATTGGGGTGCCAGAGCAGCGAACAGTTTTGACTGGGCTGAGCGGGAACTGTACTTCCTCAGAGGTAGGGAGGCGAGCAGGCCAGAGGTGGATGAACGCAGTGCCCTTGTTTGGGTGTAGGGCCTGATCAGAGCCTGAAGGTACGGAGGTGCCGTTCCCCTCACAGCTCCGTAGGCAAGCACCATGGTCTTGTAGCGGATGCGAGCTTCAACTGGAAGCCAGTGGAGAGAGCGGAGGAGCGGGGTGACGTGAGAGAACTTGGGAAAGTTGAACACCAGACGGGCTGCGGCGTTCTGGATGAGTTGTAGGGGTTTAATGGCACAGGCAGGGAGCCCAGCCAACAGCGAGTTGCAGTAATCCAGACGGGAGATGACAAGTGCCTGGATTAGGACCTGCGCCGCTTCCTGCGTGAGGCAGGGTCGTACTCTGCGAATGTTGTAGAGCATGAACCTACAGGAACGGGTCACCGCCTTGATGTTAGTTGAGAACGACAGGGTGTTGTCCAGGATCACGCCAAGGTTCTTAGCACTCTGGGAGGAGGACACAATGGAGTTAATCAAGTTGTAGAAACATCTCAAAGATGATCAATGGAAACAGAATGGAGCTGAGCTCAATTTTGATTATCATAGCAAAAAGTCTGAATACTTATGTCAATAAGGTATATGTTTTTAATACATTTGCAAAAAAATCTAAAAACCTGTTTTCGCTTTGTCATTATGGGGTATAGTGTGTAAATTGATGATGATACTTTTTTATTTAATCAATTTTAGAATAACGCCATAACGTAACAAAATGTGGAAAAAGTCAAGGCGTCTGAAGAGTTTACGAATGCACTGTACGTTAGAGGCTCAGTAATCGAGGAAGACACTGATTTCGCCAAAGAGGCACCAATCTCACCATGACCTGCTACTGATATCTTTAAGTTACCAATTACCTCCATCATATCAGCAAGGCCAAACTGAAGCAGAGAAGGGAAATGTCCCTGAATGTAAACTCCAAGGGATTTCCATCAGTTCTCTCTATTTTGTTTGACAGAGAGGAACCCACATTCACAAAAAAGTGTTTGAATTCAGATGAAATAGCATCAGGATCACTATAGGTCTTATTTCCACCAATACATTGAGATGGGATAGTTGTAGATGCCTTTTTCTTATTCAACAGTTGACTGATGATTTTCCACGTTGACTTTATATTATTGAAGGATTCTTGTCATTTGCTAGTAAAATATATTTGGGGGGATATCTGAAGTAGGTGAGTACATTTGTTCTCACACTTTTTATAATTTGCAGAATTCAGGGGAGAGGGATTAGTGAAACACTTTTTTATACAACTAGTTTCCAGAACCCATCTGCTACTCTCTTAAGTGGTTTAACTAAGGGAAAAAGGTAGTGAAAGACAGAATTGAAAGATGTGAGAAAAGTCAGGTAAGCAGACTCCACATCGGCCTGATTATAAAACATTTCCCATGAAATGTCATCAATACATTGATAGTCCATTCTGGGCGGATATACTGGTGATTACTTAAGCGGGGTTGGGCAACAATCATGTCTCTAAGAGCTCTGAAAGGAAAGACTAAATAAATATTCCACCATAGATATTGACGTTTATACAACCCATTCCTATCACTTAAAATACCCCGTTGAGAACCTCTATGAGGACATCCATTACGTACCAGGAAGAGGCACAATCAAAGGAAGGAGGTCCTACTCCTGAATGAAGTGTATTGACATCAGTATGCACACCCACACACAGCCCTGGACCTTGTAGTTGGCTGAGCAGGAATGCTCCAGTGGGCTGCTTTAACCACCTTCATTTACATATGCTAATTCATCCGGGACGGTTTAGCTCGTTAGGCCATAACGTAACACCCAGTCCACCCTGACGTCCCCGCAGGGCACACGTGCGCGCACCCGCACACACACACACACACACAAACACACACGAGACACATAGGGTCACCTTCCGGTCAATGACATTTGACCACCAACTGACCCCATATGAATAATGGCCAAATCTCATCCCTCTCTCAGGTCTCTGCCCTATTCCCCATACAGTATAGAGCAGTACTTCCAGCCACAGACATATAGAGACTAATGACAACTAGAGAGTAGGGAGTCATATGGGACACAGCCAATTCCCTGTCCCGGCTTGAGGTGGCTAGGTTTGTATTTTAGAATGGGGTCTACCTTCAGTATACAGACAGTGGATATGTTAGTATTACTGCTCTATAGTCCAGGCCCCCACAGACTTGGCTTTTACTGAAGAGGGATCAGCACAAAGACTGTTGAGGCCTGGGTCTACACCCCTGGTAATACTCTGCTCTAGATAGTAGAGTCTATTCCCTATTCGATTCGCTCATCAATGAGAGGTTCCGTTCCTTAATAACACACACCGGGATGTTTTAAACAGCACTGCATGACTCAACCGTATCTAGACGTTGGAACGTCGCAGACATCGTTTACTATAAGTCACCAGTAAAACTAATGAGATAACGGTAAGCAGATGTAAAACTAGCAGCTCTACTAGTCTGTTCATCTAGAACTCCAAACATGACTTTCCATATCTTCTTCTTCATTCACACGCCTCACAATTACCCTAATCATTCTGGATCCTGCAGTTACATTTTAATCATGGCATTAAAAAGGAGGTTCAAAGTGTAAGCGCTCTGAAAGTGCAATAAGCTCATGAATAATAAAACGCTGCGATATTGATTTAATTACGGAGTGAATGATGCTACCACGGACCCAAAAAACACCAACCTCTAATTATTTTATTGTTTGCGGAAAGTACATTGAGCGGTAAAGCAATTAAAATCATTTCGTTTGGCGTTTTTTTTTTTCTCTCTCGGCGCTCTCCTCCGGTCTAGTTGTTCCACGAGGAAATGAAACGTAAACAAATGCCTCTGTGTTGTTAATCTGGTGCCTATAGCCAAAGGGTGTGAGAAAGGAAGAGGGGTGTGAGAAAGAGAAAAAGTGAAACATTTTATAAATGAACAGTTTAAAAAATGCTAAATTCCATTTCCTTGGCAAGGCAGTGGGATACATTTGCTTAACTGTGAAACCACTACAGAGAAGTCTGGACTCTTCTTTTTCTATGGGGTGCAGATTATCTCTATTTGATTTCCTTCCTTCCCCTTCTCTCTATCTTACTCCATACACAGGTATAGGAGATGCCTGAGTGATGCTCCATCACTAAGATAATGTTCAGGAGAGCAGGTCCCGGTTTAGAGAACAGCTGGAATACAAGAGAGAGTGACAGAAATACGTCTACTCCTCTAGAATCTCATACACACAGACACATTCCTCAGTTTTCAGTCAGAGAATAGCTTAGAGACATGGGAGCGAGTGAGAGAGAAAGAGAGAGAAGCAGAGAGACCGACACAGACAGACAGAGAGAGAGAGAGAAAGAGAGGAGAGAGATGGAGATGTATTCTTCTCTTTTTCTCTCCTTTTCAGGATTTATTAGGACTCAGTGAAGCTTAGCCATTTGCCATTAGTGTGTGTTTGTGTGTGTGTGTGAATTGACATCTGCAGGAGTGTGGAGTCAATAAGCTCTGTGCCTAGTGTGTATTACTCTCTGGCCTACAGGGAAAACAGCATTTTCCTACTGACAGAAATTTGAATTTGACAAAGAAAGAAAGAAAGAAAGAGAGAGATGAAACGTCTATGAAAAAGAGGGAGAACATTCCCTCAGTCTTTTCATCTCCTGTCATCTGAAAAGTCAATCCCAGAGGAGAGGGACAAAGAGAGGTGCAGGATATTCTCTTTCGTTTTTTAAATTCTCTCACTTCAGCTCTCGCTCATTCTCTCTTTCAATCGTTCTCTGGCTCTTTTTCTCTCTTCCGCTGTACCACTCACAACACCCTCTTTGCTTTGGATCTCAATCCATCCCCCATTTCTCTGCCCCTCTTTCCTCCTCCTCCCTCTCTCTCTCTCTCTCCCTGCGGTTAGTTATTGATGAAGTGATTTTCTGTGTTGCTGTGTTTCTCTCCTGTGGAGATGTTTGCATACACAGTGTGTGTGTGTGTGTGTGTGTGTGTGTGTGTGTGTGTGTGTGTGTGTCCGTGGTTGATTCCCATGATAGAGCCCTTATCCAGTCTGGGGCAAGCCACCAGAGTCCTGCCCTTCACACTGGATCAATTAGTCTCACAGTCAATAACACACGCACGCACACACACACACACAGTCAAATCAAACTACCAATATCTTCTGTCTCTGATCGTGTTGATTGGTTATATTATGCAGAGTTAAATCATTATTGGCTGAGAGTGGGTGGAGCAGTCAACACAGGTCACGGTCACCGCATGCACACGCACGCACGCACGCACACACACACACACACGCGCACACACACACACACACACACAGAGAGAGAGAGAGGATTATGTGTAGTTGTACCCTGAGGCAGAAAGCCTGTTCCTGAGGCAGAAAACCACATCCATCATAAATAACAAACATACTGGAACGCTCTCGTACAGGAAACAGCTCCACTGCCACATACAGGAAATATGTACATACTGTATGTACTACTACTACCCATAATAGCAGGTCTGCGTGTGTAGAAAGCTGAATATGATCTTGAGAGAAGTAGAGTGCTTCTTGCATGGTTTCTTCCTTAGAGGCAGTAGAGAAGGCTGAAAATGGCCATTCATATCCAAGCCTGAGGAGTATTCACAATACTAGTACTGATTCTGTGGGACTCTCCTTCCTGCTATACAGTCTTACCTCTTCAGGTAGTTGCCTAGCAGCATGCATACAAAATCAGCCAAAGAAACTATGGTTCGTGCCATGACCGTTATAACCGTTTATGCCATCTGTTATGTAACCGTTATAAGGCATTACCCAGCAAACAGGGGACGTCCTAAGGACTTTAGGTGACATTTCCAATAGGTCCTTTTAAGGGTTTCGGGGAGATGTTATCCCACGGAAATTCTGGGAACGTTCTGGGAACCATACAACATGACGTTAGCCTGACGTTCATTTTGACGCATGGGACATCCAATGACCACAAGGGGACATTTCATAGGGCTGGGACGTTCAACGTTATAATTGTACGAATAGCAAAAAAGTGTGCCCTGTTTTTGGTAAACCATTGGGTGCATGTATTCATGACACTCGTTTGCTAGCATGGTTCCCCAACTGGCAGCCCGCGGGGGAAGTGGTTTTTTGAGCAATAAATAAATAAATAAAAACAAAATTGGGGGGGGGTGGACTTTTCATTGTTGGACATAAGACTGTAAAAATATCAGGAAATCAGCTCCAAGTGATTTTACTTGAAGAAATCTGTTCCCAAGTATTCCCACGCATAATAAAGAGACACATGATCGTATACAAATGTAAGCAAGGTTTGAAATGATTATGTGTCAGTCAAATATTATATCTGTTCGGGCTTCTTGCGGTCAATTTGCTGTCAACAAATGATTGGTAACATGTTCCGGTCCCCCGCCCATCCGCTCCAGAAAGAAATGGGCCCGCGGCTGAATCTAGATGATGATCCCTGTCTTACTGTAGATATGGAGTTCTTTTCCGCTCATGCATTCTCATTTCCACGCCAAACCTACCGCTGGGATCCCATGTGGCTCAGTTGGTTGAGCATGGTGCTTACAATGCCAGGGTTGCGGGTTCAATTCCCACGGGGGACCAGTATGAGAAAGTACTAAAATGTAAAGAAAATGGTGTGCGTGGCCATAGAGCTCTATTTTCACGTCATCCAACACCCCTTAATGTAAAACGACATTGGCACTTCAAATCAAATCAAATTTGCCACATGCGCCGAACACAACAAGTGTAGACTTTACCGTGAAACGCTTACTTACAAGCCCTTAACCGACAGTGCAGTTCAAGAAGAAGAAAATATTTACTAAGTAGACTGAAATAAAAAATGATAATAAAAGTAACACAATAAGAATAACTAGGTTCTATACAGGGGGCACCGGTACCGAGTCAGAGTGCGGGAGTACAGGCTAGTTGAGGTAATCTGTACATGTAGGTGGCGGCAAAGTGACTATGCATAGTGGGTAACAAACAGCGAGTAGAAGCAGTGTACAAGTAGACTTGGCGTTCTGGCACCGCTTGCCGTGCGGTAGCAGAGAAAACAGTCTATAACTAGGGTGACTGGAGTCTCTGACAATTTTATGGGCTTTCCTCTGACACTGCCTATTATATAGGTCCTGGATGGCAGGAAGCTTGGCCCCAGTGATGTACTGGGCCATTCGCACTACCCTCTGTAGTGCCTTACGGTCAGATGCCGAGCAGTTGCCATACCAGGAGGTGATGCAACCGGTCAGGATGCTCTCGATGTTGCAGCTGTAGAACCTTTTGAGGATCTGAGGACCCATGCCTAATATTTTTAGTTTCCTGAGGCTTTGTTGTGCCCTCTTCACGACTGTCTAGGTGTGTTTGGACCATTCTAGTTTGTTGGTGATGTGGACACCAAGGAACTTGAAGCTCTCAACCTGCTCCACTACAGCCCCGTCGAAGAGAATGGGGGCGTGCTTGGTCCTCCTTTTCCTGTAGTCCACAATCATCTCCTTAGTCTTGGTTACGTTGAGGGCTAGGCTGTTATTCTGGCACCACCCGGCCAGGTCTCTGACCTCCTCCCTATAGGCTGTCTCGTCGTTGTCGGTGACCACTGTTGTGTCGTCTGCAAACTTAATGATGGTGTTGGAGTCGTGCCTGGCCATGCAGTCGTGGGTGAACAGGGAGTACAGGAGACGGCTGGGGGGCTCCAGTGTTGAGGATCAGCGTGGCAGATGTTTTGCTACCTACCGTCACCACCTGGGTGCGGCCCGTCAGGAAGTCCAGGATCCAGTTGCAGAGGGAGGTGTTTAGTCCCAGGATCCTTAGCTTAGTGATGAGCTTTGAGGGTACTCTGGTGCTGAACGCTGAGCTATAGTCAATGAATAGCATTCTCACGTAGGTGTTCCTTTTGTCCAGGTGGGAAAGGGAAGTGCGGAGTGCAATAGAGATTGCATCATCTGTGAGATTGCATCGTCCTGTAAATAGTTGGGGAATGGCTGCCTTCTGAGTCTGGGGGCATGATTTTATACAGTTCTGTCTCCTCACCACACCTGTTGGCTAGTCTGTGAACAATACCTTCTCTTTCATGGTCTTGTACTTTCTCTGGCCACAGTGCTGGATCATCTAAAACCTCATCTTCCTCACTTCGAATCTGTCCATACTCTTCCTTTCCCTTATTGCTTGCTTGTTCAGTCTCTTCTGTCACTCCTTCACTGGTACTGCTGCTACTCTTTAACTCCTCTTCCTCCTCCCTGCTCTCCTCTGCATCAGAGTCTGTCTGACAGCTTTCTGCTGAGATTCTGCCAACCTGGGGCTCGCACTAGGAAGTGAGTAAACAAAGGGAATTTTAGGTTTAATGTTAGCTCCTTCAAAAGGTTACGATGCTAAAAATCTACTACTGAAAGAAAAAACTTTTGAATAGTATACATATCAAATAGAATACGTATTTAAGAGTGTCTAAGTCATCATGTGTCTAACTTTACAATTAAAAAATGGTCTAGTTATGCTGCTGCTGCTACAAAACAACTGCTTCACCTCCAAGGTCCGCTGTTTCAACTTCATGTCGTAGACACACGCTGGGATCTTTGTCTACAGCTACAGCAGCAGCAGTAGTAGTAGTAGTAGTAGTAGTAGTAGTATCATCTACAGTATGGATAGGTAGGCTACATGTTAGGTTTTAATTTTAGTCTAGCTAGCTAACAAATATCACGCAAATATTGGGGAACACAGTTATAATATCTAAATAATAGCTAATTAGTTAGCCATAGTGTCACGATCGTCTTGCGGAGAGAGAGAGGACCAAGGCGCAGCGTGTGCAAAATACATTCTCTTTTATTTTAGAGAAGGGAAAAAAACACGTAACGAACACTATAACAAAACGAAACAAAACAACAAACGATCGTGAAGCTATAAACGTTAGTGCACACAAGCTACAAACGTACAACATAGACAATTACCCACAAAACCCAAATGCCTATGGCTGCCTTAAATATGGCTCTCAATCAGAGACAATAAACCACAGCTGCCTCTAATTGAGAACCAATCTAGGCAGCCATAGACATACAAACACCTAGACAAGACGCTGACCCATTAAACGTACAAACCCCTAGACAAACCAAAACACATACATTCCCCATGTCACACCCTGACTTAACTAAAATAATAATGAAAACAAAGATAACTAAGGCCAGGGTGTGACAGTACCCCCCCCCCAAAGGTGCGGACTCCGACCGCACAACCTGACATTGAAGGGGAGGGTCCGGGGTGGGCCTTATTATGGGGGCGGCTCGGGTGCGGGACGTGGCCCCCACTCCACCATTGTCAATACCCGCTTTGGTGGCTCTGGTAGATCCTGGCTGACTGGCGGCTTTGGAAGATCCTGGCTGGCTGGCGACTCTGGCTGCTCATGGCTGGCTGGCGACTCTGGCTGCTCATGGCTGGCTGGCGACTCTGGCTGCTCATGGCTGGCGGACGACTCTGGCTGCTCATGGCTGGCGGACGACTCTGGCTGATCCTGTCTGGCGGACGGCTCTGGCTGATCCTGTCTGGCGGACGGCTCTGGCTGATCCTGTCTGGCGGACGGCTCTGGCTGATCCTGTCTGGCGGACGGCTCTGGCTGATCCTGTCTGGCGGACGGCTCTGGCTGATCCTGTCTGGCGGACGGCTCGGGCTGATCCTGTCTGGCGGACGGCTCTGGCTGATCCTGTCTGGCGGACGGCTCGGGCTGATCCTGTCTGGCGGACGGCTCGGGCTGATCCTGTCTGGCGGACGGCTCTAGCGGCTCGGGACAGACGGGCGGCTCTGACGGCTCGGGACAGACGGGCAGCTCTGACGGTGCTTGGCAGACGGGCAGCTCAGACGGTGCTTGGCAGACGGGCAGCTCAGACGGTGCTTGGCAGACGGGCAGCTCAGACGGTGCTTGGCAGACGGGCAGCTCAGACGGTGCTTGGCAGACGGGCAGCTCAGACGGTGCTTGGCAGACGGGCAGCTCAGACGGTGCTTGGCAGACGGGCAGCTCAGACGGTGCTTGGCAGACGGGCAGCTCAGACGGTGCTTGGCAGACGGGCAGCTCAGACGGTGCTTGGCAGACGGGCAGTTCTGACGGTGCTTGGCAGACGGGCAGCTCTGACGGTGCTTGGCAGACGGGCAGCTCTGACGGTGCTTGGCAGACTGGCAGCTCTGGCCGGCTGAGGCACACTGTATGCCTGGTGCGTGGTGCCGGAACTGGAGGTACCGGGCTAAGGACACGCACCTTCAGGCTAGTGCGGGGAGAAGGAACAGGGCATACTGGACCCTGGAGACGCACATTAGGCCTAGTGCGTGGTGCCGGCACTGGTGGTACCGGGCTGGGGACACGCATCTCAGGGCTAGTGCGGGGAGAAGGAACAGGGCATACTGGACCCTGGAGACGCACATTAGGCCTAGTGCGTGGTGCCGGCACTGGTGGTACCGGGCTGGGGACACGCATCTCAGGGCTAGTGCGGGGAGCAACAACAGGGCACACTGGACTCTCAAGGCGTACTATAGGCCTGGTGCGTGGTACCGGAACTGGAGGTACCGGGCTAAGGACACGCACCATCAGGCTAGTGCGGGGAGAAGGAACAGTGCGTACAGGACTCTGGAGACGCACAGGAGGCTTGGTGCGTGGTGTAGGCACTGGTGGTAATGGGCTGGAGACACGCACCACAGGGCTAGTGCGTGGAGGAGGAACAGGGCTCTGGAGACGCACAGGAAGCCTGCTGCGTGGTGTAGGCACTGGTGGTACTGGGCTGGGGCGGGGAGGTGGCGCCGGAAATACCGGACCGTGCAGGCGTACTGGCTCCCTTGAGCATTGAGCCTGCCCAACCTTACCTGGTTGTATGCTCCCCGTCGCCCGACCCGTGCGGGGAGGTGGAATAACCCGCACCGGGCTATGTAGGCGAACCGGGGACACCATGCGTAAGGCTGGTGCCATGTAAGCCGGCCCGAGGAGACGCACTGGAGACCAGACGCGTTGAGCCGGCTTCATGGCACCTGGCTCAATACTCAATCTAGCCCGGCCGATACAAGGAGCTGGTATGTACCGCACCGGGCTATGCACACGTACAGGAGACACCATGCGCTCTACTGCGTAACACGGTGTCTGCCCGTACTCTCGCTCTCCCGTTGCTGCTTTACACGCTGCTTGGTCCGATTCAGGTGGGCAATTCTGTCACGATCGTCTTGCGGAGAGAGAGAGAACCAAGGCGCAGCGTGTGCAAAATACATTCTCTTTTATTTTAGAGAAGGGAAAAAAACACGTAACGAACACTATAACAAAACGAAACAAAACAACAAACGATCGTGAAGCTATAAACGTTAGTGCACACACAAGCTACAAACGTACAACATAGACAATTACCCACAAAACCCAAATGCCTATGGCTGCCTTAAATATGGCTCTCAATCAGAGACAATAAACCACAGCTGCCTCTAATTGAGAACCAATCTAGGCAGCCATAGACATACAAACACCTAGACAAGACACTGACCCATTAAACGTACAAACCCCTAGACAAACCAAAACACATACATTCCCCATGTCACACCCTGACCTAACTAAAATAATAATGAAAACAAAGATAACTACGGCCAGGGTGTGACACATAGCTGGTAGTGGTAGCTCGTCATCATCATGTTAATAATTACTGCTCTGACCGAGCCAAGTGAGTCCACGGTAGGCAGCTACCAGTACTATCAAGCTAGCTATATTGGCTAGCTAGGCTACTCAATTCAGCAGGCCGTCTGCACTGACTTACCACTCAAATCCTTCTCCTCTTTTTTTTTCTGGGGAAAAAACGTAGTCAGTCATTTCCCCCCAGAATTTGGCTGTATCTGTCTCTGTTTCCTTTCTTTCCTTTTCTGGAAGCCCGATTTTGTTTTTGAGGGGGGCATAGTGGTTATCTCTCGTGAATTGTTAGGATACATGCCGGAGCAACTGTCAGATCAGGTGTATCTTTTTCCCTCCTCATGGAGAATGGACCAAACCATGTGCATTATGGGCCCTTGACCATGACAGAACGTTCTATGAGTGTCTGATAACCGTCCTTGGGGACACCCTGGAACAAACATCCAGGGGACCAATGATAAAGCGTTCTAAGAATGTCCTATAAAACATCCATGGGGACATCCCTGGGACAAACCGGAGAACCAGACAAAAACCTACCATGCGACCATGATACAACATCCTGACGACTTAGGCGACCATTTCGGGATGTTCCGGGGATGTCCTAAAGACACATTTTGGCTTGCAGGGTATGTAGCAATGACAGAGTTGAAGTGAGTTTAAGTGGAAACACTCCACATCAGTGAGTGATTAAGAAGCACAGTTGCACAATACATTAGCTACTAGAGTACCACGACAGTTTATTATGCGCTGAGCATTAGGTAACATTGTCTGGCAGCGGCCACGTTATCTAAGGCTCAATTTCTGAATAAACATTAGGATGTGGAGGCAATGTTCCATTCACAGCCTTGAGCAGTAACAATGACGTTAGCAGCACAATAGAGGCTCCATGTACGGCACTGCTCGGAAATGATCCATTCAGCTTAATCAGATGAAATGTTTTGCCCATTTTCTCCAGTAATCAAAGTCGATGAGCTTGAAAAACATATATTTAATAGCAGAGACAATTACCCAAAATAATAGGGAATGACTTGAAAAGCCAAATTATTCTCCAAAAACTCTGAGACTGGTAGGGGTGTGTGGGGAAAGTAGTCATTAGAATAAGCAGGAGAGTGGAAATCAAATAGAGACGGTTTAAATTAGCATAACATGAGCTTGTTTAGTGTTAAGCGTAGTTAACGCCTCACATCTCGTCAACCCGTTAGCCACTTAGCATTGCTAATGCTCCTGCTGCAGCCAAAACAGTGGGACCAAGCCTCACAGCTACACAGCTCTGGTGGAGAATATAACTTTGTTCAGTTAGAATGTAATTGAAATGAACTAAAGTTTCAGGACACTTCAGAATTCTGGAACACATTATCTTAAACAACATTAGCATTGTAGCTAAGGCACAAAAGACAGTTTATACTAAAGATGATGGGACAAAGACAATATTCAAGAGATTTGAATGTTAGAGTATATACGGTTGTAGCCGCAAACACTGGGGCATAAAATGGGGCATGAAATGTGGTTTAACCCATTTATGTTGCATAATATAGTGTTTTGTCAACAATTCAAATGACATTTTTAGTCCAACATATGTTTTTTACTGACATCAACTGCCTTCCTTTTTAACAATATATTTACATATTCCTACTCTTCAAGGTCTCTAACAGGAATGCTTCTGAAGGATAGAACATAGGTATTCTACTGTTGCTAATAGTTTTAGCAAATTCATGAAATTGAAAGAAAAGTCAATATATTATCAGAAAACTGAAATCTTCTTCCATCTTTCGCCCCCAAAAATGTTCATTGCCATTCCGGTTCCATCCGTTTCTTTCATCTGAGCTACACTGTGTGGTAAGTCGATTTTGTGTCATTGTATGTTTTCAGAACCAATCAATACTGTACCTCACAAGACTAGTTTAGATGCATGTGTCATTTCCAACATTTAAATGCTTATTGTATGTAGAAGTGTCTAAATACACAAATGTAGGCCTTAAAAAAAATCTGGTATGATTAGGGTAGATTCACAGATTGTTGAGCTGTTTGGAGTTTGTGTAGGGTTGTCTAGACAAGAGATACACTCCACAAGTTACTAAAATATGTTAAGAATTTATTAAAAAGGGTACTTTGATAGGGCTCTGGTCAAAATAAGTACACTATATAGGGAATATGGTGCCAATTGGGATACTGGGTAGGTACCTGAGTTGTCATGGTGATTAGCCATCATGTTACAAGAATCAGTGACACGTTCAGGGGATGCCATGGTGAAATTACCAGTTAGTGCCAAGGGTATTATTGCCAAGGTGTTGACATAGCAAAGATCCCAGGAGGATGTGGAGCTATCACAGAACAGATCAACGCTAGTATATACAGTGGGGAGAACAAGTATTTGATACACTGACGATTTTGCAGGTTTTCCTACTTACAAAGCATGTAGAGGTCTGTAATTTTCATCATAGGTACACTTCAACTGTGAGAGAGGGAATCTAAAACAAAAATCCAGAAAATCACATTGTATGATTTTTAAGTAATTAATTTGCATTTTATTGCATGACATAAGTATTTGATACATCAGAAAAGCAGAACTTAATATTTGGTACAGAAACCTTAGTTTGCAATTACAGAGATCATACGTTTCCTGTAGTTCTTGACCAGGTTTGCACACACTGCAGCAGGGATTTTGGCCCACTCCTCCATACAGACCTTCTCCAGATCCTTCAGGTTTCGGGGCTGTCGCTGGGCAATACGGACTTTCGGCTCCCTCCAAAGATTTTCTATTGGGTTCAGGTCTGGAGACTGGCAAGGCCACTCCAGGACCTTGAGATGCTTCTTACGGAGCCACTCCTTAGTTGCCCTGGCTGTGTGTTTCGGGTCGTTGTCATGCTGGAAGACCCAGCCACGACCCATCTTCAATGCTCTTACTGAGGGAAGGAGGTTGTTGGTCAAGATCTCGCGATACATGGCCCCATCCATCCTCCCCTCAATACGGTGCAGTCGTCCTGTCCCCTTTGCAGAAAAGCATCCCCAAAGAATGATGTTTCCACCTCCATGCTTCACGGTTGGGATGGTGTTCATGGGGTTGTACTCATCCTTCTTCTTCCTCCAAACACGGCGAGTGGAGTTTAGACCAAAAAGCTCTATTTTTGTCTCATCAGACCACATGACCTTCTCCCATTCCTCCTCTGGATCATCCAGATGGTCATTGGCAAACTTCAGACGGGCCTGGACATGCGCTGGCTTGAGCAGGGGGACCTTGCGTGCGCTGCAGGATTTTAATCCATGACGGCGTAGTGTGTTACTAATGGTTTTCTTTGAGACTGTGGTCCCAGCTCTCTTCAGGTCATTGACCAGGTCCTGCCGTGTAGTTCTGGGCTGATCCCTCACATTCCTCATGATCATTGATGCCCCACGAGGTGAGATCTTGCATGGAGCCCCAGACCGAGGGTGATTGACCGTCATCTTGAACTTCTTCCATTTTCTAATAATTGTGCCAACAGTTGTTGCCTTCTCACCAAGCTGCTTGCCTATTGTCCTGTAGCCCATCCCAGCCTTGTACAGGTCTACAATTTATCCCTGATGTCCTTACACAGCTCTCTGGTCTTGGCCATTGTGGAGAGGTTGGAGTCTGTTTGATTGAGTGTGTGGACAGGTGTCTTTTATACAGGTAACGAGTTCAAACAGGTGCAGTTAATACAGGTAATGAGTGGAGAACAGGAGGGCTTCTTAAAGAAAAACTAACAGGTCTGTGAGAGCCGGAATTCTTACTGGTTGGTAGGTGATCAAATACTTATGTCATGCAATAAAATGCAAATTAATTACTTAAAAATCATACAATGTGATTTTCTGGATTTTTGTTTTAGATTCCGTCTCTCACAGTTGAAGTGTACCTATGATAAAAATGACAGACCTCTACATGCTTTGTAAGTAGGAAAACCTGCAAAATCGGCAGTGTATCAAATACTTGTTCTCCCCACTGTATGTGGAAAGGGAAAGGGGGAATAGTTTACTTGTTGTTACTACACTATTATTGTGAAGTGGCGATAGAATGCAACATTCGAATACTGTAAGGCAGCTAGGGCATAGTATTGGATCTTTAGAGGCAGACAACAGAGGTATTTCTGAGGACGAATGTTAACTGTTGTATCAAATGATATGATTTGTATTTTCTGGTAGGCAACGGGAGTCTGAATTGCAAGAACTTAGCAGACAAAGAAGAATCCTGGCCGGAGAGCATCGTGTTCTCCGGCTGAAGGAGGAATACGGAGAGCAGATGAGGAAGGCAACAACTTTGACGGTGGAGGGAGTTTGATTTGATTTGAGCATGAAGAGGGAGGCGGAAATCACGATGCAAAAGGCGGACGAGGCCAGAAAGGCTGCAAAGGAGACAGAGAAGGCCAAGGCCAGAAAAGGACAACTCGAGGTTGAGGTGAAGGTGAGGGAAACTGCACAACAAATCCTCTAAATTAATGCATGAATGGACACTATTTTGGCACCATGTCACTTTTATAGTATTTATCACATAGCACAAGAAAAACTAAAGTACTAAGCCTACACACCTAATTTCTTGAAGTAGAACAACATATACTTGATCAGCTTACAGAAGTCAACATACATTTACATTTACATTTAAGTCATTTAGCAGACGCTTAGGGGTCGACATACACACTTTCTGTGTCACCATGCACTTTCTAAATATCCTGCAAATGCAATGTTTTCATTATCAAAAAGCCATTTAAATGTTTCTCTCTAAAGGCTCTCCTTAGAGAAGGGGAGGACGCCGGAAGGGCCTAACGGAAAGGAAATAACAAGGCCGAAGATGAGGAGGGAAAGGACAGCTGAAGGTGAAGGTGAGGGAAACTGCACAACATACAGTATCCTCTATATTAATGAATGAATGAAGTGAATGAACTACACTAAATCAAAATAGCTTTTTGACAATGAAAACACAAAAGTGACATGACACAAATTGTGTCATTTTTGTCTCTACAGGCACACTTTAAACAAGGGGAGGCGGCCGGAAGGGCTCTCTTTAAATTGTGGAAGAAGGTGAATAGCCATTTATACACCAAGTCTGTCAACCTTTCCCAAATGTTCTACATTTGAACCGTTAGCTGAATATTTCATTGCTTATTTGTATTTTTTGTACATCACTGCCTAATATTTGTGCTTATTGGTCTTTCTATAAATAATGGGCTAAATGACATTGGGATCAAAATGTCTAAATGGTTTGAAACTTAAAAAGGTTTTCATGTAGTTCTACATGTGTACTTAGAGGGAGAAATTGTTTTCCTGTATATGCAAATTGACCTATAACTCCAGCTATACAACAACATTGGTCTAGGACTACACATCATTTAAGCAGGGTTCATATAGACACTAGCAAGTCAAATTCATGGGCTTTCAGAGACTTAGCAATCTCACTAGAAGAAAGACCTCCTCCATTCCTGCCATTATTGAAAGAGATCGTGATACCTCACATCTCAAAATAGGGCTACTTAATCTACCACTTCTCTCTCCCGGATCCGGGATCCTCCTCATCAAAAAAGCTGACTAGCATAGCCTAGCCTAACGGGACAGGGATATCATATAATTTTCATGAAATCACAAGTCCAATACAGCAAATGAAAGATAAACATATTGTGAATCCAGCCATCATTTCTGATTTTTAAAATGTTTTACAGTGAAAACACAATATGTATTTCTATTAGCTAACCACAATAGCCAAACACTCAACTGCATATTTTCACCATGTTTCTACCGCATAGGTAGCTATCACAAAACCGACCAAATAGAGATATAATTAGTCACTAACCAAGAAACAACTTCATCAGATGACAGTCTTATAACATGTTATACAATACATTTATGTTTTGTTCGAAAAATTTGCATATTTGAGGTATAAATCATAGTTTTACATTGCAGCTACCATCACAAATAGCACCGAAGCAGCCAGAATAATTACAGAGAGCAACGTGAAATACATTTCGCTACACTAGCATTAACATCTGCTAACCATGTGTATGTGACAAATAAAAATTTGATTTGAATATATAAATACTCATCATAAAACATTTATGAAAAATACATGGTGTAGAGCAAATGAAAGATAAACATCTTGTGAATCCAGCCAATATTTCTGATTTTTTAAGTGTTTTACAGCGAAAACACAATATAGAATTATATTAGCTTACCACAATAGCCAAACACACAAATGCATTTATTCACCGCAAAAGGTAGCTATCGCAAAAACCAGCAAAAGATATAAAATGAATCACTAACCTTGAACAACTTCATCAGATGACAGTCTTATAACATCAGGTTATACAATACACTTATGTTTTGTTCGAAAATTTGCATATTTAGAGCTGCAAACCGTGGTTATACATTGTGAATATGTAGCAACATTTCCCCAGAATGTCCGGAGCTATTTTGGACACTCACCTAATCTGACCAAAGAACTCATCATAAACTTTACATAAAAATACTTGTTGTATGGCAAATGAAAGATACACTGGTTCTTAATGCAACCGCCGTGTTAGATTTTTTAAAATAACTTTACCATAACAAACAGCTTGCGTTATTGCGAGACAGCGCTCGCCAAAACGGCGGAGAATAGGAATCAACATTTTCCACAGAAATACGAAAAAACATCATAAATTGTTCTTACTTTTGCTGAGCTTCCATCAGAATCTTGTACAAGGAGTCCTTGGTCCAGAATAAATCGTTGTTTGGTTTTAGAATGTCCTTTTCTTCTGTCGAATTCGCGCCACAATGCTAGCCAATGTTGATAACGTTCCCATTTTCTCTCGACGCAAAGAACGGAAAACTCCAAAGGTCCCAATAAACGTAGAATAATCTGATAAAACTCGGTTGAAAAAACCTACTTTACGATGTTATTATCACATGTATCAAATAAAATCAGAGCCGGAGATATTCGCCGTGTAAACCGAACGCTTATCAGAAGACAATATCGAGGTGCTTCGCGCGCCTTGGTAGACAAAGGAAATTCCTGACCTGCCACTCCAAAAGCTCTTGTTCGACCTCAGATCAAGCTAGACACCCCATTCCACCTTCCACTGCCTGTTGACATCTAGTGGAAGGCGTATGAAGTGCATGCATATCGATAAATATAAGGCAATTGAATAGGCAGGCCCTGAAACAGAGCATCGTTTTCAGATTTTTCACTTCCTGCATGGAAGTTTGCTGCAAAATGAGTTCTGTTTTACTCACAGACATAATTCAAACAGTTTTAGAAACTTCTGAGTGTTTTCTATCCAATAGTAATAATAATATGCATATTGTATGATCTAGAAAAGAGTACGAGGCCGTTTCATTTGGGCACGATTTTTTCCAAAGTAAAAACAGCGCCCCCCTATTGACATTAATGTTAGATCCCTCACCTCAAAGGCAGTTATAGTCAATTAACTAATCACTGATCATAATCTTGATGTGATTGGTCTGACTGAAACATGGCTTAAGCCTGATGAATTTACTGTGTTAAATGAGGCCTCACCCCCTGGTTACACTAGTGACCATATCCCCCGTGCATCCCGCAAAGGCGGAGGTGTTGCTAACATTTCCGATAGCAAATTTCAATTTACAAAATAACCCAGACGTTTCCGTCTTTTGAGCTTCTAGTCATGAAATCTATGCAGCCTACTCAATCACTTTTTATAGCTACTGTTTACAGGCCTCTTGAGCCATATACAGTGCTCCTCACTGAGTTCCCTGAATTCCTATTGGACCTTGTAGTCATAGCAGATAATATTCACATTTTTGGTGATTTTAATATTCACATGGAAAAGTCCACAGACCCACTCCAAAAGGCTTTCGGAACCATCATCGACTCAGTGGGATTTGTCCAACATGTCTCTGGACCTACTCACTGTCACAGTCATACTCTGGACCTAATTTTGTAAAATGGAGTAAATGTTGTGGATCTTAATGTTTTTCCACATAATCCTATCGGACAACCATTTTATTACGTTTGCAATCGCAACAAATAATCTGCTCAGACCCCAACCAAGGAGCATCAAAAGTCGTGCTATAAATTCTCAGACAACCCAAAGATTCCTTGATGGCCTTCCAGACTCCCTCTGCCTACCCAAGGACATCAGAGGACAAAAATCAGTTAACCACCTAACTGAGGAACTCAATTTAACCTTGCGCAATACCCTAGATGCAGTTGCACCCCTAAAAACTAAAAACATTTGTCATAAGAAACTAGCTCCCTGGTATACAGAAAATACCCGAGCTCTGAAGCAAGCTTCCAGAAAATTGGAACGGAAATGGCGCCACACCAAACTGGAAGTCTTCCGACTAGCTTGGAAAGACAGTACCGTGCAGTATCGAAGAGCCTTCACTGCTGCTCGGTCATCCTATTTTTCCAACTTAATTGAGGAAAATAAGAACAATCCGAAATGTATTTTTGATACTGTCGCAAAGCTAGCTAAAAAGCAGCATTCCCCAAGAGAGGATGGCTTTGACTTCAGCAGTAATAAATTCATGAACTTCTTTGAGGAAAAGATCATGATCATTAGAAAGCAAATTACGGACTCCTCTTTAAATCTGCGTATTCCTCCAAAGCTCAGTTGTCCTGAGTCTGCACAACTCTGCCAGGACCTAGGATCAAGAGAGACACTTAAGTGTTTTAGTACTAAAACTCTTGACACAATGATGAAAAAAATCATGGCCTCTAAACCTTCAAGCTACATACTGGACCCTATTCCAACTAAACTACTAAAAGAGCTGCTTCCTGTGCTTGGCCCTCCTATGTTGAACATAATAAACGGCTCTCTATCCACCGGATGTGTACCAAACTCACTAAAAGTGGCAGTAATAAAGCCTCTCTTGAAAAAGCCAAACCTTGACCCAGAAAATATTAAAATCTATCGGCCTATATCGAATCTTCCATTCCTCTCAAAAAAAATAAAAAAAAATGTTGCGCAGCAACTCACTGCCTTCCTGAAGACAAACAATGTATACGAAATGCTTCAGTCTGGTTTAAGACCCCATCATAGCACTGAGACTGCACTTGTGAAGGTGGTAAATGACCTTTTCATGGCGTCAGACCGAGGCTCTGCATCTGTCCTCGTGCTCCTAGACCTTAGTGCTGCTTTTGATACCATCGATCACCACATTCTTTTGGAGAGATTGGAAACCCAAATTGGTCTACACGGACAAGTTCTTGCCTGGTTTAGATCTTATCTGTCGGAAAGATATCAGTTTGTCTCTGTGAATGGTTTGTCCTCTGACAAATCAACTGTAAATTTCGGTGTTCATCAAGGTTCCGTTTTAGGACCACTATTGTTTTCACTATATATTTTACCTCTTGGGGATGTCATTCGAAAACATAATGTTAACTTTCACTGCTATGCGGATGACACACAGCTGTACATTTCAATGAAATAATGAAGCCCCAAAATTGCCCTCGCTAGAAGCCTGTGTTTCAGACATAAGGAAGTGGATGGCTGCAAACTTTCTACTTTTAAACTCGAACAAAACAGAGATGCTTGTTCTAGGTCCCAAGAAACAAAGAGATCTTCTGTTGAATCTGACAATTAATCTTGATGTTTGTACAGTCGTCTCAAATAAAACTGTGAAGGACCTCGGCGTTACACTGGACCCTGATCTCTCTTTTGACGAACATATCAAACTGTTTCAAGGACAGCTTTATTCCATCAACGTAACATTGCAAAAATCAGAAACTTTCTGTCCAAAAATGATGCAAAAAAATTAATCCATGCTTTTTTAACTTCTAGGTTAGACTACTGCAATGCTCTACTTTCCGGCTACCCGGATAAAGCACTAAATAAACTTCAGTTAGTGCTAAATACGGCTGCTAGAATCCTGACTAGAACCAAAAAATTTGATATTACTCCAGTGCTAGCCTCCCTACACTGGCTTCCTGTTAAGGCAAGGGCTGATTTTAAGGTTTTACTGGTAACCTACAAAGCATTACATGGGCTTGCTCCTACCTATCTTTCCGATTTGGTCCTGCTGTACATACCTACACGTACGCTACGGTCACAAGACGCAGGCCTCCTAATTGTCCCTAGAATTTCTAAGCAAACAGCTGGAGGCAGGGCTTTCTCCTATAGAGCTAAATTTTTTATGGAATGGTTTGCCTACCCATGTGAGAGACGCAGACTCGGTCTCAACCTTTAAGTCTTTACTGAAGACTCATCTCTTCAGTGGGTCATATGATTGAGTGTAGTCTGGCCCAGGAGTGTGAAGGTGAACGGAAAGGCTCTGGAGCAACGAACCGCCCTTGCTGTGTCTGCCTGGCCGGTTCCCCTCTCTCCACTGGGATTCTCTGCCTCTAACCCTATTACAGGGGCTGAGTCACTGGCTTACTAGTGCTCTTCCATGCTGTCCCTAGGAGGGGTGCATCACTTGAGTGGGTTGAGTCACTGACGTGATCTTCTGTCTGGGTTGGCGCCCCCCTTGGTTTGTGCCGTGGCGGAGATCTTTGCGGGCTATACTCGGCCTTGTCTCAGGATGGTAAGTTGGTGGTTGAAGATATCCCTCTAGTGGTGTGGGGGCTGTGCTTTGGCAAAGTGGTTGAGGTTATATCCTGCCTGTTTGGCCCTGTCCGGGGGTATCATCGGATGGGGCCACAGTGTCTCCTGACCACTCCTGTCTCAGCCTCCAGTATTTATGATGCAGTAGTTTATGTGTCGGGGGGCTAGGGTCAGTCTGTTATATCTGGAGTACTTCTCCTGTCTTATCCGGTGTCCTGTGTGAATTTAAGTATGCTCTCTATAATTCTCTCTTTCTTTCTTTCTCTCTCTCTCGGAGGACCTGAGCCCTAGCACCATGCCTCAGGACTACCTGGCATGATGACTCCTTGCTATCCCCAATCCACCTGGCCGTACTGCTGCTCCAGTTTCAACTGTTCTGCCTGCGGCTATGGAACCCTGACCTGTTCACTGGACGTGCTACCTGTCCCAGACCTGCTGTTTTCAACTCTCTAGAGACAGCAGGAGCGGTAGAGATACTCTTAATGATCGGCTATGAAAAGCCAACTGACATTTACTCCTGAGGTGCTGACTTGTTGCACCCTCGACAACTACTGTGATTATTATTATTTGACCATGCTAGTCATTTATGAACATTTGAACATCTTGGCCATGTTCTGTTATAATCTCCACCCGGCACAGCCAGAAGAGGACTGGCCACACCTCATAGCCTGGTTCCTCTCTAGGTTTCTTCCTAGGTTTTGGCCTTTCTAGGGAGTTTTCCTAGCCACCGTGCTTCTACACCTGCATTGCTTGCTGTTTGGGGTTTTAGGCTGGGTTTCTGTACAGCACTTTGAGATATCAGCTGATGTAAGAAGGGCTATATAAATACATTTGATTTGATTTGATTTTTCAAGCACTTATTTGTAATTTTCAAAGACCTCAATGTTATACTTAAGCAATAAGGCACGAGGGGGTGTGGTACATGGCCAACATACCACAAACCCCTGAGGTGCATTACTGCTATTATAAACTGGTAACCAATGTAATTAGAGCAGTAAAAATAAATGTTTTGTCATACCCGTGGTATACGATCTGATATACCACGGCTGTCAGCCAAATCAGCATTCAGGGCTCGAACCACCCAGTTTATAAAATATTATAATTGATGTAGTAGGCCCTATAATTGTACATATAGGGCCTAATACAGAACCCCCCTACCCCCAAAAAACATGCAAAAAGTGTAAAAGAAAAAGTAGGCCATGAGCATTTTAAGAATAATGCAGTTTAAGGCCTTGATATTCCAATTTTTATTATATTCTAAAATATGTGAAAATATTGTGGACATTGCCGAACTAAATAGAAAGGATACATTTTTCTGTAGCCTATGTGGCTGACGTAGGCACACATAATAAAGCCATGAATAGTGGTAGCATTCATCTCAGCATCGCTGTTTTTGTAATAAGAAAGTGACCAAAAACCAGGTTCTTCATCCGAAGAGGAGGAGCAGGGATCGAACCAAAATGCAGACTTGTGATTTGACATGATATTTATTAAACGAAACCAAAAACACGACGAACACTTGAATAGAAACAAAATAACAAAACGATGTAGACAAACCTGAACGTAAGGACTTACATGTAACGCAGAACGAACGAACAGGAAAATGACTACACAAAACGACGAACGAACGAAACAGTCCCGTATGGTGCAAAACAAACACAGACACAGGAGACAACCACCCACAAACAAACACTGTGAAACTACCTACCTTAATATGATTCTCAATCAGAGGAGATGAAAACCACCTGCCTCTAATTGAGAACCATATTAGGTCACCCATTAACCAACATAGAAACAGAAAACATAGACTGCCCACCCAAACTCACGTCCTGACCAACTAACACATACAAAACTAACAGAAAACAGGTCAGGAACGTGACATAACCCCCCCCTCAAGGTGCATACCCCGAACGCACCACCAAAAGTCTAGGGGAGGGTCTGGGTGGGCATCTGACCACGGTGGTGGCTCAGGCTCTGGGCGAGGTCCCCACCCCACCATAGTCAATCCCAGCTTACGTCTCCCCCTTAGAATGACCACCCTCTTATTTCCCCCACCTAATTTAAGGGGCAACACCAAGATAAAGGACAGCTCCGGGACAAGGTAGCTCAGGACAGAGAGGTAGCTCAGGACAGAGGGATAGCTCAGGATAGAGAGGTAGCTCAGGATAGAGAGGTAGCTCAGGATAGAGGGGCAACTCCGGACTGAAGGGCAGCTCCGGACAGAGAGACAGCTCTGGACTGAGAGGCAGTTCTGGATGAATGACGGCTCCGGACGCTCATGGCAGGCTGACGGCTCTGGACGCTCATGGCAGGCTGACGGCTCTGGACGCTCATGGCAGGCTGACGGCTCTGGACGCTCATGGCAGGCTGACGGCTCTGGACGCTCATGGCAGGCTGACGGCTCTGGACGCTCATGGCAGGCTGACGGCTCTGGCTGCTCATGGCTCGCTGACGGTTCTGGCTGCTCATGGCTCACTAACGGCTCTGGCTGCTCATGGCTCACTAACGGCTCTGGCAGATCCTGTCTGGCTGGCGGCTCTGGCAGATCCTGTCTGGCTGGCGGCTCTGGCAGATCCTGTCTGGTTGGCGGCTCTGGCAGATCCTGTCTGGTTGGCGGCTCTGGCAGATCCTGTCTGGTTGGCGGCTCTGGCAGATCCTGTCTGGTTGGCGGCTCTGGCAGATCCTGTCTGGTTGGCGGCTCTGGCAGATCCTGTCTGGTTGGCGGCTCTGGCAGATCCTGACTGGTTGGCGGCTCTGGCAGATCCTGACTGACGAACGGCTCTAGCGGCTCCTGACTGACGAACGGCTCTGACGGCTCGGGACAGACGGGCGGCTCTAATGGCTCGGGACAGACGGATGGCTCAGACGGCACTGGGCAGACGGATGGCTCAGATGGCGCTGGGGAGACGGATGGCTCAGATGGCGCTATAGAGACGGATGGCTCAGATGGCGCTGGGGAGACGGATGGCTCAGATGGCGCTATGGAGACGGATGGCTCAGATGGCGCTATGGAGACGGATGGCTCAGATGGCGCTGGGGAGACGGATGGCTCTCGCCGGATAAGGCGCACTGTAGGCCTGGTGCGTGGTGCCGGAACTGGAGGCACCGGACTGGAGACACGCACTTCAAGGCTAGTACGGGGAGCAGGGACAGGGCACACTGACCTCTCGAAGCGCACTATAGGCCTGGTGCGTGGTACCGGCACTGGTGGCACCGGGCTGAGGGCACGCACATCAGGAAGAGTACGGGGAGAAGGAACAGTGCGTACAGGGCTCTGGAGACGCACAGGAGGCTTAGTGCGTGTTGCCGGAACTGGAGGCACCGAACTGGATACACGCACCATAGGAAGAGTGCGTGGAGGAGGAACAGGGCTCTGGAAACGCACTGGAAGCCTGGTGCGTGGTGTAGGCACTGGTGGTACTGGGCTGGGGCGGGAAGGTGGCGCCGGAAATACCGGACCGTGCAGGCGTACTGGCTCCCTTGAGCACCGAGCCTGCCCAACCTTACCTGGTTGAATACTCCCCGTCGCCCGACCAGTGCGAGGAGGTGGAATAACCCGCACCGGGCTATGTAGGCGAACCGGGGACACCATGCGTAAGGCTGGTGCCATGTAAGCCGGCCCAAGGAGACGTACTGGTGGCCAGATATGTAGAGCCGGCTTCATGGCACTTGGCTCAATGCTCAATCTAGCCCTACCAGTGCGGGGAGGTGGAATAACCCGCACCGGGCTATGCACACGTACAGGAGACACCGTGCGCTCTACTGCGTAACACGGTGTCTACCCGTACTCCCGCTCTCCACGGTTAGCCTGGGAAGTGGGCGCAGGTCTCCTACCTGCCCTTGGCCCACTACCTCTTATCCCCCCCCCCAAGAAATTTTTGGGGTTTCTTCTCGGGCTTCCTTGCTAGCCGTGTACCTTCATAGCTTCGGTTCCTTTCTCCGGTAGCCTCTGCTCTCCTTAATGCCTCCAGCTGTTCCCATGGGAGGCGATCCCTTCCAGCCCGGATCTCCTCCCATGTGTAGCAACCCTTTCCGTTTAATACGTCCTCCCAAGTCCACGAGTCCTGATTACTCGGCCGCTGCGCGAACTTACGCTGCTTGGTTCTGTTGTGGTGGGTGGTTCTGTAACGGCGTTCCTCCTCCTCTTCATCCGAAGAGGAGGAGCAGGGATCGAACCAAAATGCAGACTTGTGATTTGACATGATATTTATTAAACGAAACCAAAAACACGACGAACACTTGAATAGAAACAAAATAACAAAACGATGTAGACAAACCTGAACGTAAGGACTTACATGTAACGCAGAACGAACGAACAGGAAAATGACTACACAAAACGACGAACGAACGAAACAGTCCCGTATGGTGCAAAACAAACACAGACACAGGAGACAACCACCCACAAACAAACACTGTGAAACTACCTACCTTAATATGATTCTCAATCAGAGGAGATGAAAACCACCTGCCTCTAATTGAGAACCATATTAGGTACCCATTAACCAACATAGAAACAGAAAACATAGACTGCCCACCCAAACTCACGTCCTGACCAACTAACACATACAAAACTAGCAGAAAACAGGTCAGGAACGTGACAGGTTCCTTTTTTAATGGAAGGATTTGTATGGAAAGCCAAGTGGAAGTCAACATTAGATGTTGTCATCATAATAACCGCACATGGTTTTAACACAACATAGTAGCTAGCACAACACCCTTCAATAGAAGCGGCGGGAAACAAACACGAGGCCTCACAAAAACTGATCAAAAATGAAATCACTGAGAATTTTAAGGGAGCAGGAGAACTTGTAAATTGGCTATAATAATAACAAGTACTTTTAAAGCAACACATTTAGGAAATGTCTGATTTTCAAGGTAGGCCTATTCCAGAACTTGAATTTCTGAGCTCCAAATTCAAAGTTAAAGTAGGCTACTTCAAAGCCCCTTGTGTTGTTTAACATTGCAGTTGTAACATGGGAAACAAAATGTTTTTGTCAACATATGAAAACAAGGAACTCATTACTGTAAAACTTTCTCTGTTAAATCATCACAACAGCTGTTCGTCACTTGGCTGTCATTCAGAAAATTAGTTCCTGGATCAGATGATGAAGATGTATCCCGGCGTAGTTAAAAAGCTGTATTATGCGTAAATATTGAAGAGCCACGTTAATGACAGTATCGATTTAGGTTTTAAGTATCAAGGTAAGGTGACTCTTTCGGTTAGAAGCATTTGATTTTTCAATCGCATTTCTTATTTTGGATTTGTGTGACCGTGAAAACTGTTTTCAATCCATAACATTAGGAGACACTAAATGTTACATAGTTACACCACATTTCTGAGATCTCTATATAAAAAACTAGATCCAGAATTCTTACAGGGTTGAAGTTCAATGTCTAATTTAACTGATTAATGCCTAATATATGATATAACGACAACTTACACAGCCATAAATGCAAGGACGGAAAAGTTATGTTTTATGTCACACGATTTCGGACAAATCAGTCAAGACACCAACCACGATAAAGGGTTTTAAACATAGGTTTTAAATCAACTCGTGAATTGTATTGACTATGTTCCCGCCGTATATCTTAAGAATGTAATGACGTTCAAAAATTATATTATTTTCAATGACTTCTCAACAGCTGTAACAAGTTGTCCAGTGTTATGAAATCCTCACTGGTACCGTAGTTTATAGACAGACCATTATACTGTGTGTCATATGATCTGATCATTATGATCAGGCTAAGTCACCGGTTGAGCAATGAAACGCCCATGGTCCTTATCCCTAACTCAAACCCTTATACTGACTATTAACTGACATGCTTCACTTGTGAGCCTATTATTCACCCCAATGTAATGTCTGTGTTTGTTCCAGATCATTGTGCCCAGGGTCATGTGCCCATCTTCAACAAGGCCCTCTTCAACAAGACTGAGACCCCCCCCCCCCCCCCGTTTGAGCCTGCAGGAACGCCGATGGGGACTGCTCCTGCAGAGGGTGCTATACCGGGCATGTCTAAACCCTAGCCTCTAACCCCTAACCCCTAACACCAACCTTAAACCCTAACTTCTAAATCCTAATCCCTAACCCAAACCAGGGTTGGGGCCAATTCTATTTCAATTCAGTCAATTTCTCATAGGAGGCAATGAGGAAAGTTGGAATTGATATTGGATTTTCTGTTCACTTCCTGAATTGACTGAATTGAAAAGCAATTGACCCCAACCCTGCACTAAAGCCTAAACACAACTCTAACCCTTTACCCTTTACCCCAAACCTTTTAACCCTGAACCCTAACCCTGCCCCCAACTCTAACCCAAACCTTCTAACCCTCGACCCCTAACCCTCGACCCCAAACCCTGTTTAATAAATATACTTTGCACTACAACTTTTTGCACTACAACTTACAGTACATCTATTTCCCTCTGGACATGGAAACAAGATTAGGAACTCAAACAATCTTTAGTCTGTTACGTCCTATGTGTAAAAATGATCAGATATTTTGTGGGAACTAGAATTTATTTTATATATATATATATATATATATATATGCTAATGCCCCGGGCCCAGTTTTTCAAATAATTGAATTTAATCCAGATCAAAATGATCCTGTGTTGTCTCAAATTGATTCCCCTTTTTGTCCAAGCAGGGCTGAAGTGCGTTTGGATATGCTTTCATTGTATGAATTTCTCTTTGTGTTTAATGTCTGGTAGAGACTGAAACAGTGTAACCATGCAATAAGGAGCAGAGTGTATCATGGGTCACTCGATGACATTGGCTACAACACACAGACTTACCACCTTTATTCACTTTACACAACATGTCATTTCTGACATTCACACACCCACCTGTAAGGCTCCAGGGTGATGGTGCCATAGGCCAGTGCTGTGTCCCATTGGGCCAGGTTGATGCAGGCGTCCAGGGCTAAGTCAGTCACCCTGAGACGGTACACATTACCATCAGGGACTGCGGAGACAGCGCCACCCACTGGAGCCAGCAGAGAACTACACTCATATAAGAGCTCATTCCAGTCTGGAGACGGAGTTAAGGGCACACCAGAAAGAGAGGGAGGAGAGGGAGAAAGAGAGAGCGGGAGGTGAGGGAGGGAAAGGGAGAGGGAGGAGAGGGAGAAAGAGAGAGCGGGAGGAGAGGGAGAAAGAGCACTAGATTGACAGAGATAATTATGACTGGACTAAAATAGAGAGCATAAAATGGACAGATGAGATGTGGTGTGTGTATGTGCGAGCGCATATTTGTTTAATTATACATTTTAACGTTGTGACATATTGGCCATGGGTGATTCTTGTGTAAAGGATACCACCATGTGTCTGTAGGTTCTCCAACCTGGGGATGGCTTCTCTCAGGGGGGTCCAGGCCTCCTCGTCCCCACACAGCATCATGGGGTCCTGGCCATGGAGAGAGGAGGAGAGAGGGTCAGGGACCATATAGTTACAGTACATGCTGTTAGCATCATGGGACAGTTAGTGTTCGTATTTGTATTTATTAGGGATCCCCAGGACAGCAGCTAGTCTTCCTGGGGTCCAAACACATTAAAACACTTACATTACATACAAAGATAAAACAGTACATCATAAAATATTATTACACCACTACATCTCTACAATACAAAATGTATAATACCACCATACAACAATATTACAATGTATGCGTGTGTCTGTACTTTTGTGTCTCTTCACAGTCCCCGCTGTTCCATAAGGTGTATTTTTACCTGTTTTTTCAATCTGATTCTACTGCTTGCATCAGTTACCTGATGTGGAATAGAGTTCCATGTAGTCATGGCTCTATATAGTACTGTGCGCCTCCTATTCTGGACTTGGGGATTGTGAAGAGACCTCTGGGGGCATGTCTTGTGGGGTATGCATGGGTGTACAATGCTGTGGGTTATTAGTTTAAACAGACAGCTCGTTGCATTCAGCTTGTCAACACTTCTTACAAAAATAAGCAGTGATGACAATCTCTCGTCCACTTTGAGCCATGAGAGATTGACATGCATATCATTAATGTTAGCTCTCCGTGTACTTTTAAGGGCCATGCCCTGTTCTGAACCAACTGCAATTTTCCTAAGTCCCTCTTTGTGGCACCTGACCACACTACTGAACAGTAGTCAAGGTGCGACAAAACTAGGCCTGCAGGACCTGCCTTGTTGATAGTGTTGTTTAGATGGCAGAGCAGTGCTTTATTATGGACAGCCTTCTCCCCATCTTAGCTACTGTTGTATCAACATGTTTTGACCATGACAGTTTACAATCCATGGTAACTGGTAGTTGGTAGTTTAGTCACCTCAACTTGCTCAATATCCACATTATTCATTACGAGATGTAGTTGAGGTTTAGGGTTTAGTGAATGATTTGTCCCAAATACAATGCGTTTAGTTCTAGAAATATTTTGGACTAACTTATTCCTTGCCACCATACCGAAACTACCTGCAGCTCTTTGTTAAGTGTTGCAGTCATGTCAGTTGCTGTAGTAGCTGATGTGTATAGTGTTGAGTCATCCGCATACATAGACACACTGGCTTTACTCAAAACCAGTGGCATGTCGTTAGTAAAGATTGAAAAAAGTAAGGGGCCTAAACAGCTACCCTGGGGAATTCCTGATTCTACCTGGACTTTGTTGGAAAGGCTTCCATTAAAGAACACCCTTTGTGTTCTGTTATCTTTACTCTTTATCTACAATATAGCAGGGGGTATAAAGGCATAACACATACGTTTTTCCAACAGCAGACTATGATCGAAAATGTCAAAAGCCGCATTGAAGTCTAACCAAACACTCATTCTATCATCAATTTCTCTCAGCCAATCATTAGTCATTTGTGTAAGTGCTGTGCTTGTTGAATGTCCTTCCCTATAAGCATGCTGAAAGTCTGTTGATCATTTGTTTACTGTAAAATAGCACTGTATCTGGTCAAACACCATTTTTCCAGAAGTTGACTAAGGGTTGGTACCAGGCTGATTGGTTTGCTATTTGAGCCAGTAAAGAAGGCTTTACTATTCTTGGGTAGCGGAATGACTTTTTATTCCCTCCAGGCCTGAGGGCACACACTTTCTAGTCGGCTTAAATTGGAGATGTTGAAGAAAGGCTAGCTGCTTATAAATGTCTTATAAACATAAACATGATCAAAACACGATCATTGTGGTACTCAGAGTGCTTCTTCAGAACTTTCGACTATATATAATCTATTACTATAAACTATTTACTACTATTTAAGAATTTCCAGATACCAGTCCCCTGTGGCACTCAAGGTTGACAGACTTAGTAACATTTTTTTGTTTGTTTTATGTGGTGAAATGGGTCTTGAAGGACAACTGGAAATGGAAAATGCAAAACAATTCTGCAAACAATTGTGGACTAATGGAAAACACTGGCTGTATGTTAACTTGGAGCTCATGTTTGGCTGAGAGCTCAAGGTAGCTTGTCATCACCACCATACACTGCAGGCAGAACGCATCTTAGCCTATTTCTCTCCATCCTCTTGTCTCTCTCTCCCTCTATCCTTCCCACTCTCTACTTCTTTCTCAAACCCGAGGCTGTCAGCAGGTGTCAAAGCCCAGAACCATAATACTGACTGACTATCTGTGGTAACGGCGAACCCAAGCAATCTGTGTGTGTGTGTGTGTGTGTGTGTGTGTGTGTGTGTGTGTGTGTGTGTGTGTGTGTGTGTGTGTGTGTGTGTGTGTGTGTGTGTGTGTGTGTGTGTGTGTGTGTGTGTGTGTGTGTGTGTGTGGTGTGTGTGGTGTGTGTGTGGTGTGTGTGTGTGTGTGTGGGTGTGTAAAGCTGCTCTAGGCCTGCTAGTTTAAAGAGGACAATAACAGACACTGACAGCCACAGTCAGAACCGGGCACCGTGTAGCTGCCTCATATTAAATGATCATTGGGTTTCAGAGCTCTTTCCATGGTATGGGGGTGACTCCCTACATTATGGGGCTGATGGCTGAGGCAGACTAACACTACAGTGTCAGTTGGACCAAATATTGACAAGGTTTTGGTATTTGGGAATGGGGCTGTGGCGGTCAGGAAATGTTTAATTAATCATGTTCAGCATCTCCAGGTCTCAGCATCTCCAGGTCTCCCGTCAGGCCGCTGATGGGCGCCTTTATAACATATACATTTTTTTTTTTTTTAAGTTTCATTAATCTATTTAATATACACCATCACAAGAAATCCAGGATTTATTTTAGGCAGGTCTAAAGAAATATTATGATATGAAGAAAATGTATTTCAGAAGAACAGAATATGAGTTGGCCTACTCTATGGTTATGTTGAGTGTAAAAGTGATCATTTGAAACAGGTCCTATACGCTAGATTTAAAGTCATTTGGCAACTTCAGTTGTGAATGATACAAACCTTAGAATGCCTTAGAAATCAAAACATATATGGGCTGCATGATGCCACTATAGGCCACTGATGATTTGACAAAGGCACAAAAAAAAGCTGGAACTAGGTTCCTTGGGTCAGGCTGCACACCCTGTTCTCTCATCAAGTGATCATATTTTCACCCATCAGACTATAGGCAAATAAAAGTTTATTTACTAATATGTAACATTGGTTTAGATCTAGATAGGTCCATTATCAAATGGGCAGGAACAGGAGCATGGGGGAAATACATGCTATCTGTATGCACTCCTATAGCGAACGGAGGCCACTTTCCTGCTGGTTCATTTCCCACTTATGTAGGCTACTCAGGTTATTTCACTCCATGCATCAACCACTGTTTGAGGAGCATGCAACCTCTCGCTGTGCGACAAGTGATATTACGCCCAAACTATGTATGCCATGGGCTCGCCAACCCTGTTCCTGCAGCTACCCAGTGCTTAATATTGGGAAACCAAGTGAAATCTGTTCGGGAACATCACAATGAAACATATTTCATTAAACTGTTGACAGCGCCTCTTCTCTGCGCGCTTGAGAAAGGAATGTAGGAGAGGGGAGGAGACGGAAATGCACAGGGGTGAGATGTCGGCCTATGAATTTTGACAACCAAATACAAATTCACTATACGTGTAGGCTACATCTGAATTTGTTTAATTTAGGCTAAAGCAATTATGTACCAAAGACATTAAATCTGTGTATTTTTTTTATGTCTTTCAGCTGTGTGTAATATGCGGTAGGCTACGCATTGTATAACAGCACAATCATTAATTTAATTCAGGTTTTCTTTCGGTTTTGGGTTCATATATAGGCCTATGTTTATGCATAAGCCCTAATATGCATATGGCTGTTTTGAATTATTCATCACCTTAGAAAGCGCTGCCCATTTCGTTGTGTTAGGCTTTGAAACAGCATACACAATGACACATGTTCTCCACTCAGTTTTCAAACTGTTTCTTCTTCCAATTGCTCCATCATATTGAGGTGAGTTTTAAAAACGCAAACCGTTTTGATGATTTCATTTGCATTCATAGAGGGACAATAGAGCCCTGAGACCTGATAACCGTTAGCGAGTTGGGTACTACTAACGCATGTCCAGAGTGCATGAGACAGGATCACCTTGACTCAATGGTCACGTAGAGTTTTACTGCGGTCCTGACTCATGACTGCCAGTGTCGGGGTAATATGGTCAAAGCAACAGCCCTTCGTGGGACTCATTTTACTGAAGTAAAGATGTATTGTAAAAATGTTACCAAATTAGAGCCTGGCTGCAAACACACAAGAGAGAGAAGGTAGTGCTGGGTACCTGCTAGCATACACTGAACAGTTAACAGACACACACACAGAGAGAAGATAACAGAGGCGACAGCTAAAATCCCCCAGGCCTGCTTCCCTGTTTTTGAACTGACATCAATGCGTGTCAGCTTTGCAGTATTCATCACCCAGTGCTGTGTGTGTCTTCTGAAAGTGTCATAGACGAATGCAGAACGAGAGGGAGCTGCCAGAATGATCTTGTTCCTTTGTCTAGTTTGACAGACAGAAACAACAACAACTCATATGTGCATGATCCTCTGACTAGTTTGAGTCCGTTACAATTACGAGTGTTTAGTGAACCTTAACCCCAATGTGATATATATCATAGAGATCGGTGTTAAACCTAGGGCTGTTGCGGTGACCATATTACTGCCACGCCGGCAGTCATGACCGCATTATAATTCCTTGTGAACGTAGTGTCCCAGGAAATCTCCTTTTAAGTACTCTGGACATGCTTTGGTAGTACCCAACTTGCTAACTACCATCAGGTCCTAATGGCCTGGTACTCTGGACTCTATTGTCCTTCTAACCACTCTGACATCAATGCAAATACAAAAAAATCACATCAAACACTTATTAGTTGAACAGCAGGTTGAAACAGTGGAAAACATGGTTGCTGTAGATGTTGTTGTTTCAAAGCCTGATCACTTTTACACTTATTATAGCCATTTCATATGGGCACTCGCTCCATAATGGGAAAAATATCCTTTCCATTTTATTCAGCTAAGTTCAATTATATTGTTCTTACTATAAAATCATATAATATAAAATAATGGCACGGGACTTATAAGCCTATCTTGTCAGCTAAATGAACAATGGAGAATAGCCAGATAACATACAGTAGGCCAACTCCTATTCTGTTCTTCTGAAATCCATTTTCTTAATATCGTAATGTTTCTTTAGAGCTCACAAAAATAAATTACGGATTTATTGTGATGGTGTATATTAAATTGATTTATTAGGCTTTTAAAAAACGTAGATGTTCCAAAGGCATCAGTGGTTTGTCTGCTCGGAGGCCCGGAGATGCTGAACGTGTTTATGTTAATGAATTGTCAATTACCGCGAGACCGGCGGTCTTTTGCATGACGATAACCGGCTGACAAAATGTCATGACCGCCACAGCCCTAGTCACACCTGATGAACTATTGACCATGGAAAGAGAGAGGGAGGGAGAGAGAGAAAGAAAGAGAGATAGGGAGGAGAGACAAGTAGGGAGAAGGAACCAGGGATGGAGAGAGGCGAGAGAAAGTGAGGGAGACAGGATGAGAGTAAGGGAGAGGTTGTGAAAGAGAGGTAGAGAAAGGGAGGGAGACGGGATGAGAGTAGGGGAGAGGTTATGAAAGAGAGGTAGAGAAAGTGAGGGAGACAGGATGAGAGTAGGGGGAGAGGTTGTGAAAGAGAGGTAGAGAAAGTGAGGGAGACAGGATGAGAGTAGGGGAGAGGTTGTGAAAGAGAGGTAGAGAAAGTGAGGGAGACAGGATGAGTAGGGGAGAGGTTGTGAAAGAGAGGTAGAGAAAGTGAGGGAGACAGGATGAGAGTAGGGGAGAGGTTGTGAAAGAGAGGTAGAGAAAGGGAGAGAAAGAGGATGCCGGTAAGCCTTAGCCATTCTCTCAGGGAAGAACAATGGAAGTTGCTGATAATGATGTCTGCAGTGTGTGTGTCCGTTCGTCCGTCCGTCCGTCCGTCCGTCCGTGTGTGTGTGTGTGTGTGTGTGTGTGTGTGTGTGTGTGTGTGTGTGTGTGGTTTGCAGCCTGTCAGTGGGATTGGCCACATGAGAATGTGATCCGAGACAACACGTATGTTTCTCTACTGCTTTGGTCAGTGTGTATGTATGTACAGTGGGGAGAACAAGTATTTGATACACTGCCGATTTTGCAGGTTTTCCTACTTACAAAGCATGTAGAGGTCTGTAATTTTTATCATAGGTACACTTCAACTGTGAGAGACGGAATCTAAAACAAAAATCCAGAAAATCACATTGTATGATTTTTAAGTAATTCATTTGCATTTTATTGCATGACATAAGTATTTGATCACCTACCAACCAGTAAGAATTCCGGCTCTCACAGACCTGTTAGTTTTTCTTTAAGAAGCCCTCCTGTTCTCCACTCATTACCTGTATTAACTGCACCTGTTTGAACTCGTTACCTGTATAAAAAGACACCTGTCCACACACTCAATCAAACAGACTCCAACCTCTCCACAATGGCCAAGACCAGAGAGCTGTGTAAGGACATCAGGGATAAAATTGTAGACCTGCACAAGGCTGGGATGGGCTACAGGACAATAGGCAAGCAGCTTGGTGAGAAGGCAACAACTGTTGGCGCAATTATTAGAAAATATAAGAAAATAGAAGAAGTTCAAGATGATGGTCAATCACCCTCGGTCTGGGGCTCCATGCAAGATCTCACCTCGTGGGGCATCAATGATCATGAGGAAGGTGAGGGATCAGCCCAGAACTACACGGCAGGACCTGGTCAATGACCTGAAGAGAGCTGGGACCACAGTCTCAAAGAAAACCATTAGTAACACACTACGCCGTCATGGATTAAAATCCTGCAGCGCACACAAGGTCCCCCTGCTCAAGCAGGCGCATGTCCAGGCCCATCTGAAGTTTGCCAATGACCATCTGGATGATCCAGAGGAGGAATGGGAGAAGGTCATGTGGTCTGATGATTCAAAAATAGAGCTTTTTGGTCTAAACTCCACTCGCCGTGTTTGGAGGAAGAAGAAGGATGAGTACAACCCCAAGAACACCATCCCAACCGTGAAGCATGGAGGTGGAAACATCATTCTTTGGGGATGCTTTTCTGCAAAGGGGACAGGACGACTGCACCGTATTGAGGGGAGGATGGATGGGGCCATGTATTGCGAGATCTTAGCCAACAACCTCCTTCCCTCAGTAAGAGCATTGATGATGGGTCGTGGCTGGGTCTTCCAGTATGACAACGACCCGAAACACACAGCCAGGGCAACTAAGGAGTGGCTCCGTAAGAAGTATCTCAAGGTCCTGGAGTGGCCTAGCCAGTCTCCAGACATGAACCCAATAGAAAATCTTTGGAGGGAGCTGAAAGTCCGTATTGCCCAGCGACAGCCCCGAAACCTGAAGGATCTGGAGAAGGTCTGTATGGAGGAGTGGGCCAAAATCCCTGCTGCAGTGTGTGCAAACCTGGTCAAGAACTACAGGAAACGTATGATCTCTGTAATTGCAAACAAACGATTCTGTACCAAATATTAAGTTCTGCTTTTCTGATGTATCAAATACTTATGTCATGCAATAAAATGCAAATTAATTACTTAAAAATCATACAATGTGATTTTCGGGATTTTTGTTTTAGATTCCGTCTCTCACAGTTGAAGTGTACCTATGATAAAAATTACAGACCTCTACATGCTTTTTAAGTAGGAAAATCTGCAAAATCGGCAGTGTATCAAATACTTGTTCTCCCCACTGTATGTGTCTGACAGGCTTTGGGGATCGATTACATTGGTGTTGACTCAGAAGAAATCCCATCATGCCTTGTGTCTTGAATGTTGTTAATTGCAGTGTCTGCCAAGTGGCAGCTTCTGAAGCCAAACATTATGCAAATCAAGGCTTTTAAGGTGTGTGTGTGTGTGTGTGTGTGTGTGTAGACGTATTATAGTGAGGCGTTGTTTTTTTTGTGCCTCCTACAATACATCTCTGTGTGACAGCACTGCTGGCTACTGTTAGTGTTTCTCTGTGCAGGTGAACGATAGCTCACAAAGAGATCTGCCTGCAAGCCTTAGGCATCACATCACTACACACACACTCACGCGCGCACACACACACACTACAAAGACTGAAGAAGACAATACGAGTCAATCTCAAAAGCCAACTTTCCAGTAGATTGAAAAGCTTTTTCTGATAGAAAATAGGGAGCGGGTGAGAGATAGAGAGAACAAGAGAGAGAGAGATCAGGAGAGAAGGGGATGGGGGGGGGGGGTAGAGAAGGAATGAGCGAGAGAAACAACTTGGGCAAATCAAATCACTATCCATCAATGAATACCCTGGAGATGCGTGTTCTTCTGATCCCTCACACCAGCTTCTACCAAGAGGACTGGCTGTAAATGCACTGTCTGGCGTTGCTGGTTCAAGCCCTGCTACAGCTGCTCCACTTCAATCACTACACTGAGATAGATGATGAGCTGGGTGGTTCCTGTGTATGATTCAACCGGGATCATTATAGAAAACACTGTTCAATCTACACCCCCTTTCTCCCTCCTGCCTTCTTCCTGTCCTCTTTCGCTCTCTCCATCTCCTCACTTCCATCGTTTTAATACCTCGACTCCATTGCACATCCCAGCCTAGTCTCCGTGGCGATGGCCTTGGAGCATGAAATTATACTTCTTAATTACAGCCTTTCGCGGGTGGTGGGAGCGTGTGTGTGTGTGTAAGAGATCAAATCAAATCAAATTTCATTGGTCACATACACATGGTTAGCAGATGTTAATGCGAGTGTAGCGAAATGCTTGTGCTTCTAGTTCCGACCATGCAGTAATATCTAACAAGTACTCGAACAATTTCACAACAACTACCTTTTACACACAAGTGTAAAGGAATGAATAAGAATATGTACATGTAAATATATGGATGAGCGATGGCCGAACTGCGTAGGCAAGATGCAGTAGATGGTATAGAGTTCAGTATATACATATGAGATGCGTAATGTAGGGTATGTAAACATTATATAAAGTGGCATTGTTTAAAGTGACTAGTGATACATTTATTACATCAATTTTTAATTATTCAAGTGGCTAGAGATTTGAGTCAGTATGTTGGCAGCAGCCACTCAATGTTAGTGATGGCTGTTTAACAGTCTGATGGCCTTGAGATAGAAGCTGTTTTTCAGTCTCTCGGTCCCAGCTTTGATGCACCTGTACTGACCTCGCCTTCTGGATGATAGCGGGGTGAACAGGCAGTGGCTCGGGTGGTTGTTGTCCTTCATGATCTTTTTGGCCTTCCTGTGACATCGGGTGGTGTAGGTGTCCTGGAGGGCAGGTAGTTTGCCCCCGGTGATGCAGGTAGTTTGCCCCCGGTGATGCGTTGTGCAGACCTCACTACCGTCTAGAGAGCCTTATGGTTGTGGGCGGAGCAGTTGCCGTACCAGGCGGTGATACAGCCCGACAGAATGCTCTCGATTGTGCATCTGTAAAAGTTTGTGAGTGATTTTGGTGACAAGCCACATTTCTTCAGCCTCCTGAGGTTGAAGAGGCGCTGTTGCACCTTCTTCACCACGCTGTCTGTGTGGGTGGACCATTTCAGTTTGTCCGTGATGTGTACGCCGAGGAACTTAAAACTTTCCACCTTCTCCACTACTGTCCCGTCGATGTGGATAGGGGGGTGCTCCCTCTGCTGTTTCCTGAAGTCCACGATCATCTCCTTTGTTTTGTTGATGTTCAGTGTGAGGTTATTTTCCTGACACCACACTCCTAGGGCCCTCACCTCCTCCCTGTAGGCTGTCTCGTCGTTGTTGGTAATCAAGCCTACCACTGTAGTGTCATCTGCAAACTTGATGCTTGAGTTGGAGGCGTGCAAGGCCACGCAGTCATGGGTGAACAGGGAGTACAGGAGAGGGCGTCCTGTCAGAAAGTCCAGGACCCAGTTGCTAAAGGGCGGGGTCGAGACCCAGGGCCTCGAGCTTAATGACGAGTTTGGAGGGTACTATGGTGTTAAATGCTGAGCTGTAGTCAATGAACAGCATTCTTACATAGCTATTCCTCTTGTCCAGATGGGATAGAGCAGTGTGCAGTGTGATTGCGATTGCATCATCTGTGGACCTATTGGGGCGGTAAGCAAATTGAAGTGGGTCTAGGGTGTCAGGTAGGGTGGAGGTGATATGATCCTTGACTAATCTCTCAAAGCACTTCATGATGACGGAAGTGAGGGCCACGGGGCGATAGTCGTTTAGCTCAATTACCTTATCTTTCTTGGGAACAGGAACAATGGTGGCCCTCTTGGAGCATGTGGGAACAGCAGACTGGGATAAGGATTGATTGAATATGTCTGTAAACACACCAGCCAGCTGGTCTGCGCATGCTCTGAGGACGCGGCTAGGGATGCCGTCTGGGCCGGCAGCCTTGCGAGGGTTAACACGTTTAAATGTTTTACTCACGTTGGCTGCGGTGAAGGAGAGCCCACAGGTTTTGGTAGTGGGCCGTGTCGGTGGCACTGTATTGTCCTCAAAGCGAGCAAAGAAGTTGTTTAGTTTGTCTGGGAGCAAGACATCGGGGTCTGCGACGGGACTGATTTTCTTTTTGTAGTCCGTGATTGACTGTAGACCCTGCCACATACCTCTCGTATCTGAGCCGTTGAATTGCGACTATACTTTGTCTCTATACTGACGCTTAGCTTGTTTGATTGCCTTGCGGAGGGAATAGCTACACTGTTTGTATTCGGTCATATTTCCGGTCGCCTTGTCCTGATTAAAAGCAGTGGTTCGCGATTTCAGTTATGCGCGAATGCTGCCATAAATCCATGGTTTCTGGTTGGGGAAGGTTTTAATAGTTGCCGTGGGTACAACATCACCAATGCACTTGCTAGTAAACTCGCTCACCGAATCAGCATATACATCAATGTTGTTGTTCAACGCTATCCGGAACATATCCCAGTACACGTGATCGAAGCAATCTTGAAGCGTGGAATCAAATTGGTCGGACCAGCGTTGAACAGACCTGAGCACGGGCGTTTCCTGTTTGAGTTTCTGTCTATAGGCTGGGAGCAACAAAATGGAGTTGTGGTCAGATTTGCCGAAAGGAGGGCGAGGGAGGGCTTTGCATGCGTCGCGGAAGTTAGAGTAACAATGATCCAGACTTTTTCCAGCCCGGGTCGCGCATTCGATATGCTGATAAAATTTAGTGAGCCTTGTTTTCAAATTAGCCTTATTAAAGTCCCCAGCTACAATAAATGCAACCTCAGGATATGTGGTTTCCAGTTTACATAGGTCAGAGAGGAAGAAATGACTACTTTCTATGTCTTGCTGCTCCTTGGAGTGAGAATGCTATTATTCTTCTGAAAAGAAATGTCTTTATCCTCACATTCACACAAACACTTTATTATGCTGATAAAGTGAATGTGTTAATTACAGAGCAGAAAGCTGAACAGGCCATGAAATTACAACTGGCATACTGTTGATACTAGATCATTATCTGTTTATGAGAGAGGTGTGTGTGTGTGTGTGTGTGTGTGTGTGTGTGTGTGTGTGTGTGTGTGTGTGTGTGTGTGTGTGTGTGTGAGAGCTGAATAAATGTCAGGTTAATCACATGTTCATTAATAGCAGAGTGAAAATTGAAACCAGCCAATCAAAACGTCTAGTGAGCACTGACTCTGTGTCATAAGAAGCTGGTTCAAGTCAACAGCATGCCTCAGAGCTGACAGGTGGAGGGCAGAGCGGGAGAAAGGGGGGGGGGGGGGGGGGTGGAGAGGGATGGTGGACGACTGACAGACTGAAAGATAAGGAGAGCGAGAAAGGGAGACGGATGGAGATCGGTATTGAAGTAGAAAGTGGTGGATGTATTATTTTTCCTCTTCCCCTGATAAGGACGGGGAACTTAGAGACAGGTGGAGGGAGAGAGGGCCAGGAGAGACAGAGCACAGGAGAGAGGGCGAGAAGAGGCAGAGCACGGGAGAGAGGGCGAGGAGAGGCAGAGCACGGGAGAGAGGGCGAGAAGAGGCAGATCAAGGGAGAGAGGGCGAGAAGAGGCAGAGCACGGGAGAGAGGGCGAGAAGAGGCAGAGCACAGGAGAGAGGGCGAGGAGAGACAGAGCACGGGAGAGAGGGCGAGAAGAGGCAGAGCACGGGAGAGAGGGCGAGGAGAGGCAGAGCACGGGAGAGAGGGCGAGGAGAGGCAGAGCACGGGACAGAGGGCGAGAATATAGGCAGAGCACGGGATAGAGGTCGAGATGAGGCAGAGCACGGGAGAGAGGGCGAGGAGAGGCAGAGCACGGGAGAGAGGGCGAGAAGAGGCAGAGCACGGGAGAGAGGGCGAAAAGAGGCAGAACACGGGAGAGAGGGCGAGGAGAGGCAGAGCACGGGAGAGAGGGCGAGACCACGCTGAGATCAAGCTGAGATCACGCCGAGACCACGCCGAGATCACGCCGAGACCACGCCGAGACCACGCCGAGACCACGCCGAGACCACGCCGAGACCACGCCGACACAGTGAACAGCGAGTGCGTTTGTGTGTGTGGCTGTGGTCTTACCATGTCTGCAGTGGTGCATCGTTGACACTGGCAGGTGAAATGGTACTGCTCCTCTAGCTGAGTCTGTCTGTCTCTGGTAGGAGCCAACGAACCGATGTAACTAATAGTTAACTAGGTAGAGAGAGAGAGAGAGCGAATTAGAGAAAGGGACAGAGGGAGGTCACCGTTTTTATTTGCATCCTGCCTCAAGTCGACCAAAATCACACACCGTACCTCCTCAGCAGGTCGCATGTCTCTGACGGCTCGGAGGTGGAGCGTTTCCCCCTCAAACAGCATCACACAGCTGGGCCTGCAGTCATGGTTCAGCAACGACAGACTGTGGAGGGAGAGAGGAGGTTAGCGCGTGTGTGACAGAGACCAAGAGATTGAGAAAGAGAGATTGAAAGAGAAGGGCATTGAAGTGATAGACCAGTCATGTCATTGACACACTCATCACATTGTTTGGTTCTTCTCACACTCAGACACACAGTCCTAGAGGGCCGTTTAGCACTCACTGTGTGTGTGTGTGTGTGTGTGTGTGTGTGTGTGTGTGTGTGTGTGTGTGTGTGTGTGTGTGTGTGTGTGTGTGTGTGTGTGTGTGTGTGTGTGTGTGTGTGTGTGTGAGAACCGTTACAGTGAGCTCCTCATCAGTAATACTGTAGATAGGTTGGTTGTGTAGCAGGGCTGGTTTACATGGAGATATGATCTTTAAGTAATGCCACACAATCCCTCCTCCCCTCCCGTCCTCTCCTCTCCCCTCCCGTCCTCTCCTCTCTCCGAGATGTTCTCATGGTTACTGTTCAGAGAAACTGGAACAAAGAGCTTTGAAAGTCAACCAAATAGCCTGCACCCCACACACACCCAATCACACCACGGTGATGTAACAAGAAATGACAAGGTGACAACGAAGTGACAGACAGCGATGAGGCGTGAGTGATGTGTCACGATGATCCGTTTTGACTGGTCTGTGCCATTGCTCCTCAACCCTGTCGCAGAGGTCCACCAGACAGCGCACACTTTTTGTTCTAGCCCGGCACGAACACACTGACGACCTCATCACAAAGCCCTTGATTAGCTGGATCAGTGTATAGACTGTCAGGTGGTCCCCTAGTTGAAGGTTTGGGTAGCACTTCCGTCTGGCCAGTGTTAACATTAGACATCCGTGTTTACGTCTAAACAACACTTGGATGCTCTTACGTCTCTGTTTGGTCTTTTGTGAATACACACACACACACACACACACACACACACACACACACACACACACACACACACACACACACACACACACACACACACACACACACACACACACACACACACACACACACACACACACACACACACACACACTTAATGATAGGGTGTGTGTATCATTACACCTCTCCTAAACATCCATTACCAACCAACCAGGACTGTGGGAAATGAAATGGGATATGGTTTATATACCTGTGTTGATATGTTCAGTGGTACTAACTCCAACTTCCTCCTGGGATCATTACACATAGTGTAGAGGCTCTCCCGCTGTGCTTCTAATGTTTCTGCTAACCATTTCTAACGGCGAACCTAATCATTTACACCATCCATTCAGTATATTATAATTAAAACATGGACTTTCTTTATTTAAAGCTAGATCATTTGACAAAACAGGGTACTTGGTCCTTTTAGATACTTATGGACCCTCCATCTTGAAGCTAGAATCCTTCGTCGCTACATCCATTTCCGGATGTATAAATTAATAATATTTACAAATGTATTCTTGCAGAATATAACTTCTAAATGCCTCATGAGCGGAGTCCAACTGTCGTACCCCATCAGAACCCCAAACGTAAGCTTGTTTGACTCCGCATTGTTTGTAAACAATGTAAATGTAAACAAACACTATACAGCCTCAAAACATTTTAGGGAAGTACATCTCTCCTTTCATGAACGATTTGTTACGCATCTACAATGCATGCGCTCCGATACAGGAACGATACGTTTCAGTTTGAAATGATTCGGTGTGATTCGGGTTTGATTAGAGCAACGAATTGACGCGATTCGGTTTGATTAACTTTTGTGTTGTTGTTGAATGAACACATTCATTTGCCATTTTAAATGAACATCTGCTGCTGAAGGGGGATCAGGAGCTGGGCCTCTGAGCTAGACATGTCTGACATTACTTCTCTAATCTGAGTGGCACTCTGTTAGTGTGCGTGCGTATGTGTGTCAATGGTCTGTGTAGGCACCTGAGCTGAGCCATTGGGCAGACTGAGCATCTATCACCCCTTTAACCAGATTAGGGATGCGGAGAATGTATGTTATTTGTCCCCTCACTTTTTATCTGAAATCACCCACTGATGAACTTGTCATTTTTGCACATTGAAAATGTTTTGAACTAGTACTATGTCCATATTTATATTTATAAATTAGCATGGCATTTAGCCAATGAATATAATGCAGCTTAGGATTTTACCCCAGTCTCGAAAGCTAATGTTTTAGGCTGTTTGGAATTTTACAGAGAGCTTCTCCCGCTGCGAACGATGAACGCGAAATGATTGCTGTCCTTTATGAAATGAACCTGTTCATGTAAACATGACTAAATACACTGACTGTTTAAAGCAAAACAATTTATTTTGGTGAACCTGAACAATCTAAATAAAATCGGAATGATTGAAAACCCCAATCAGCAGTTAGATGTGAGTTGCGCCCCATTCCGGTAGGCTACACAACTCCGGTAAAACCGTGTATGCCATGAATACAAAAATATATATAATAATAAATAAAAAAATGTAACATCTTTTGTCTCTCTGTGTTTCATCATTATCCTTCAACTTGCTAGAGGCTGAATGTATCTCACAGGAGAAAGAAACCGAGCGAGGGAAACAGCGCCCCTCTGTCTCTCTACATGTAGGCCATCTATCTGATGCTGTCTGGTCCAAACGAGTATGACATTGTTGCCGTCCGTAGCATTGAAGGCAAGGGAAGCCGGCGAGCGTCTGGCCTCCCTTGAGGAAAAAAAAGTATATAAAAAAAATTCCAACCAGCATTGAGCTAAACTGAGTGAGCTCGACTGTGAATGGTCCTGGCGCACCAAAAAAAAGTGTCAAGGGAAGCCAGTTTGGATTTGGGGTCACTCCTATCAAATCCCATTGACAGCATACGTCACTGACAGAAAAACTTGAATTGTTGCATCTCGCTGTGTTGTCCTCTGGTGACTAGCTAGCTAACTATTAACTATTAATTAAAAAACATTAGTGAACATTAGTGAACATTAGTGAACATGAGTAAAAAACATTAGTGAACCTGCGATTTGGAATGTTTTAATTGGTTTTCTGATCAATGCATGCTTAATTTAGATCGGTTTGGGCTCATATGTACTCATACCTTAAACATTTGCACAGTGGACCGATGTGTATCGGTGAATCGTTACATCCCTAATACATTTGATATCATGGATGGTCAGTCCTCGCATCCATAGAGCCGTCAATGAATTTGAGAGTGGTTACATTTCTCCAGCCCCATCCTTTTTTTTAGCAAAATAGGGGCAGGGAGGTCGCTTTGTTATTGTTTCAATTAAGGATTCTAGCTTTAAATGAGAATACATGTATTGTCAACAGCACTTGACACAGATAATTAGACAGTGTGTGGTGTCAGCTATCGCTTGACTGCAGCAGTTTATTATTCTGCTTTCTATGAAGCGCTCCTTATCTTTTATCATATTCAGTGTGTGTGTGTGTGTGTGTGTGTGTGTGTGTGTGTGTGTGTGTGTGTGTGTGTGTGTGTGTGTGTGTGTGTGTGTGTGTGTGTGTGTATCTTGATCAGTAAGCCCGTGGCATTGTTCTATGTAAAGGCATGTGATGAATATCAATGAAAAATCTAACAGCGCAACTTCTTTTCAAATGGATATTCATCATTAGCATATTAACTGGATTAATTAGCTAAACTTGATCAAACATGCTAATAATGACTGCATAGTACAGCCTACTTCTGATTATCTGATGCAACGCAGTGCTGTAGAAACAATAGATCTGGTGTGTGTGTGGGTGTGTGTGCCAACCTTCTCAAGATCAAGACTAATTCAATACTTCTTTGGTTTGCTAACTTTATCAGACCTCATAAGCACACACAAAACACACCAGGGCACCCCAAAAATCTGTCAGGGCACAAAGTACATGTGGATGGCTGAGGGGTGGTCCGGAGGGAGAATTTTGCATTTTTCAAACACCTGAAACACATTTGTCCTGCAATCTAGAGCCATAACTGTTATGCTTAATTCTATGTAAATCGGTTTCTTTTTCTCCATATCTATCTACCTTTTGAACTGCCTGCATCTTCCTGACTGGTTGTTCTTTTTTAAATAAACTAAATATGCATCTCTGGTCAAATCTGGATAAAAGATTTAAAGGAATGTGAATTTTATTCAGTATAATCAGTAAATGCTTGCTTTTCTAAAGTCTACCAACAGGCATGCCAGCTAAGATAGAGTAGTAGCCAGCTTGTATAAATAACTGAATTGATAGCCCGAAAATGGCTTCTTGGTAGCAAGTTATGAGGTTGGGAGATTGGAAACCTAGCTGGGCTAGCTAAAGCCAACTTCATGAAATTACTTGGTGGCAAGTAATATTACAGAGAAAAATATACAGTGCCTTCGTAAAGTATTCAGACCTCTTCACTTTTCCCACATTTTTGTTACGTTACAGCCTTATTCTAAAAAATATGTTTTCCTCACCAATCTACACACAATACCCCATAATGACAAAGCAAAAACAGTTTTTTAGAAATTGTTGCTACTTTATAAAAAATGTCAAACTGAAATATTACATTTACAAAAGTATTCAGACCCTTTACTCAGTACTAATGTTCTTCTCTGCAGATCCTCTCAAGCTCAGTCAGGTTGGAGGGGGAAAGTTAATGCACAGCTATTTTCAGGACTCTCCAGAGATGTTCGAACGGGTTCAAGTCCGGACTCTGGCTGGGCCAATCAAGGACATTCAGAGACTTCTCCCGAAGCCACTGCTGAGTAGTCTTGGTTGTGTGCTTAGGGTCATTGTCCTGTTGGAAGTTGAACATTCGCCCTAGTCTGAGGTCCTGAGCACTCTGGAGCAGGTTTTCATGATGGATCTCTCTGTACTTTGCTCTGTTCATCTTTGCCTCGATCCTGACTACTCCCAGTCCCTACCTCCTGAAAAACATCCCCATAGCATGATGCTGCCACCACCATGCTTCACCGTAGGGATGGAGCCTGGTTTCCTCCAGATGTGACGCTTGGCATTCAGGCCAAAGAGTTGTCTTGGTTTCATCAGACCAAAGAATCTTGTTTCTCATGGTCTGAGAGTCTTTCAGTGCCTTTAGGCAAACTCCAAGCGGGCTGACAAGTGCCTTTTTACTGAGGAGTGGCTTCCGTCTGGCCACTCTACCATAAAGGACTGATTGGTGGAGTGCTGCAGAGATGGTTGTCCTTCTGGAATGTTCTCCCATCTCCACAGAGGAACTCTAGAGCTCTGTCAGAGTGACCATCGGCTTCTTGGTCACCTCCCTGACCAAGGTCCTTCTACCCCGATTGCTCAGTTTGGCCGGGCAGCCAGCTCTAGGAAGAGTCTTGGTGGTTCCAAACTTCTTCCATTTAAGAATGATGGAGGCCACTGTGTTCTTAGGGACCTGCAATGTTGCAGACATTTTTTGGTACCCTTCCCCAGATCTGTGCCTCAACACAATACTGTCTCGGAGCTCTACGGACAATTCCTTCGACCTCTGCTCTGACATGCACTGTCAACTGTGGGACCTTATATAAATAGGTGTGTGTCTTTCCAAATCATGTCCAATCAATTGAATTTACCACAGGTGGCCTCCAACAAGTTGTAAAAACATCTCAAGGGTGATAAATGGAAACAGGATGCACCTGAGCTCAATTTCGAGTCCCAAAGCAAAGGGTCTGAATACTTATGTAAAAATGAATTTCTGTTTTTTGAATTTTAACACATTGAATTTTAACATTTCTAAAAACCTGTTTTCGCTTTGTATTGTGTATTGTGTATAGATCGCTGAGAATTCTTTAAAAAAAATACATTTTAGAATAAGGCTGTAACGTAACAACATGTGGAAAAAGTCAAGGGGTCTGAATACTTTCCGAATGCACTATATTTTTAAACAGGACAAATCTGAGGGTGCACATGCCCCTCTGCCACCTACGGGCACGACACCTCTGAGACACACACATATACAGTTGAAGTCGGAAGTTTACATACACCTTAGGTTGGAGTCATTAAAACTCGTTTTTCAACCACTCCACAAATTTCTTGTTAATAAACAACAATTTTGGCAAGTTTGTTAGGACATCTACTTATTTTATTTACAGACATATTATTTCACTTATAATTGACTGTATCACAATTCCAGTGGGTCAGAAGTTTACATACACTAAATTGACTGTGCCTTTAAACTCAATACCCATCCCGGATCCGGGATCATTCTCATCAGAAACGCTGACTAGAATAGCCTAGCGCAACAGGGAATATCATATAATATAAATACATGAAATCACAAGTCCAATACAGCAACTGAAAGATAAACATCTTGTGAATCCAGCCAACATGTCCGATTTTTAAAATGTTTTACAGCGAAAACACAACATATATTTATGTTAGCTCACCACAATAGCCCAAAACACAACGCCATTTTTTCACCGCAAAGATAGCTTTCACAAAACCCACAAATAGAGATAAAATTAATCACTAACCTTTGAACAACTTCATCAGATGACAGTCTTATGACATCATGGTATACAATACATTTATGTTTTGTTCGAAAATGTGCATATTTATAGCTACAAATCGTGGTTTTACATTGGCGCCATGGTCAGAAATGGCTCCAAAATATACGGAGAAATTTTAGAGAGCCACGTAATCTAACAGAAAAACTCATCATAAACTTTGATGAAAAATACATGTTGTACATATAATTAAAGATACACTGGTTCTTAATGCAACCGCTGTGTTAGATATAAAAAAATAACTTTAGTAAAAAGCACAGCATGCAATAATCTGAGACAGCGCTCAGCCATTCTCCGCCATGTTGGAGTCAACAGAGTCAACAAAAATACGAAATAACATCATAAATATTCCCTTACCTTTGATGAACTTTCATCAGAATGCAGTGCCAGGAATCCTAGTTCCACAATAAATCGTTGTTTTGTTTTAGAATGTCCATTTCTTCTGTCGAATTAGCAACTTTGGCTAGCATGTGTAACCCACGTGTCCATGAAGATTTGACGCATTGAACGAAAACTTCTAAATGTGATAATAAAAGTCGAATAAACTGGTCAAACTCAGTTGAGAATCAGTCTTCAGGATGTTTTTCTCATATATATCCAATAACGTCCCAGACGGAGCATTTCTTCGTGTCTATCTAACAATTTGCAGACAAAGATATGACATACCCAAGTGCGTGGCCAAATACTGCCAATATGGCTGACCTGTCACTCCAAAGGCTCTCATTCGGTCCCACATAAGGCTAGACACTTCATTCCACGTTCTACTGCCTGTTGACATCTAGTGGAAGGCGTATGAAGTGCATACAGATCCATAAATACAAGGCAATTGAATAGGCGATGCCTTTCACAGAGACCAATTTCTGAATTTTCACTTCCTGTTTGGAAGTTTGCCTGACAAATGAGTTCTGTTTTACTCACAGATATAATTCAAACAGTTTTAGAAACTTCAGAGTGTTTTCTATCCAATAGTAATAATAATATGCATATCATATGATCTAGGACAGAGTACGAGGCCGTTTAATTTGGGCACCATTTTATCCAAAAGTGAATATGGCGCCCCTAAAATTTTGGCAAGTTTGTTAGGACATCTATTTATTTTATTTACAGACATATTATTTCACTTATAATTGACTGTATCACAATTCCAGTGGGTCAGAAGTTTACATACACTAAATTGACTGTGCCTTTAAACAGCTTGGAAAATTCCAGAAAATTATGTCATGGCTTTAGAAGCTTCTGATAGGCTAATTCAAGTCTGGTTCATCCTTGGGAGCAATTTCCAAACGCCTGAAGGTACCACGTTCATCAAACAATAGTACACAAGTATAAACACCATATAAGCAGCCATCATACCGCTCAGGAAGGAGATGTGTTCTGTCTCCTAGAGATGAACGTACTTGGTGCGAAAAGTGCAAATCAATCCCAGAACAACAGCAAAAGACCTTGTGAATATGCTGGAGGAAACAGGTACAAAAGTATCTATATCCACAGTAAAACAAGTCCTATATCGACATAACCTGAAAGGCCGCTCAACAAGGAAGAAGCCACTGCTCAAAAACCACCACAAAAAAGACAGACTACGGTTTGCAACTGCACATGGGGACAAAGATCGTACTTTTTGGAGAAATGTCCTCTGGTCTGATGAAACAAAAATAGAACTGTTTGGACATAATGACCATCGTTATGTTTGGAGGAAAAAAGGGGAGGCTTGCAAGCCGAAGAACACCTTCCCAACCGTGAAGCACGGGAGTGGCAGCATCATGTTGTGGGGGTGCTTTGCTGCAGGAGGGCTGGTGCACTTCACAAAATAGATGTCATCATGAGGGGGGAAAAGTATGTGGATATATTGAAGCAACATCTCAAGACATCAGTCAGGAAGTTAAAGCTTGGTTGCAAATGTGTCTTCCAAATGGACAATGACCCCAAGCATACTTCCAATGTTGTGGCAAAATGGCTTAAGGACAACAAAGTCAAGGTATTGGAGTGGCCATCACAAAGCCCTGACCTCAATCCTATAGAAAATTTGGGGCAGAACTGGAAAAGCGTGTGCGAGCAAGGAGGCCTACAAACCTGACTTGGTTACACCAGCTCTGTCAGGGGGAATGGGCCAAAATTCACCCAACTTATTGTGGGAAGCTTGTGGAAGGCTACCTAAAACATTTGACCCACGTTAAACAATTTAAAGGCAATGCTACCAAATACTAATTGAGTGTAAGTAAACTTCTGACCGACTAGGAATGTGATGATTGAAATAAAAGCTGAAATAAATCATTCTCTCTACTATTATTCTGAAATTTCACATTCTTAAAATAAAGTGGTGATCCTAACTGACCTAAGACAGGGAATTTTTACTAGGATTAAATGTCAGAAATGGGGAAAAACTGAGTTTAAATATATTTGGCTGAGGTGTGTGTAAACTACTGACTTCAACTGTACGCACAGAGAAACCTAAACAAAACTGCCAAATTAATTAGCTAGTCATGACCAAGTTATTGTAGAAAGGAGCAGTAACATGCCAGCACATTACAGGGAATACTAAATTAAACAGGAGCTAAATATTAAATCATTAAAAAATAAATAGAAAGTGAATGTGAGAATAGAGACTTGTCAGGAGAAACCCCCTCTCTTCTGCAAACCGGTGCTAGGCAACCCAGAAATATCAATAGGCAGGGCATAGTCAAGTAGAAGCCCATCTTTTATGGATGTGTCTCACACACACACACACACACACACACACACACACACACACACACACACACACACAGCGGTGTTAGCAGTGTAGGAAGGCCTGGCTAAGCCGTGCTAAACCCTCTCAGACCATCTGACAAGCTGCCTTAGCCAGATATACAACCAGGGTTAGAGACTACCTGCAGAACCCTCTGTGTGTGTGTGTACGCAGTGTGTGTACGCAGTGTGTGTCTGTGATCTGTGTGTATGTGTACGTGATGTGTGTGTTTGTGGTGCATGCACGCAGTGTGTGTGTGTGTGTGTGTAGTCAGTATAACATGACGCGTTGCGACAGCCCTGATCCCCCATATTCATCAGACCTGAACAGTGGGATTAGCCTGAACCACGCTTCAGAATACCACTACGCTGTCCTGTGTGTGTGTGTGTGTGTGTGTGTGTGTGTGTGTGTGTGTGTGTGTGTGTGTGTGTGTGTGTGTGTGTGTAACTGCTTTAGAAAACCACTCCTCTCCTCCACTCAAACATAAGCCACGCCCAAGTCAGCATATTCTACATCCATGTGTGCCCGACTAAAAAAATCTTGGTCGACAGAAAGTCGTCTGTTCTTTCGACCAATCGATTGCTCGAAAATATTTAAACATGTATTTTTCCATATATAGACACACCCTATGTGTTGTAATAAAATAATTTATGTTCATTGTCATTGTTCATTGTCTGATGCTTTAAGCTTACGGTTTGATGCCTCAAGAGGGCGCCAGAGATCTAGATAACCAGAAGAAGAAGAAAAAACTTCACATGACCCAACTATTATCCTCCCGCTCTCCTGCTGGCTTTCACAGATTCTGCCATTACTCTACTGAAGTTGCTGGTAATCTGCGTGCAGTTATGGTTTTCACACATTTTCCTGAAACAGTTTCATTTCCTTTAATATAATAATGTCTTCAAATCGTTGCCATGCAGTTAATGAAAATTCTATCCAAATCTAAATGAAAATGATACAAACCTAAAAAGTAACTTCTATTGCCATTGCCAACTATGTAAAAATAGCCTACATAAAGCCAAAATAAATGTCCTATAAATCACATTGGCAACACATGGCCTGTCTGCAACGAACTTGAAACATTGTATCAACTATTAACTTGGGTGCAAAGCTTTGCATAAAATATTCTCTAAGTCTAAGTCAAACACTAATAAGAAGCAGATTTAATGACGTTTCCACTGGATCAGAGCATGACATTTTTCCCATTCATGCTGAGTGGTTATTGAAAGGGAGAAAGCTGGAAAGATATTTCAAATACATTGAGGAACTATTGTCATTCTCAATGGATCTAAAAACAGACTTTGTTTGCTTGTTGTTTGAGGTGAAGAAAACATTACTTTGAGAAGCTCCACAGGTCATTAGCGATGGTGCGTTAAGCCAATCAGAAGTACCATATTATACAGGATGTACCGCCCCCACCTACCGTCAACCAATCACGTCAATGTGGAGCTATACAGAGCCCTCCGCATTGTTACAAAATTTGGGAGGCGAATGGCGCTGTGGTAGAGAGCTGGATTTGGCCTCTGCATGCCTCTGGAGGCTCCGCAATTGCGTCACACCCTCTATATGGAGCCTCCGACCACATTTTAGAATTAAGCATGAATTGGCTTTTAGACTAGGCCTCCGCAATGGATTAGTTCACTGACAATAACACACACACCTATCACTTCTCTTTTTTGTCTCTCACAACCTTCTCCCCCTCTTCCTCTCTCCCTCCCCGTGGGACAGAATGCGCCTTCCTAGCGCCTGCATCTGAACTACATAATTATCTGACATGTCAACACTGATAAACATATCATTTAACAACCATTCATCCCTCTCACTCGCTCTCTCACCCTCTCTCACCGCCTCAAAGAGCGGTCAGTTGTCAGTCAAGAAGCAGAGAGAGAGAGAGAGAGAGAGAGCGGTCTAGAGATGGAGAGAGCGAAAGAGAGTGACAGACAGAGAAAGGCAGAGAAAGAGAGAGACCGATGATGGAGAGACAGATTTGAGTATAATGTGTTCATCCTAGAGAAGAGGTAATTGAACAAGCTTTTAAATTATGCCCACCTGACCCAGATTGCGATTGATCCATTTTTGGATTGCGTAAACAACAACCGTAATTGTGTAAAGGCAGGGGATTGTGGGTTGTGTTCCAAACAAATCAACCACAAGTGTACTTGCTCTAGTTCCTCCACGGCACAGCTAGGAAAGCTCAAAAAAAGCACCTTGTAGTTGAAGACTATTCTTTGAGTCATAAAAGTGCATTGAAATGACATAGGAACAGGCACACTTTGGAGAAGTGTGTGGCCCCTTGGAAACACCAGTTACACCTCTCGGTTTTTTGTGTCTTATGTTGCACCTACCCCAAGAACATTATTATCCTGTTCCTGAATGTATCCAGAGTATTTTCAGATTTCATTATCAACAAATGTGGTGAAAAGTACAGTAAATGTAAAATGCACTTAAAATCAACAGTGTATGTTTGGATTCAGTCTTGTCAGGTGAACTGTTGTGTCCTCACTTTCAGTCTAATACTTTTCCCATGATCTCCAAACTGTTCCCTTTTAATTGCTACCATGGTTAGGCATATGCATTTCATATGTGTTCTGCAAGAATTAAAATAAATTTAATTTAGCCCCCTATCCATATAGGCCAATTCCCACGAGTGTAAGGGGTTAATGGTGATGCCAGGGGAACCCCCCCCCCCCCATTAAGAGCCAATGATAGGCCCTAACACGTCAGGATCTAACCACTAAACACTACTCTCTGGTAATTACATGCAACTATAACACCAGGCTTTGTCAGGAAACACTGTATGTTGCTCTGTGTGTGTGTGTGTGTGTGTGTGTGTGTGTGTGTGTGTGTGTGTGTGTGTGTGTGTGTGTGTGTGTGTGTGTGTGTGTGTGTGTGTGTGTGTATGTGTCTCTGTCTGTCTGTCTGTCTGTCTGTCTGTCTGTCTGTCTGTCTGTCTGTCTGTCTGTCTTACCTGGGGTAGAGTCCCACTCCGATCTCTTGTAGCTCCCCGTCACTGATGGTGAAACAATTACATGTAAGCTGCAGAGAAAGAACACAGAACAAATTAGTCACATGCCTACACCACTGTTCAGATACTGACAACACTCCCACGGCCACAGATAAAAATAAAGAAACCCGATTGAAATGATTCCACTGCAGTAAAACGAGACTTGGCGCTGCCTGGCTGTCATCCCTCATAACAGAAATAGGATATGTAGATATGTAGATCAAAGACAGAACAGGTTGAGGTAATAGAAGACATATAGAAATGTCTGCAGGTACTGTCCAATCTCTCTCTTCATGCTGCCAAATAAGGAGAAAATGCTCCGAGAGAGATTGTTTAAAGAGTGTGTCAGTGAGGTTATAATGAAGACACACTGCTGCCGTCCGGAGAAAGACAAGAGTGAAGGAGCGGAGGGGGGTATGTCTGCTTGTGTCTTTAGAGACGGTCAAATACGAAGAGTGTGTGTGTGTGTGTGTGTGTGTGTGTGTGTGTGTGTGTGTGTGTGTGTGTGTGTGTGTGTGTGTGTGTGTGTGTGTGTGTGTGTGTGTGTGTGCGCGTGCGTGTGTGTGTGTCACCCAGAAACATATATAATACTCTCCTGTTCATGTGTGTCTGCTGTCCATCTATGGATATGAAAGTATTTTCCTCCTCTGTCATTCATTCAGGTCTGGTTCTTGTCTAACCCACTATCTGTTTCCTGTCTATCCTAACCAGTTCTGGGTTTCAAATTGTGTGTGTGCATTCGTGTGAGAGGGGGAGAGAAAGAAAAAGCGCAAAAGAGAGAAGAGGGAAGAACGTCGACTTCAAACTCAGAGAGACTCACAGACACGGTGCTTGATACTGCCAGTAACATGCTGTACTGAAGTTCCTGAGTCCTAATATCAGTAACAAAGGCAAGTCTTTTCAAAGCCTAAAGACAAAGACACAATGTTGATCTACATACTGAGCTGTTTGAAACACTGTTTCAAAGAAAATACATTTGAAAAGGTGGGGAGACCAGACGTGGGGAGACCAGACAGAGAAAATAGACTTGAAAAGGTGGGGAGACCAGACAGAGAAAATACATTTGAAAAGGTGGGGAGACCAGACAGAGAAAATAGACTTGAAAAGGTGGGGAGACCAGACAGAGAAAATAGACTTGAAAAGGTGGGGAGACCAGACAGAGAAAATAGACTTGAAAAGGTGGGGAGACCAGACAGAGAAAATAGACTTGAAAAGGTGGGGAGACCAGACAGAGAAAATACATTTGAAAAGGTGGGGAGACCAGACAGAGAAAATACATTTGAAAAGGTGGGGAGACCAGACAGAGAAAATACATTTGAAAAGGTGGGGAGACCAGACAGAGAAAATACATTTGAAAAGGTGGGGAGACCAGACAGAGAAAATACATTTGAAAAGGTGGGGAGACCAGACAGAAAAAATAAATTTGAAAAGGTGGGGACACCAGACAGAGGGAAAATACATTTGAAAAGGTGGGGAGACCAGACTGAGAGCAAATAGACTTGAAAAGGTGGGGAGACCAGACAGAGAAAATACATTTGAAAAGGTGGGGAGACCAGACAGAAAAATACATTTGAAAAGGTGGGGAGACCAGACAGAGGGAAAATAGACTTGAAAAGGTGGGGAGACCAGACAGAAAAATACATTTGAAAAGGTGGGGAGACCAGACAGAGGGAAAATAGACTTGAAAAGGTGGGGAGACCAGACAGAGAAAATAGACTTGAAAAGGTGGGGAGACCAGACAGAGAAAATACATTTGAAAAGGTGGGGAGACCAGACAGAGAAAATACATTTGAAAAGGTGGGGAGACCAGACTGAGAGAAAATAGACTTGAAAAGGTGGGAAGACCAGACAGAGAAAATAGACTTGAAAAGGTGGGGAGACCAGACAGAGAAATATATTTGAAAAGGTGGGGAGACCAGACAGAGGGAAAATACATTTGAAAAGGTGGGGACACCAGACTGAGAAAATACATTTGAAAAGGTGGGGAGACCAGACAGAGGGAAAATAGACTTGAAAAGGTGGGGAGACCAGACAGAGAAAATAGACTTGAAAAGGTGGGGAGACCAGACAGAGAAAATACATTTGAAAAGGTGGGGAGACCAGACAGAGAAAATACATTTGAAAAGGTGGGGAGACCAGACAGAAAAAATACATTTGAAAAGGTGGGGACACCAGACAGAGGGAAAATACATTTGAAAAGGTGGGGAGACCAGACTGAGAGAAAATAGACTTGAAAAGGCGGGGAGACCAGACAGAGAAAATACATTTGAAAAGGTGGGGAGACGAAGAGAAACAGAGCAACTCAAAACACAATCAACACCTCTACTGTGTTGCTCTGCCACTGAGAAAGCAATCAGTGCAAAAACAAGTCAAAGCACTGTGTGTGTGTGTGTGTGTGTGTGTGTGTGTGTGTGTGTGTGTGTGTGTGTACACACGTGTCTATTCTCTAAACAGGCCTCTAGCTCCTCCTCAGGCATATATTTAAAAAAATATCCTCTCTTTTCAGCATCAATATTCATCTCAATGATCGTGCTCTCTGACAACGAAACCAGCTAGAGAACTACAAGAGTCTCAATGATTCTGATGTGGTTCACTGATAAAAGCAGAGGAGTGACATGAGGTGTCATGGGAAAAGGAGTCCTTTATCATTCCCCCAGTTTGTCATCTAGTGCTCACTAGGTAGCTTGCTCATTACAGCTACATAGACACATTGACCGGTTGTAGCGCTGTCGTACAAATGGACCAGGCCACATTGGCACGTTGACCCGATATTCAGTGCCATACCAAAATGTCTTACGGTTTAAGCCACACGCACACACAGTCACGGTCGAGGCAAACCGATGGACAACAATCTTGGGTAGGAGTGTGTGTATATGAGAGAGCGATATTTGGTCAATAACCAGATATCTGTCAAAACCTGTCAAAGTAGACAAGAGGCCTGGAGGTGACAAATAAAAGACACACACACACACACACACACACACACACACACACACACACACACACACACACACACACACACACACACACACACACACACACACACACACACACACACACTTTCCTGGGGCTGAGCTTTATTACAACCTCTGTAGTGCTGTCAATCACAGGAACACCCATAACTCACTATGCCACAGAAGACCCTCCCCTCTCTCACTCTCTATCTACCTCTGTATCTCTCTCCTTCTGGTACCTGGTCTCGTCTATCTTCCACTCAAAACCTGAGAGGTGAAAAGCAGAAGAGGGGAAAATGAAGATGAGAGGAGAAAAAGAGGAGTGTACAAACTGACACGGGCTCCCTTCATGCTCTACACGACAGAGCTGGGAGTTGGACTCCATCCCCCTCTCTCTCCCTTTTCCTTCCCATTCCCTCCATTCCTTCTCTCAGCGCTCTCCCGCTCTCCCTCCTAGCAGTGGAATACCGCAGACCTTCTCCACTGTGACTCGTAGAGTTTTTCTCTGATTGCAAATGACAAGAATTGAGCGTCCATTTCTCCGCTGCTCCCATCCTCATCTTTAACCAAAGCCTGTCCTCAGCGTGCCAGTGGAGCCTCAGTACAGTAATCCATACGTGACACTATGTAACCTTTAGTGAGACACTAGCCTTCGGGCCTGGTACCATTTCTATTATCGGTCCCTTGTCGGTCTGTCTGTCAAAAGGAAATGCATTTGTACTTCACTGAGCTGCATCCATTTTGATGCCTCAGCACACAAAGACAGAGAGGATGGAGTGTGTGTGTGGTTTTTGTTCTTTTACACACACACACACACACACACACACACACACACACACACACACACACACACACACACACACACACACACACACACACACACACACACACACACACACACACACGTTCTGTTCAGTGTCAGTCTGCCTGTTGGTGTGTGGGTGAAGGTCTGTAATAATTCAAACAGAAAGTTTCACCTTATTAGGCAACATAAGCACTGTTAAACGACTACGGCAGAGGGAGGGAGGGACATAGGGAAGGAGGGAGGAAAAAACTAATTTCGACAAACAATGGTATGGGCACGAAGCTAGTGTGCAGGTATGGAATGCTTCTCAGACTTTCTCTTCTGGGTTTTACACTCCAGCCACCTGTAGATGGTTACTGTCCTCCATGTTAGAATAAACACACTGTCCACACACATCCCCAAAGCACAGCCTTATTTAGGACCAGAGCGGCTGGGTCAAACAGCCTACGTGGAGACATCAGAGAGATCAAAGGGGATACCTCCGGCTCTCTCTCAAATCAAATCAAATCAAATCATATAGCCCTTCTTACATCAGCTGATATCTCAAAGTGCTGTACAGAAACCCAGCCTAAAACCCCAAACAGCAAGCAATGCAGGTGTAGACGCACGGTGGCTAGGAAAAACTCCCTAGAAAGGCCAAAACCTAGGAAGAAACCTAGAGAGGAACCAGGCTATGAGGGGTGGCCAGTCCTCTTCTGGCTGTGCCGGGTGGAGATTATAACAGAACATGGCCAAGATGTTCAAATGTTCATAAATTACCAGCATGGTCAAATAATAATAATCACAGTAGTTGTCGAGGGTGCAGCAAGTCAGCACCTCAGGAGTAAATGTCAGTTGGCTTTTCATAGCCGATCATTAAGAGTATCTCTACCGCTCCTGCGGTCTCTAGAGAGTTGAAAACAGCAGGTCTGGGACAGGTAGCACGTCCGGTGAACAGGTCAGGGTTCCATAGTCGTAGGTAGAACAGTTGAAACTGGAGCAGCAGTCTCTCTGCTCTGGTGAGACGGAGGTACGTCTGTAGAAATCACATCACACACACACACGCACAAACTAACGCGTGCGCGGACACACACCGTGAGGAAGGTCAGTTCAGGAGTGATCTCCTCTGCAGGAACCCTGTGTGCATGTGTGTTTGTGTGTGTGCGTGCAAACCCATAGGAACTAGTTCTGACTGAGTGAAAGAACACACACACACACACACACACACACACACGATGTCAGGGTTTAAATAGAGAGCTGGTTCAGAAACGGCTGTGTTGACGGAAATACTAACTTTTAAAGAAACAAAATAAGTCCATAACATGACAGAGCTTGGCACTAAAACATACAATCTGTGAGAGAGATGGAGAGCGATTGAGAAGGTGTAAGATAGAAAGAGAGGTATAGAAGACAGAGATACTATAGGCCAAGAGAGAAGAAAGAAAGACAGAGATACTATAGGCCAAGAGAGAAGAAAGAAAGACAGAGATACTATAGGCCAAGAGAGAAGAAAGAAAGACAGAGATACTATAGGCCAAGAGAGAAGAAAGGAGAAAGACAGACAGAGATAGAGTAGTGAGTAGTCACACCCCATCTGTCCTCTCACTTTCTCTCTCCATTTCTCTCCATCGCTCTACTTTCCACAGGGCTAATATAGCTATACTCTTACTGTAGAGTCATTCAGTATAAATTACTTTTAAAATAGACAGGCAGGGTCGGAAATCACTCTGTTACACTTTGGCCCTGTGTGGGAGAGACGAGACCAACTGTCACTTCACTGAAATGAATGGCTTCAGGGTAAGCAACTTTCTCCCTTCATATCTATAACTCTCTATGACTCTCTATGAGGTGTGTGTGTGTGTGTGTGTGTTAGTGTGTATTATACTATAACTCCCTATAACTCTCTTAGCGCTGCTCTCAGATTTACCACCCCCTGCTACAGTCTGATAGAGTTTGCAGTGAGAAGAGATTGGAATTTAAATGACAGAGAGGAGAGGGCAGGGGCTGCTGTTGAATACTAAGTGAGACAAGAGGTGCGTGTGTGTGTGTTGGTGCGTGCGTACGTGTGTTGGTGCGTGCGTACGTGTGTTGGTGCGTGCGTGCGTGAAATGGAGAGATTAAATCTTACTTCGGGACAGCAACACGCACGCACGCACGCACGCACGCACGCACGCACGCACGCACGCACGCACGCACGCACGCACGCACGCACACACACACACTCACACACACACACACACACACACCAAGCAGCTCCCTGGAACTTGAGGGGATGCAGCCACCATTTAAGCTTAAACAAGCGTGAAGGTAACAGAGTAGAGGTGAAATGAAGAAGGGAGAGAGAGGAAGGGTGGGAGTGAGGGGGCGTCTTAGAGGTGTAAACTCATTAGTCTCCTCGTTAGGCATAAATGAGAGTGGGCACGCTGAATTAAAGAGGTGCACCCTGGGAAGATACAGGTGGAAAGGAGGAAGAGGAGATACATTTGTCTGAACAAACACCTGTCTCTCTCCAGGAGGGACTCATGGGGATTCATAGTCACAGCTGTGTCACTGACATGTCCTGAAAGAATATTCGTTTCTCAACCCCCCCCAAAAAATCCTTGAGGTAAATTTGAATGGTGAAATAATTAAGTTTGAAAGTGAGCATATCTATTAACTATTGATCACTGGTGATCATTCTTTAAGCAATAACTTGCTACCTTAAAACCTCTAAAAGTCTACACTGTTGGGAGGTGGGTTCTACTAAGAATAATAGTGAAGACATCAAAACTTTGAAATAACACATATGGAATCATGTACTAACCAAAAAAGTGTTAAACAAAGCAAAATATATTTTAGATTTTAGATTCTTCAAAGTAGCCCCCATTTGCCTTGATGACAGCTTTGCACACTTGGCATTCTCTCAACCAGTTTCATGAGGAATGCTTTTCCAACAGTCTTGAAGGTGTTCACACATATGCTGAGAACTTGTTCGCTGCTTTTCCTTCACTCCGCAGTCCAACTCATCCCAAACCATCTCAATTGGGTTGAGGTCAGGTGATTGTGGAGGCCAGGTCATCTGATGCAGCACTCCATCACTCTCCTTCTTGGTCAAATAGCCCTTAAACAACCTGGAGGTGTGTTGGGTCACTGTCCTGTTGAAAAACAAATTATAGTCCCACTAAGCGCAAACCAGATGGGATGGAGTATCGCTGCAGAATGCTGTGGTAGCCATGCTGGTTAAGTGTGCCTTGAATTCTAAATTGATCACTGACAGTGTCACCAGCAAAGCATCCCCACACCATCACACCTCCTCCTCCATGATTCACAGTGGGAACCACACATGCGGAGATCATCCGTTCACCTACTCTGCGTCTCACAAAGACACGTGGTTGGAACCAAAAATCTCCACCGCTCTAATGTCCATTGCGCGTGTTTCTTGGCCCAAGCAAGTCACTTCTTCTTATTGGTGTCCTTTAGTAGTGGTTTCTTTGCAGCAATTCGACCATGAAGGCCTGATTCACGCAGTCTCCTGTGAACAGTTGATGTTGAGATGTGTCTGTGACTTGAGTTCCGTGAAGCATTTATTTGTGCTGCAATTTCTGAGGCTGGTAATGCTAATGAACTTATCCTCTGCAGCAGAGGTAACTCTGGGTCTTCCTTCCCTGTGGCGGTCCTCATGAGAGCCAGTTTCATCATAGCGCTTGATAGTAATTGCGACTGCTCTTGAAGAAACTTTCAAAGTTCTTGAAATTTTCCAGATTGACTGACCTTTATGTCTTAAAGTAATGATGGACCGTTGTTTCTCTTTGCTTATTTGAGCTGTTCTTGCCATAATATGGACTTGGTCTTTTACCAAATAGGGCTATCTTCTGTATACCCCCCTACCTTGACACAACACAACTGATTGGCTCAAACGCATTAAGGAAAGAAATTCCACAAATTAAGGCAAGGCACACCTGTTAATTGAAGCTGGTTGAGAAAATGTCAAGTGTGCAAAGCTGTCATCAAAGCAAAGGGTGTCTACTTTGAAGAACCTCAAATATAAAACATATTTTTGATTTGTTTAACACTTTTTTGGTCACTACATGATTCCATATGTTTTATTTCATAGTTTTGATGTCTTCACTATTATTCTGCAATGTAGAAAACAGTAAAAATAAAGAAAAACCCTTGAATGAGTAGGTGTGCCCAAACTTTTGACTGGTACTGTATATATCGATAACAAAAACATTTGACACATATTTAACACTTGTTTGCACAAAAGTATATCCATAATTTCATTTTTTCTCACTGGTACTGGGCTACCTTCCGACGAGTCCAGTGACATCCAAAACAAGAGAACACCATTGTGTTTGTGAGAGTCTCATCTTTCCATAGAGCGGTCATATTATTTTGTAGGCCAACCCGTTCGGACGCTACAGACATTTTCGTGAAAAGACAGATTAATCGGGATGTCTTCTGACAAACAACACTGCAGCCCTGCCACTTTCCACCGCAAATGCAGACGGCCGACGGGCGGATGCGGCCGATTGAGACGCAGCCCATATCTCTAGCTCAAACAGGATTGTGATGGGGATTAATGCATTATGTTAATTCACTTAATCGACTCAAGTTAATTAACATTTTATGGGACGATACTCTTTGACCCAAATGGCATTCTATTCCCTACACAATGCACTACTTTTAAGCAGAGCCCATAGGGAAAAGGGTGCCACAGTATGTCTATGACAATGGCTCCATGCTGTCTCAGTAGTGAGAACTCAAACCACAGACAGATTTGCTTTGGGCCCCAAGTGTTCTCATTACGTTTCTTATCAGTCACAAAGCAATGTTTTAATTAATGTTGTAATGTTATAAAAGTCATTACTGACAACGAACCTCTGATTCCCCTCAGAGAGCGAGGGAGAGATGTACCCGGAGAGGGAGGGAGAGCTGAAGAAAGAGATAGCTAGAGAGTGGCGGAAAGAGAGCGAGAGGTGAGAGAAGGAGATGAGGAAAAGAGATACACATCGAGAGAGAGAGAGAGAGAGAGAGAGAGAGAGAGAGATAAAGAAGTGGAAGAGATATACCTAGACAGAGAACGAGAATGAGCGAGCGAGAGCAAGGGAATAAGAGAGAGCGTAATCTCCACAGTAGCTGCGGCAGTGGGAGAGGCGTAGTAATATCCGTTAAACGGTAATCCCTTTTACAGATGAGACCGTGTCACCATGCAGATTAGCTCATACACACACAGATCCATGCAGGGAGAGCCAGGATTGGCAGGCAGACAGGCAGGCCTGGGCCAGGGACAAGCCCAGGATCAGCTGCGCTACGCTGGGGAGATAGAGGTCTGAGCTGGGCCTGTCTGGAGCTCCTCTCGACATGACTGGTTATGGCTGGCAAGAAGAAAACAGGGACTGGAGGTCAGACAAGGCTAAAAGCAAGGCTATACACACATATTTCTCTCTCAAACACACAAAAAGTCTGTCTCTTCCATGTCTCAGGACATAGTCCCCCACACATTAAGAAAAAGGAAGAGAGAGCGAGAGAGAGGATTAGTGTGAAGTGATAGAAGGAGTGTTCCGGACAAGTCATGTCACTGTCACACACTGCTTCTCAGGTCCTAGAGTTGCTTCTCCTCACTCTCAGACACGCAGGCCCTAGAGGGCTTTTTAGCACTCACTGTGTGTGTGTGTGTGTGTGTGTGTGTGTGTGTGTGTGTGTGTGTGTGTGTGTGTGTGTGTGTGTGTGTGTGTGTGTGTGTGTGTGTGTGTGTGTGTGTGTGTGTGTGTGTGTGTGTGTGGTGTGTGTTAAGCAGAGCAGCCTGGGAGAAGGTATGAGATGAAGAGACGACGGCAGAGAGAGCATCACAGAGCTGAGGGTGGCGCAATAGGACATGCCTGAGATTTGCCCCACACACACACATACACACACCAACACTGTAACAGGTGGTTATTACCGTGGGGCTCAGGGGAGAATGTTCCAACCTTCATCTCATCTTCCCTCTCTCACCATCCCATCCCCTCTCCCCTTCATCTATCATTCTTTACCCCCTATATCACCCTCCCTTTGCCCACGCATATCGCACAGCTCTTCCCCTGGCCTCTCCCCCTGGCCTCCCCCCTCCTCTCTCTCATGAGTAGCTGTGGATGAGAGGAAAATAACAAACCAGTGAAGTATCACAGCTAATGTACCAGCCCCTGCACCAGCCACTGTACCAGCCCCTGCACCAGCCACTGTACCAGCCCCTGTACTAGCCCCTGCACCAGCCCCTGTACCAGCCCCTGCACCAGCCCCTGCACCAGCCCCTGTACCAGCCCCTGCACCAGCTACTGTACCAGCCCCTGTACCAGCCACTGTACCAGCCCCTGCACCAGCTACTGTACCAGCCCCTGTACTAGCCCCTGCACCAGCCCCTGCACCAGCCCTTGCACCAGCTACTGTACCAGCCCCTGTACTAGCCACTGCCCCAGAGAAGTTAAACAGGAAGCGCCCGTGCTTAGGTCTATCCAACGCTGGTCCGACCAATCTGATTCCACGCTTCAAGATTGCTTCGATCACGTGGACTGGGATATGTTCCGGGTAGCCTCAGATAATAACATTAACGTATACGCTGACTCGGTGAGCGAGTTTATAAGGAAGTGTATAGGAGATGTTGTACCCACTGTGACTATTAAAACCTTCCCTAACCAGAAACTGGATTGATGGCAGCATTCACGCAAAGCTGAAAGCACGTACCACCGCATTTAATCATGGCAAGGCGACTGGAAACATGACCAAATACAAACAATGTAGCTATTCCCTCCGCAAGGCAATCAAACAAGCAAAGTGTCAGTATAGAGACAAAGTGGAGTCACAATTCAACGGCTCAAACACGAACGTATGTGGCAGGGTCTACAGACAATCACGGATTACAAAAAGAAAACCAGCCTATCGCGGACACCGACGTCTTGCTCCCAGACAAATTCAACAACTTCTTTGCGCGCTTTGAGAACAATACAGTGCCACCGACGCGGCCCGCTACCAAGGACTAAGAGCCTTCTTCTCCGTGGCCGACGTGAGTAAAATATTTAAACGCATTAACCCTCGCAAGGCTGCCGGCCCAGACGGCATCCCTAGCCGTGTCCTCAGAGCATGCGCAGACCAGCTGGCTGGTGTGTTTACGGACATATTCAATCAATTCCTATCCCAGTCTGCTGTCCCAACATGCTTCAAGATGGCCACCATTGTTCCCGTTCCCAAGAAAGACGCAAACGACCCACCGGCCAATAGCCAGGGAAAATACAGCGAGCTATATTCAAATAACATGATATAAAAATCAAACTTTCATTAAATCACACATGTAAGATACCAAATTTAAGCTAAACTCATTGTGAATCCAGCCAACATGTCAGATTTCAAAAAAGCTTTTCGGCGAAAGCATAAGATGCTATTATCTGATCATTGCACATCAGTAAACAAACAGAGTAGCATATTTCAACACTGCAAGCACGACACAAAATGCAGAAATAAAATATAAATCATGCCTTACCTTTGACGAAATTCTTTTGTTGGCACTCCAATATGTCCCATAAACATCACAAATGGTCCTTTTGTTCGATTAATTCCGTCGATATATATCCAAAATGTCAATTTATTTGGACCGTTTCATCCAGAAAAACACAGCTTCGAACTTTCGCCAAGTCACTACAAAATATATCAAAAGTTACATGTAAATTTACCAAAACATTTCAAACTACTTTTGTCATACAACGTTAGGTATTTTTAAACGTTAATAATCGATCAATTTGAAGACGGGATGATCTGTGTTCAATACAAAACGAAACCAAACTGACGCAACTTTTTTCATAACATGACTCTCTCCAAAAATGTACTTCATGTGACCCTCATTTACGATAGCCCTACTTCTTCAGTACACAAAGGAATAACCTCAACCGATTTCCAAGGACTGGTGACATCCAGGGGAAGCGGTAGGAACTGCAAGCAAGTCCATTAGAAATCTGGTGTCTCTAAAAAAAACTCATTGAAAAGACAGTGACATCAAAAAAATACAAATTCTGAATGGTTTGTCCTCAGGGTTTTGCCTGCTACATAAGGTCTGTTATTCTCACAGACATGATTCAAACAGTTTTAGAAACTTCAGAGTGTTTCTATCCAAATATACTAATAATATGCATATCTTATATTCTGGGGATGAGTAGCAAGCAGTTGAATTTTGGCATGCTATTTTTCCCGAAAGTGAAAAAGCTGCCCCCTGCCCTCAAGAAGTTAAGGGGGAGCAACAAGATGGAATCATGGTCAGATTTGCCAAAAGGAGGGCGGGGGAGGGCCTTGTATGCATCGCGGAAGTTAGAGTAGCAATGGTCAAGCATGTTACTCGCTTGTGTACAGCAATCGATATGCTGATAGAATTTAGGTAGCCTTGTTCTCAAACTAGCTTTGTTAAAATCCATAGCTACAATAAATGCAGCCTCAGGATGTATAGTTTCCAGTTTGCATAAAGTCCAGTGAAGGTCCTGATGGCCATCTTGGTATCCACTTGCGGTGGGATATACACAGCTATGACGATAACCGAGGAGAGTTCTCTTAGGAGATAATACGGTCGACATTTGATTATGAGGAATTCTAGGTCAGGGGAACAAAAGGACTTGAGTTCCTGTACGTTGTTACAATTACACCATGAGTTATTAATCATGAAACATACACCCCCGACCTTCTTCTTACCGGAGAGATGTTTATTCACCGGACGTGCTACCTGTCCCAGACCTGCTGTTTTCAACTCTCTAGAGACAGCAGGAGCGGTAGAGATACTCTTAATGAACAGCTATGAAAAGCCAACTGACATTTACTCCTGAGGTGCTGACTTGCTGCACCCTCGACAACTACTGTGATTATTATTATTTGACCATGCTGATCATTTATGAACATTTGAACATCTTGGCCATGTTCTGTTATAATCTCCACCCGGCACAGCCAGAAGAGGACTGGCCACCCCTCATAGTCTGGTTCCTCTCTAGGTTTCTTCCTAGGTTTTGACCTTTCTAGGGAGTTTTTCCTAGCCACCGTGCTTCTACACCTGCATTGCTTGCTGTTTGGGGTTTTAGGCTGGGTTTCTGTACAGCACTTTGAGATATCAGCTGATGTAAGAAGGGCTATATAAATACATTTGATTTGATACTCCAGTCGGCGCGGTGCACTGAAAATCCCGTTGGCTGTATGGACTCCGACAGCATGTCCCCAGCTAGCCATGTGTCCGTGAAACAGAGTATGTTACAATTACGGATATCTCTTTGGAAAGCAACTCATGCCCAGATTTTGTTGACTTTGTTAACTAGGGACCGGACATTAGCGAGTAATATACTCAGGAGCGGTGGGTGGTGTGCGCACATCCGAAGCCTCACTCGAAGACCACTACGGCACCCTCTACTCCGGTGGCATTGTTTTGGATCGGCCTCTGGAATCAGTTCAAATGCCCTGGGAGGTGCAGACAAAGGATCCGCGTGGGAAAGTCGTATTCCTGGTCGTAGTGCTGGTTGTGCTGGTAAGTTGACATCTCTCTGATATCCAATAGTTCTTCCCGGTTGTATGTAATAACACTTAAGGTTTTCTGGGCTAACAATGTAATAAATAAAACATAAAAATAACGAAATACTGCACAGTTTCCAAAGGACTAGAAGAGAAGCTGCCATCCCTGTCGGCGCCATCTTGTATCACGGTACCAGCTACTGTACCACCCACTGTACCACCCACAGTACCAGCCACTGTACCAGCCACCGTACCACCCACTGTCGATGTGAGCAAGACCTTAAACAGGTCAACATTCACAAGGTCGTGAGGCCAGACGGATTACCAGGGTGTGTACTCAGAGCATGACGGATTACCAGGGTGTGTACTCAGAGCATGCACTGACCAACTGGAAAGTGTCCCATTGACATTTTCAACCTCTCCCTGACCGAGTCTGTAATACCCACGTTTCAACCTCTCCCTGACCGAGTCTGTAATACCCACGTTTCAACCTCTCCCTGACCGAGTCTGTAATACCCACGTTTCAACCTCTCCCTGACCGAGTCTGTAATACCCACGTTTCAACCTCTCCCTGACAGAGTCTGTAATACCCACGTTTCAACCTCTCTCTGACAGAGTCTGTAATACCCATGTTTCAACCTCTCTCTGACAGAGTCTGTAATACCCACGTTTCAACCTCTCCCTGACAGAGTCTGTAATACCCACGTTTCAACCTCTCCCTGACCGAGTCTGTAATACCCACGTTTCAACCTCTCCCTGACCGAGTCTGTAATACCCACGTTTCAACCTCTCTCTGACAGAGTCTGTAATACCCATGTTTCAACCTCTCTCTGACAGAGTCTGTAATACCCACGTTTCAACCTCTCCCTGACAGAGTCTGTAATACCCACGTTTCAACCTCTCCCTGACCGAGTCTGTAATACCCACGTTTCAACCTCTCCCTGACCGAGTCTGTAATACCCACGTTTCAACCTCTCCCTGACAGAGTCTGTAATACCCACGTTTCAACCTCTCCCTGACCGAGTCTGTAATACCCACGTTTCAACCTCTCCCTGACCGAGTCTGTAATACCCACGTTTCAACCTCTCCCTGACCGAGTCTGTAATACCCACGTTTCAACCTCTCCCTGACCGAGTCTGTAATACCCACGTTTCAACCTCTCCCTGACCGAGTCTGTAATACCCACGTTTCAACCTCTCTCTGACCGAGTCTGTAATACCCATGTTTCAACCTCTCCCTGACAGAGTCTGTAATACCCATGTTTCAACCTCTCCCTGACAGAGTCTGTAATACCCACGTTTCAACCTCTCCCTGACCGAGTCTGTAATACCCACGTTTCAACCTCTCCCTGACCGAGTCTGTAATACCCACGTTTCAACCTCTCCCTGACCGAGTCTGTAATACCCACGTTTCAACCTCTCCCTGACCGAGTCTGTAATACCCACGTTTCAACCTCTCCCTGACCGAGTCTGTAATACCCACGTTTCAACCTCTCCCTGACCGAGTCTGTAATACCCACGTTTCAACCTCTCCCTGACCGAGTCTGTAATACCCACGTTTCAACCTCTCTCTGACCGAGTCTGTAATACCCATGTTTCAACCTCTCCCTGACAGAGTCTGTAATACCCATGTTTCAACCTCTCCCTGACAGAGTCTGTAATACCCACGTTTCAACCTCTCCCTGACCGAGTCTGTAATACCCACGTTTCAACCTCTCCCTGACCGAGTCTGTAATACCCACGTTTCAACCTCTCCCTGACCGAGTCTGTAATACCCACGTTTCAACCTCTCCCTGACCGAGTCTGTAATACCCACGTTTCAACCTCTCCCTGACCGAGTCTGTAATACCCACGTTTCAACCTCTCCCTGACCGAGTCTGTAATACCCACGTTTCAACCTCTCTCTGACAGAGTCTGTAATACCCACGTTTCAACCTCTCCCAGACCGAGTCTGTAATACCCACGTTTCAACCTCTCTCTGACAGAGTCTGTAATACCCACGTTTCAACCGCTCCCAGACCGAGTCTGTAATACCCACGTTTCAACCTCTCTCTGACCGAGTCTGTAATACCCACGTTTCAACCTCTCCCTGACCGAGTCTGTAATACCCACGTTTCAAGCAAACCCCCCGAGTCCATGTGTCCAAGAACGCGAAAGTAACCTGCCTAAATGACTACCATCCCGTAGCACTCACGTCGGTAGCCATAAAGTGCTTTGAAAGGCTGGTCATGGCTCACATCAACACCATCATCCCGGAAACCTTAGACCCACTCCAATGCGCATACCGCCCCAACAGATCCACAGATGACGCAATCTCTACTGTACTCCACACTGCCCTTTCACACCTGGACAAAAAGGAACATCCACGTGACAATGCTGTTCATTGACTACAGCTCAGCGTTCAACACCATAGTACCCTCAAAGCTCATCACTAAGCTAAGGACCCTGGGACCCCCGACTGTGTGGCTAAGTACGACTCCAACACCATCATTAAGTGTTTGCTGACAACACAACAGCGGTAGGCCTGATCACCAACAACGATGAGACAGCCTATAGGGAGGATGTCAGTGGCCTGGCAGTGTGATGTCAGGACAACAACCTGTCCCCCAATGTGAGCAAGACAAAGGAGATGATCGTGGACTACGGAAAAAAGGAGGGACGAACAGGCCCCCATTAACATCGACGGGGTTGTAGTGGAGCGTGACGAGAGTTTCAAGTTCTTTGGTGTCCACATCACCAACAAACTATCATGGAAGAGGGCACGACAACACCTTTTCCCCCTCAGGAGACTGAAAAGATTTGGCATGGGTCCCCAGATCCACAAAAAGTTCTACAGCTGCACCATCGAGAGCATCCTGACCGGTTGCATCACCGCCTGGTATGGAAACTGCTCGGCATCTGACCATAAGGCGCTACAGAGGGTAGTGGCGTACAGCCCAGTACATCACTGCATGGCAAGCGGTTCCGGAGCGCCAAGTCTAGGACCAAAACGCTCCTTAACAGCTTCTACCCCCAAGCCATAAGACTGCTGAACAACAAAACAAATCAAATGCCCCCCCACCCCTTTGTTTTTACACTGCTGCTACTCGCTGTTGTTTATCTATGCAGTCACTTTACAAATGACCTGGACTAACCTGTACCCTCGCACATTGACTGGGTACCGGTACCTCCTGTATATAGCCTCGTTATTGTTACGGACATTTCTTGTGTTACTTATTGATTGATTCGATTTTGTAACTTTTCGTTTATTTAGTAAATATTTTCTTATCTCTATTTCTTAAACTGCATTGTTGGTTAAGGGCTTGTAAGTAAGAATTTCACAGTAAAGTCTACGCCCGTTGTATTTGGCACATGACAAATACAATTTGATTTGATTTATCTCTTGAATTGAGGTGTATTAGTTGACACACACACCTCTGAGATGGAGCACTGAATTGACTCTGAACCCACTGAACACGGAGAGAGGAGAGGGAAGGTGAGCCGCTCACAAATACAGCACACTATTCCCTAGGTAGTGCACTATTTCGGTCAGAGCTCTATGTAGGAGCCCTATGTAGGAGCCCTATGTAGGAGCCCTATGTGGCTCTGGTCAAAAGTAGAACAACGGTTTATGTAATAACTTTTACACATAATATAGTCCATGCAGTATATTTCATCACATAATATAGTCCATGCAGTATATTTCATCACATAATATAGTCCATGCAGTATATTTCATCACATAATATAGTCCATGCAGTATATTTCATCACATATTCTTAGTTCGCAGATCAGATGATATTAAAACTATGGGTGGATCAAACTACATGTTTTCTATATTCCTGATGTGTAAGCTACACACGCTGCATTAGCCACACACATACTGTACACACACACACACACACACACACACACACACACACACACACACACACACACACACACACACCAGACCCAACGAGCTCTCACAGAATTCTCTGTTAAAATGTTTGTCCACAAACATCACATTTCTAAGGTTAAGTTTAGGCATTCATTCTGAACGGTTAAATGATGGGTTAAGGCTTGGGATAGGTTTCAAACAAAACAACACGGTTAAGTTTAGGCATTCACTCCGAATGGTTAAGGTAAGGGATAATGGGATACTTCGTGATTTTGTAAATTAAGCCCTTTATCTACTCTACCAGAGTCAGATAAACTCATGGATACCATTTTTCACAAGATTTCCTCTTGGATCACTGAGATTAGGATCTAATCTATTTCAAAATTATTATTTTGTTTTTTGATCAGATATTATGCATTTTACCACAAAATTCTCATTACCGCAACAGTACTACCAAAAAGTTAGAAAATCCATGTCTAATATATTGAACATTGCTTCCATAATGAAAAGGCTAAACATAACACTGAAAGAAAATGGCCTGAGAAATTAATCCGGACGCATTTTGGTCATGAGAATTTTGGGGTGAAAATAAACAAAGTTCAGGTGAAAATGTCAAATGTATTTAAAACAAGACACTTTGCCAAAAACTACACATTTTAGTCCTCAGAATGACAGTTGATTTTTGCAGACGCATCATGGTTTTGTAACTCAATTTGCTACAGACATGTTTAAAACTGGTTTCATGAGAATCACCCACCCACCCACACGCACACACACACACAGTGTACATTAGCCACAGGCTGAGAATTGTAATGGAACAGGAGATTGCTTCCTTGTCGTTAATGACTCATTTCCATTTTGGGTTATAGCCAGCTGACAGGGTTATAGCATGTGTGTGTGTGTGCATGCGTGCGTGCGTGGGTGTATTCGTGGTTGTGTGCATGCGTGCATGCGTGTGTCTGAAATAGCCAATCATTTGTCAGGGGAGAAAGCCATCTTGTGATTTTGTTTAGTTGGCAGATTTTCTTTCGATTAGGCTTTGTATCCAATCTCTCCGTAGCATGTACAGTTCCTTCACTATTCACACCACTTGATTTTTTCAACATTTTGTTGTGTTAGAACCTGAATTTAAAATGAGATGAATTTAGATTTTGTGTCACTGTCTTACACACAGAATGTTTTACAAATGAACTAAAAATGAAAAGCTGAAATGTCAATAAGTATAAGTATTCAACCCTTTTGTTATGGCAAGCCTATATAAGTTCAGGAGTGAAAATTTGCTTAACGAGTCACATAAGTTGCATGGGCTCACTCTATGTGTAATAATAGTGTTTAACATGATTTTTGAATGACTACCTCATCTTTGTACTCCACACATACAGATAATTGTAAGGTCCCTCAGATGAGCAGTGAATTTCAAACACAGATTCAACCACAAAGACCAGGAAGGTTCTCCAATACCTCACAAAGAAGGGCACCTATTGGTAGATGGGTAAAAAAAAAAAGCAGACCTCAAATATCCCTTTCAGCATGGTGAAGATATTCAATATACTTTGGATGGTGTATCAATACACCCAGTCACTACAAAGATACAGGCATCCTTCCTAACTCAGTTGCCAGGGAGGAAGAAAATCTCCCAGGGATTTCACTGCGAAGCCAATGGACTTTCAAACAGTTACAGAGTTTAATGGCTGTGATAGGAGAAAACTGAGGATGGATCAACAACATTATAGTTACTCCACAATACTAACCTAAATGACAGAGTGAAAAGAAGGAAGCCTGTACAGAATAAACATATTCTAAAACCTGCATCATGTTTGCAACAAGGCACTAAAGTAATAATACAAAAAATGTGGCAAAGCAATTAACTTTTTGTCCTGAATACAAAGTGTTATGTTTGGGGCAAATCCAACACATTACCGAGTACCACTCTCCATATTTTCAAGCATAGTGGTGCATCATGTTATGGGTATGCTTGTAATCGTTATGGACGGGGGAGTTTTTCAAGATAAAAAATAAATGGAATGGAGCTAAGCACAGGCAGAAAACTAGAAGAAAACCTGGTCAGTGTGCTTTCCACCAGACACTGGGACACTAGACTTATTTTTCTACTGTATTATTGACTGTATGTTTTGTTCATTCCATGTGTAACTCTGTGTTGTTGTATGTGTCGAATTGCTATGCTTCATCTTGGCCAGGTCGCAGTTGCAAATGAGAACTTGTTCTCAACTTGCCTACCTGGTTAAATAAAGGTGATAAAAAAATATATATATATATATATACACTGGAGTTGCTTACCAAGATGCCATGGAAAGATCCTGAGTGGCCTAGTCACAGTTTTTACTTAAATCGGCTTGAAAATCAAATCTATGGCAGCCAGGAAAATGGCTGTCTAGCAATGATCAACGAACCAACTTGACAGAACTTGAAGTATTATAAAAATAAAAATAAATTGCAAATATTGTACAATCCAGGTTTGCAAAGCTCTTAGAGACTTACCCAGAAAGACACAGCTGTAATCGCTGCCAAAGGTGATTCTAACATGTTTTAGAATCACATAAGTGAATACTTAGGTAAATTCGATATTTCTGTATTTAATTTTCAATACATATGCAAATATTTCTAAAAACCTGCTTTAACTGTCATTATGGGCTATTGTGTGTAGATGGGTGAAAAAAAAATATATTTAATCCATTTTGAATTCAGGCTGTAACAACAAAATGTAGAATAAGTCAAGGGGTATGAATACTTTCTGAAGGCACTCTACGTACACACACACTCATTCTATTTGTTCTGTACGGGTCAGCGTTACTGTATCCTCTGATAGGTTTGGTCAGCAGTAGTACTTTACCGGTCAGATTCAATGAAGTGATCGGTTCATGATGATCCTGAACTGCAGTATCTGACTACATGCAAATATAACTGTACACCACACAACCACAAACCTCACCTGTATCTGATAGTAAGTTAACAGGTAGTTTTGCATGTAGTACAGTTCACTGTTATTATTTTTTACATAGAAATACAGTAGAACACTTATCAACTGTCAGGGGGAGAGTATGGCTGACTGCAGAGTAGATCATGAGAACGGTGAGATAGGAAAGAAGTGTGGAGGGAAAGATAGAGGTCAGAGAGGAGGAGGGGGGTGACAGGAGTGCTAGTCAGACGCTAGGTGAAGGCAGAACAGCAGACGATAAGAAGCATACTACCAGCAGATCATCGAGTGTGTGTGTGTGGTGACCGTTAAATCCACTTTCAGCCTCCTGCTGTCATCCCACCATGCAGTGCACTGTGACCTTTACCCTCCCTCTTTGTGGCACATCGACACGGCACTGATGTTCAACACGTGGGCCTGACACACACACACTCCTGCAGTCTCAATGCCCCTCTACTCTACCGCTGACTGAGCGCGTTCACAGCTGGGCAGGCCACATTCCATCTGGTCACCTGACCCTACGGCTGACCCACCACACACACACACACACACACACACACACACACACACACACACACACACACACACACACACACACACACACACACACACACACACACACACACACACACACACACACACACACACACACACACACACATTTCAAACCCTCACCACAAAGGCAAAAGAAAGCACCTAAATTCCAGTCAAATACCAGGCTAATCCTCTTTCACTTCCAGTGGTGGAAAGGACAGAGAAAGGAGAGGAGAGGAGAAGAACAGAGAGGAGACTGAAGGCCCCCTTCGTGAGATGAGGTGAAGAGGTGAAGGAGAAAATGGGGGGGATGAGAGAAGGGATGAGAGGTGTTCATGTAGAGTTTGTCTGTGTTTTCTGTTCTGTATAAGAGCTGTGTGTGTGTGTAAAGAGAACAGGCCCAGCGGCAGTGTCCCGTTAATACCGGTACCCCCTCTGATTGACAGGCTGAAAGCAGGGAAGGGGGGGGGGGGGGGGGGGTAAATGTGGGTGGACCAGAATCAGAGAGATTAGTTTGAAAAGAAAGAAACGTGAGAAAAACTCTTAGGTAGGTTGTGTGTGTGTAACCGTCTGGCCTATCTGTCAGGTGTCGTAATGCAGTAACAAGACAGCCAGACGAAATGTTCATGCACACGCACACATACAGACAGCCATTTATCTCATCATGGCCCTTATCTTGTATCTCATAAACCCACAACACTGTCCAGTCCAGTCTAGTTTATTCTCGTCTATGTCTGTCTGTGGGTAAGTGTGTGTGTGTAGTTTCAGACTGTTTGGAGTTAGGTTTTTAAGTAGGCCACAGATGTTGATACTGAGTGAGAGAGTGCAGATATTTCTGCTTCAAACAAAGGAGCACAGTGTGTGTTTGTGTTTGTGTGACGAGAGGAGAGGAGACACAGAGTGCAGTGTTTTGTCGGCAGGGCGTCTCTGATCAGATGATATGATTGACTGCTGGAGCATGACCAGTGTTCACTTACTCACACACACAAACTCCTTGCCCTTTGCTCTCTCTTCTCTCCTACTCTCCTCAACTCCTGTCATGTTCTCTCCTCTTTTCACATGCTTTCTTTCTCCTCACCTCCTCCATTCACCCCTTCTCCCCTCCCCTCCTTTCCTCCTTTCCTCACCTCCCCTATTCATCCTCCTAACCACTCCTCTTCTCCCAGCTCGTCATACCAGTGTGTCTTTATGAGGTCAGATCATTGATCCACTGGGTGTGGAGGTTACGGTGGAAGTAATGAATGATGTTCTGCAGTGGTCATTTCATTTAACCTGGCGGGGCCATGGGAGAGATGAAGGCAGATTTACACACTGAGAAGCTGAGTAGGATTTATGTTGCCTCCCCTTTAAGTCAACCACCCTAACCCTATTACACTGCTCTGTTCTTTACCCCTGTGCCGCCCTCTCTTTACCCCTGTGCCGCCCTCTCTTTACCCCTGTCCCGCCCTCTCTTTACCCCTGTGCCGCCCTCTCTTTACCCCTGTGCCGCCCTCTCTTTACCCCTGTCCCGCCCTCTCTTTACCCCTGCCCCGCCCTCTCTTTACCCCTGTCCCGCCCTCTCTTTACCCCTGTCCCGCCCTCTCTTTACCCCTGTCCCGCCCTCTCTTTACCCCTGTCCCGCCCTCTCTTTACTCTTCTTCTTCAGGCAGGGGAGGGACAGGGGAAATTAGACATCAGAGAGACATGGAACTATCGCTGGTGGATCCATCACTCATTCTGGGAAGTTCTCTTCCTCTCAAATTTCGAAAGTAAACTATGAGATCTTGTTGCTCACGCACACACAAACTCTCTGCTTTATGCATATCAGTTCCTGAGCATAATATTTTTTTATGTGCCATAAAATTTGAATTCCAAATGTATCTGTGTTCAGAAGCATGTGAATGTGCTACAGTTTGATGAGAACAATTGAGCAATATGAAATGAGAAAACAGCTAAACACAACAATAACTTGAGAGACAGACAGTGTATCTAACTATCGACCTACAGTGGTCGGTCCTTTAAAAGTTGCAGCGCACTGCAGCACAGCTTGCATGGTGCCACAGAATTCTATGGCACGTTATTTAAGTGTCAGCCATTGTAACCATTAAAGCTAGTTAGTGCTAGTTTGACCACCAGAGGGCATCTTTGAGAAGCATTTGATAGCCTTCAATAGTGGCTGTACTAAAGAATTTAAAACCTTTTTTTGTAACAACATATACATTTGATTAATATTAATGGTGTTTCTATTCCAAGAAAAACAAAAAACCCTCAGGGTTTCTGTTAGGATGGAATGGAAAATAGGGCACTGTACAACGTGACGGTCGGGAGTAGGCTACAGTACTAAGAGCATAACATTTCCACACCGTGTCGGGAGTAGGGTACAGTACTAAGAGCATAACATTTCCACACCGTGTCGGGAGTAGGGTACAGTACTAAGAGCATAACATTTCCACACCGTGTCGGGAGTAGGCTACAGTACTAAGAGCATAACATTTCCACACCGTAATTGTATAACTGTAGTCTAACCAATACCCAAACGTGAAAATAAAAATCTAATTGATTTATCAAGACCAGTCCCTATGCTTGTCTCAAAGCAGCGTGAAATGGTGCTAAAATAGTTGACCACAGCGGGTAGGCTATGGCTTCAAATCCTATTGCTTCTAACTTCAATATGCTCTTTAAATAAATAAGACCTACACCACTTTTAACAACACATTACTCAACACTAGTGAGACTCATGTCGCCTATGGTAGGCCTACAGTATATCGAAAAATAGAATTATTGGCGTGACCGCCCCTTCCCTATGGGCTAGGTCCGTCTTCTGTGCGCGGCTCTGCGGCCCATCCTGTGCCCCCTGCCCTCGTGCCTTGAACCTTGCGCGCCCACCGCTATTTCAGTGGATACAGCTGGGGAACTGCAAGGCAATCCCATTGTGCGCCATTTGGGAGCCATGAACAATATATACTGTCCTGCTAACAACAGGGTTAATAATATATATGTGAGAATATCCAAGGGGCTTTTATATAATTCTAAATTAATAATAATAATAAATCACTTTGTATATAAAAAAAATACATTTTGGAGATGATTTCGTTTTCAAATAATGTAAAATGAGCGAGAAAAAGGCCATTCTTGAACATGGGGTGAGACATTGTTACTAATTTGTAAATAAAGCCAGTTTGTAATTTAGAATATTTTTTAAATGTTTTTAGAGGGAGAGAAACAGTAGCATCTGTAGCAACACAGTCTGCACTGCGATGCAGTGTCTTAGACCACTGCGCCACTCAGGCGCTGTACAACGTGACCGGTCGGGAGTAGGCTACAATACTAGAGTAAGAGCAAAATAATCCTAACATTTCCACACCCTAATTGTAGTCTATGTTTCTCTTAGAATAAAACCTTAGTGTAACAACCATTTTCGTAAGTAATACTGAAGTCGTGCACAATTATCAGTTTCTATTTAGGTTCAATGTCAGTTAGAGACACATTAGCGCCTTGGGACCCAAAAGCATAACCAGCGCTCTAACTCCCCCTTGCGCTGGTCTGGAGCAATGAAGTAGTGACGCAGGGTACCGTACTAAACCACAAATTACCTCTAAGTCAGGCAGCATAATCGCAACACTTTTAGTTGAGCAACCACTGTATCTTACACTGTCTTGACATGAGAGCCCAACTTTTTTTCTCTCTCTCTCTTTCTCCATCCATCCAATACTATCTGACATGAGTTAGAGCGAGTGAGAGAGACTTGGGCTCAGTGACACTCGCCAGGTGTCAATCAGACTCAGTTGCCAAGCTAGCTTCACACAAAAACATGACGCAACTCATTAGCTGCAACAATCTGATAAGACGCCTCAGAGCTCAAAAAGGTGACTGTGTGTGTGTGTGTGTGAGTGAGTGAGTGAGTGAGTGAGTGTCGACTAATGAAGACACGATTGATTTAACGTTTAGCTCAGGGTGGAAAAGAGGGAAAGAAAAAAATGGGAGAGGAAGAGAGGGATGGAGGGAGAAGAAAAAGTCAACAAAAGCAGTAGAGTAAAAGCTAGAGGGAGAACCAAATGCGTTAAATGGGTAATAATAAATAAATGCGTAAAATGGGTAATAAATTAGAATTATTCAATTATTTATTGATATAATATAAAGAGACCATTTCATTTAGTGGCAGTTTAGTGTTAAACTCTCAGGCGATGGTCACGCATGAGCACACACTGGGCCCTGACACAAACACACACAGTTTTTGGCACTTGAACGCAGGCTCGTGCTGGTGCCAATATGGAGCCAGGATGAGCATCTAAGCAGAAATTTCCCTGAAGGCTTTCCTCGACACACACACACCACACACACACACACACACACACACACACACACAGTCTGTCGAGTAAACCAGCACCGCGCAACATTCTATCATTTAAGTCCCTGTGTTCACACACACACACTCAATCTCTGGTGGAATCACACCGTTAGAAAGACGTTACGCAGCTTCAACAGAGATATTCAATCTACATCGCTGTCACAGTGGGGGAACAGCGGGTGGCACACACACAGACACACAATATCTCAGATGGAATCACACCGTTCTAGAGATGTTACGCTGCTTCAACAGAGAGATTCAAGCTACATCACACACACACACACACACACACACACACACACACACACACACACACACACACACACACACACACACACACACACACACAGAGAGAGAGAGAGAAGGGTAATATATCATTAAATGGCAGAAGGCTGAAGGGTTTGGCCTGAAGGATTATAACATCACCCAACGCTATTACACATTTCATTTCTCTTCCATCCCGCTCTCTACTTCCTCCCTCCTCCACCCCTCCATCCCTCTCTCTACTTCCTCCCTCCTCCACCCCTCCATCCCTCTCTCTACTTCCTCCCTCCTCCACCCCTCCATCCCTCTCTCTACTTCCTCCCTCCTCCACCCCTCCATCCCTCTCTCTACTTCCTCCCTCCTCCATCCCTCTCTCTACTTCCTCCCTCCTCCACCCCTCCATCCCTCTCTCTACTTCCTCCCTCCTCCACCCCTCCATCCCTCTCTCTACTTCATCCCTCTCTCTACTTCCTCCCTCCTCCACCCCTCCATCCCTCTCTCTACTTCCTCCCTCCTCCATCCCTCTCTCTACTTCATCCCTCCTCCATCCCTCTCTCTACTTCCTCCCTCCTCCACCCCTCCATCCCTCTCTCTACTTCCTCCCTCCTCCACCCCTCCATCCCTCTCTCTACTTCCTCCCTCCTCCATCCCTCTCGCCTGCTGAGTGATTTGCAGGGGGGTGTGAATGGGAACAGGGAGGGTGGAGGGATGGATAGAATCCCTGTAGAGTAGTGTTAATGGTTCTGGTGGCTATAGTGCGCTGGTGTGGTGTGGAGTGCTTCCAGCTTCCCCAAACAACACACAGACGTGTTGTCAATGGTTGTTATGATCTGAGCAGTGTATTAGCAGCAGTAACAGTAAACTGGTATCAATATTATTGGAGAAACGCTATCTAAGGCTCTGCCATTAAAACCTAATGGTCTGAGCTTCTGGACCAGGCCAGGGTCATGAAACTGGCCTTCTGTAGACTCCTCTCCTATTTCACTGGGGTCACACACACACACACACACACACACACACACACACACACACGCACACACGCACACACACACCCGAGGTAATAGACAAAACATTTGACCAATTTCCCCTAAGGGAATGTCTCTAATTGCAGTGTTACAACCTCAACATATGCACATGTGTGTGTGGTCAGATCTTGCATTTTCAAGCTCCTCTGATGTGCGACTCACTTTGCGGATGAGGTGAAGTGGATTATGGGATTTAGAGTTGACAGATGTCAGCTGATTATCATAATCCTCCTGTTACATAAAAACAAGAAAATAGTATAGCAGACAAACACACACACTCACAGACTGTGACTCATCCTCAGACAACCGTAACTGGAGAAGGCAAAATAACATACACACACTCAGAGACTGGTCACAGAAAGCTTTGAGAAAGCCACTCACGTCACAACACAATCACCTACAGCACACACAGCAAAGGTTTGTGTGCGTGCATGTGTTTGTCTGCCATAGTCTTTTCTTGTTTTTATGTAACAAGAGGATTACAATAATCAGCTGACATCTGTCAACTCCAAATCCCATAATCCACTTTGCCTCATCAGGGAAGTGAGTCGCACATCAGAGCAGCTTGAAAATGTATGATCTGACCACACACACACACACACACACACGACCTGGAAATAGGTTGATTGTTGTACCTCGGGGCAGTGTGTGTGTGTGTGTATAGGCAGATCGCTCAAGAGTGACTTCGAAAGTGTGTGTGTGTGTGTGTGTGTGTGTGTGTGTGGGGTGGTGGGCTACAGCCTTCTAAAATGTATTAAACAGTGTTTTCCCCTCATCAATCTACACACAACAGTTTCCCCATAACGACAAAGTAAAAACATGTCATTAGAAATGTTTGCAAATGTATAAAAATAAAAAACTGATATATCACATTTACATAAGTATTCAGACCTTTTACTCAGTACTTTGTTGAAGCACGTTTGGCAACGATTACAGCCTCGACTCTTCTTGGGTATGACGCTACAAACTTGGCACACGTGCATTTGGGGAGTTTCTCCCATTCTTCTCTGCAGATCCTATCAAGCTGTCAGGTTGGATGGGGAGCATCACTGCACAACTATTTTCAGGTCTCCAGAGATGTTCGACCGGGTTCAAGTCCAGGCTCCGGCTGGGCCGCTCAAGGGCATTCAGAGACTTGTCCCAAAGCCACGCCTGTGTTGTCTTGGCTGTGTGCTTAGGGTTGTTGTCCTGTTGGAAGGTGAACCTTCACCCCAGTCTGAGGTCCTGAGCACTCTGGAGCAGGTTTTCATCAAGGATCTCTCTGTACTTTGCTCCATTCATCTTTCCCTAGATCCTGACCAGTCTCCCAGTCCCTGCCACTGAAAAACATCCCCACAGCATGATGCTGCCAACACCATGCTTCACCGTAGGTGTGGTGCCAGGTTTCCTCCAGATGTAACGCTTGGCATTCAGGTCAAAGAGTTTAATCTCGGTTTCATCAGACAAGAGAACATTGTTTCTCATGACCTAAGAGTCTTTAGGTGCCTTTTGGCAAACTCCAAGCGGGCTGTCATGTGCCTTTTACTGAGGAGTGGCCTTCATCGGGCCCCTCTACCATAAAGGCCTGATTGGTGGAGCGCTGCAGAGATGGGAGAACATTCCAGAAGGACAACCATCTCCATAGAGGAACTCTGGAGCTCTATCAGAGTCAGGTTCTTGGTCACCTCCCTGACCAAGGCCCTTCTCCCACAATTGCTCAGTATGGCTAGGCAGCCTGCTCTAGGAAGAGTCTTGGTGGTTCCAAACTTCTTCCATTTAAGAATGATGGAGGCCACTGTGTTCTTTGGGACCTTCAATGCTGCAGAAATGTTTTGGTACCCTTCCCCAGATCTGTGCCTCGACACAATCCTGTCTCGGAGCTCTACGGACAATTCCTTTGACCTCATGGCTTGGTTTTTTCTCTGACATGCACTGACCTTATATAGACATCTGTGTGCCTTTCCAAATCATGTCCAATCAATTGAATTTACCACAGGTGGACTCCAATCAAGTTGTAGAAATATCTCAAGGATGATCAATGGAAACAGGATGCACCTGAGCTCAATTTCGAGTCTCATAGAAAAGGGGTAGTGTGTGTAGATTGATGAGGAAAATGTTTTATTTAATCCATTTTAGGTGTAATGTAACAAAATGTGGAAAAAGTCAAGGGGTCTGAATACTTTCCGAATGCACTGTATGTTCACTATAAGATGTAGTGCTGAGCGATTAACCAACATTTGTTATTTTTCAGTTTTTAAACATTTCCTTTTTTATTTGGTGAGCTCAATGCATTTCTCTATAGAGAAATACGATCCAGCCTGAACTGTGCGATGTAGTAGGGAGTTGTAGTTTCCAACAGGCTAATATTCAACATAATTTAGCGCATACATTGTTGTATTTAACTACAATGACCATAATCCTTTGCTCATATACCGGTTTCTTTTAGGCCTGCTACTGAAGAGAGAAGAATGCGCGATCATGAGGTGATATCGAGTGCAGCTGTTGCTTCACGAGGTATCTCTACCTGAAAATATATGATCCAAGTGATTGATAGTTGGTATTCAGCAGTCATAAAAGTATGTCTTATTTACTTTGAAGAACTACTAAACTGTGATTTTATCAGACAGCATAGGCAGCAGCTCTATAGAGATGAGATGATAAGGAATTAAATAATAAAACAAATGTAATATACACAACTAAAGTATTTTATTAAAGTAATGTGAATAAATGATGGTTAATAAGTGTAAGCAGTAATGGGCAGTCACGGGACTTTTATTATTCTTACAGAATTCAACCTACATAATGTATAGCACATTTAATGTTAAATAAAATAATCGAAAACCGAAATCAAAACCGTGATCATTATTATTATTTTTTTTAAATAATCAAACCTAAACCGAACCGAACTCAAAAAGCACAAGTCATTCAGCACTAAGATGAGAACATTAGTCATACATACAGTACCCTGGGTCCATCCTTACGCATGACTACATTCTAATAAAGCTAATATAGGACTCCATTAGAACAGCCCATCTACCCCCTAGGGAACATATCACACAATTATAAACCTTTAAGAAAGTAATACATCATCTAAATCACTCAATCAGAACGAGTCCCTCCAATAACAGATCTCTCCATACAAGGCAGGTGGATGGATGGAGGGATGGATTCTCCCTCTTCCTCTCTCTCCTTCCATATTTCATTCGGCCCCCTTCCCTCCCCATTTCCCTGCCTCGTTCTCTTCCGCAGCCCCCTCCCGATCTCTTGCCTTCTTCCCTCTCCCCGCCGCATCCCTCTCTGCCTCAACCCGTCCCCCTCTGCCACCCTAGCCATTTCTATCCATCTCTCCTTCCCTCTCTCCCTTCATCCCTCCCTCCATCTCTCTGCTGTAGAGGCAGTAGAGTAGAGAGGTGATGTAGAGGTCAGAGCTCGCACTTCGAACATGTGGGGCTGAACCATAGCATGGAATACAATACCAGTAGAATGAGGGAGCGGGAGAGGGAGAGGGAGAGAGAGTCCTTGCTATGTGTTAGGGAGACTGTTGTCGAAGGGATCAGTGAGGAAGCAGACAGGAGAGTAGAGTGCTCACCATTTACAATGTGTCGAAGGTCCAGGATTCACAAAGACAATGTACACCATTTACAATGTGTTGAAGGTCCAGGATTCACAAAGACAATGTACACCATTTACAAATACATACAAAATAAAGAAAAGGCTAGAATCAAAACGTCGACATGACTGAATATTTTAGTCAAGGCCTTAGCTCTGGCCTGGCATACGCTCTCTGTCCCCAGCCAAATGACTGGTTCTTATACCCTTCAGAAACCACCTGACAGGAAGCATATCCAGAATCCGCCTATCAATAATTAATGGACCCGAGAATAGAAATAAATGCACATACACAGGCAATACAATAGTAATTACCATGAATGTACACATTTTAAATAATAGCATGAAACCTTGTCAAAAGGACCACAAGTTTTACAATACAAATGATGTGGTGCCGTGCGCCCTGACACTGGATAAACCTGCTCCAAAACCCTCGGTTTGCCAGCTGACATCCGAACCAGGAAGCGCCAGAACCCTCGTCGACACGAGAGACAAAAGTGAGTACTCTTAAAATGACTCACACAAACCTTTACGATCATAAGGCATAACGTTTCGTAAGCAACCTCGGACATCTTTACATTGTCAATTACAAAAGAAATGGAGGTAAACGTCCACTGTTCACACAGACAAATGCCCATGCGTAATGAGAAACAGACAACGCAGGGTTCCTCAGGCATGATCTACAATCAAAGTGCTCCGGGTATTAATACAAATAAAAATATAATAATAATAAAATTACTTTTATAGTGTTTATAGGTGACGGGTGCACAGCTTCATCACAGTATGACACAAATCAATTCTAAAAGCTTTAATAAAAGAAAGGTGTTGTGTTTCATTTGAAAACAACATAACTTTAAGTCAAAGCTGAACATTTCAATGAGTCAACGTGAAGGCAGAGAGATGAGAGGAATGGACCATTTGAAAGATACACCACAAAGCCTGTTGAACTTCCATCACAAGATGACAGAATGCCTTGGGATGATGTATGTGAACACATGCATGTGTGTGTGAGGGCAGACATTTGTGCCCTTGTACAGTTTGTATGTGTGTCTACAAATGTGTGTGTCCTTGTGCGTGTGTGTAGAAATGCCCTATGATTTAAAGCCCTCTGTTTCCTGGTGATATAGTGCTGCCTGAAGCCATGGAAATTACCCTCATCCATCTCCTACAGCTGCTAGTGCCACTGGCCCGGCCATGGCTCCAGCTCGACACAATATGGCCGCCATGAAAATTACCCCCATCCATCGACCCATTGTTGCTACTGCTCTGGCTGCAGCTCAACACACAATATGGCCACAGCACTAATTGGCTGATAGAATGACTATTAAATATAGATGCTATTCACCCTCTCATCTTGGTAGACGTACAGTGCCTTGAGAAAGTATTCTTATGCCTTAACATATTGCACATTTTGCTGTGTTAAAGCCTGAATGGAAAAAAATATCCATATATTTTTCAAAACAAAACCCCATAACGGAAAATTGAAAACGTGTTTAGATATTTTTGCAAATTTATTGAAAATGTAATACAGAAATATCAAATGTACATAAGTATACATGCTAGAATCACCTTTGGAAGCGATTGTAGCTATGAGTATTTCTGGGTAAGTCTTCGAGCTTTGCACACCTGGATTGTACAATATTTACACATTATTTTTTCAATTCTTCAAGCTCTGTCAAATTGGTTGTTGATCATTGCTAGACAGCCATTTTCAAGCTGTTTTAAGTAAAAACTGTACAAGGCCACTCAGGAACATTCAATGTCATCTTGGTGAGCAACTCCAGTGTATATTTGGCCTTGTGTTTTAGGTTACTGTCCTGCTGAAAGGTGAATTTGTATTCCATTGTCTGTTGGAAAGAAGACTGAACCAGGTTTTCCTCTAGGATTTTGCCTATTCTGTTTCATTTTATCCTAATAAACTGCCTAGTTCTTGCCGATGACAAGCATACACATAACATGATGGAGCCACCATCATGCTTGCAAATATGAAGAGTGGTACTCAGTAATGTGTTGTGGTGGATTTGCCCCAAACATAATGCTTTGTATTCAGGACAAAAAGTGTGCAGTTTTTGCAGTTTTACTTTTGTGTCTTATTGCAAACAGGACACGTTTTGGAATATTATTTATTCTATACAGACTTCCTTCTTTTCACTCTGCTATTTAGGTTAGTATTGTGGCGTAACTACAATGCTGTTGATCCATCCTCAGTTTTCTCCTATCACAGCCTATCACAGTTTTCATCCTCTCTGGCAACTGAGTTAGGAAGGATGCCTGTATCTTTGTAGTGACTGGGTGTATTGATACACCATCAAAAGTGTAATTAATAACTTCACCATGCTCAAAGGGATATTTGAGGTCTGCTTTTTTTATACCCATTTACCAATAGGTGCCCTTTGCGAGGCATTGGAAAACCTCCCTGTTCTTTGTGGTTGAGTGTGTGCTTTAAATTCACTGCTCAACTGAGGGACCTTACAGATAATTGTATGTGTGGGGTACAGAGAGGAGGTAGTCATTCACAAATCATGTTAACCACTATTAGTGCAAACAGTGTGGCTTGTTAAGCACAGTTTTACTCCTGAACTGCATGTGTTGTGTTGCTGCAGTAACATCCAAAACAGACAGAACCACACAGGGCCAATACAATTAAAGTGAGATTAGCATGACAGAGAAGTATTGGTGTGTCAGAGAGCAATTAGAGAGTACCTTAACATGGGCAGATGACGGTGTGTGTGTGTGGCTGAGTGCTTGTCAGAGAAGGGGAGTATTTTAACACATACAGATGAGGACAATTACACAGTGCAGCGTCAGCACAAAATGGCCACCTCATTCGCTAGTCTCACAAAGATATACACTGAGTGTAGAAATCATTAGGAACACCTGCTCTTTCCATGTCAGACTGACTAGTTGAATCCAGGGGAAGGCTATGATTCCATGTTGATGTCAGCTGTTAAATCCACTTCAATCAGTGTAGCTGAAGAGGAGGAGACAAGTTAAAGAAGGATTTTAAGCCTTGGGACAATTGAGACATGGATTGTGTATGTGTGCCATTCAGAGGATGAATGGGCAAGACCAAAGAGATTTAAGTGCCTTTGAAAGGGGTGTGGTAGTAGGTGCCAGGCGCAACGGTTTGAGCGTGTCAAGGACATCTAGCCAACTTGACACAACAGTGGGAAGCATTGGAGTCAACACGGGCCAGCATCCCTGTGGAACGCTTTCGACACATTGTATAGTCTATGCCTGACGATTTTAAGCTTTTCTGAGAGTAAAAGGGGGCACAAGTCAATATTAGGAAGGTATTCCGAATGTTTTGTACACTCAGTGTACATCAGATAGTCATCCCTAATGATTCCCTCATACTCCTGCATATCGACTCGGTACTGGTACCCTGTGTAAATAGCCAAGTTATCATTACTCATTGTATATTTATTATTTATTTATCTATTTTCTGCATTGTTGGGAAGGGCCCGTAAGTAAACATTTCACTGTTAGTCCACACCTGTTGTTTACGAAGCACGAATAACATTTTATTTACATTTACATTTACATTTAAGTCATTTACCCTCAAATAGATATAGATCAGATAGAGTCCTCCTTTAACCTCACATCGATAGACAGGTAACTGCCAAAATATAGGAAACACCAACATAAAGTGTCTTAAGAGGGCATAGGGCCATCACAAGCTGCCAGTACCGCTTCAATGCACCTTGGAATAGATTCTGTCTGGAACTCTATTAGAGGGATGCGACACCATTCTTCCACAAGGAATTCCATAAGTTTGTGTTTTTTTGATAATGGTTGTCGTGACGTGACTTTCATTAATGTGATGACATGCTATTTATCGAATAATTACCCACTACGTTTAATTATTACTCGATTAAATTAATCATGTAACAATTAATTCATTAGTAATTTGGGGCACCACGGGAAAAGTTTATTTAACGAGTTACCATTTCCCGAATTAACTCAAGAATATATCGATATCATACCAGTCATCAATCAATAATTTCCTCATATCGGTCTCATTCTGAACGTTGCATAATCCTTGGATATCTGCATGAACCCTAGCCTAAGTGATGAATCAGCGATACACAAATTGGCTTAATTATTTATTTACTAACTAACTAAATAGTCACACAGAATTACATAAACACACACGATATAGGTTATATTGATACTAACATAATGCAATGAAAAGTCCCTAGTGGACTAACCCGATATGACGGCTTGTTACACAATGGAAAGTTTGGTGGGGAAAGATAAAGAGCCAGGAGAGACAAAGAGTGGACTTATCGTACGTACATGTGGAAGCTATGCTCATGGGAATATGAATACTTTGCACATCAACAACCGCTCATTCAAAAACAATTGCAATGTATATATTTACGCGTCTTTGTCTCCTCTCTGTTGAACTCGATCCGTCTATGGGAAGTGGTTCGATGTAAGTCTCTAGTTGTGTAAGTCTCTGGTTATCCACCAGAGGTCACAATGTCCTTCTTAGTTGTAGGCTTCTTTCGTTCTGGAGTGTCCTTAGAATGGATACATCAGGGGTGTACCACACGGTGTTCAGAGGGATCTGTATTTCCCTATGTTCGTTAGATAGATACCTCAGAGGTACCTATGATGGTGAGAGGAACTTGTCCTTCCCTCTCGTCTTGGTCAATTGTCCTAGACTACGTTACATGCAGAGCTGCAGGCGGTGCACGTTTTAGTCTCGTCTTCACCTTCGTCACTCGTCGAGAGTTTCAGAGGGTCTTACCATTTTCTGGTCTTGTAGTTTTAACCATTTCTAGCTGTGTAGCCACCGCTCCACGCTGTCTGATCTAATATGTTAATTCTTCAGCGATTCCTTTAAAGCACTCGGGTCTGAGAGGCGGTTCCATCATGTTGACACAATGTCTGTGCTCACGTGGGCGTGGCTACTGACTTGGCCCAGGTTTATATGAAAAGCCAGTATCTCATTTAGAAGGCTAAAATCAAATGTTTATCTTTTCAAAAGTATTCTTATACTTAATAATTTATTTTGTACAACATTTAAATGCAAACCTGATCACTAGGACATGTACAATTACAGTTCTTGTTATATAGCCTTTCTGATACATTTGAATGACATCACAAAATAGCGATACACTTTCCATATTACATCTGTCATAATTCCCAACATTTGGATATTGAAATATATTGTCCCAATGTTCATTGTTTGACATTTTGGAAAAGTCTCTCTCTGTTGTAACAAAGGGATTTTTAACTTCTCCATACTGCAGGTGCAATAGAGAGAAAGTTTACGAACGGTTGTTTAGTCACAAAACCAGGCCAACTCCCCAAGGAGAGAGAGAGTTTGGCTATCTGTCAGCCATTGGCCTAGCTGATTCGGCACCTTTGATCCTCACCAAGGAGAGAGAGTCATGACATAATGAAAAACACTGTCTCAGGCACCCCTGCAGAATCTCCCATAAGTGTTCAATTGGGTTGAGATCTGGTGACAGACAGACACAGCACACACACAAACATTCACTTTAAAACCCCCTATGTCCTTTGCGACCCCTCTTTCAAAGTCCCTGAGATCTCTTCTTCTGGCCATGGTAGCCAAAATAATGGGCAACTGGGCATTTTTAAACATGACCCTACCCATAACCATGATGAGATGTTAATTGCTTAAAGGACCAATGCAGCCGCTTTTATCTCAATATCAAACCATTTCTGGGTAGCAATGAATAAGTACCTTACTGTGATTGTTTCAATCAAAATTGTCAAAAAGAAACAAAATAGCTTCTTAGCAAGAGCAATTTCTGAAGCAAGAATTTTGCTAGGGCTGTCTGGGAGTGGTCTGAGTGGGGAGGGGAACATTGAAAACTCGCTGTTATTGGCAGACGTTTGTCCTATTAACTAATTTACTGCCTGGTGATGTCACCAGGAAGGCCAAAACTCCATCCCACCAAAACAGGCTGACATTTCAGGCAGTCTTTTCAAACAGAATCATCATTTTCACAATTTCATAGTATTATTCCAACCTCATACTGTGGAAATCTATATAAAACACAGGCAAATCACGTTTTTGACTGCACTGGGCCTTTAACTTAGGAACAACACCGGTGTGGAAGCACCTGCTTTCAATATACTTTGTATTCCTCATTTACTCAAGTGTTTCCTTTATTTTGGCAGTAACCTGTACATCTGATAAAGCGATGGTTAATAAGCCACTAGCGTTAAGATCTAATAAAATCCTGGAGTGTGTTTGTGACTAAACAAGTAGACACATCCATGTTCGTAACCACAACACTTTTCAGCTAAATTTGAGCAGGGCTGCAAATCTGAGAGCCAGAGTTGGTCCCAGTAATCTTATCCTACTCCGGGCCCCTAGTTCAACAGTCCTGCTGGTTTTGGTATCTCCTGGGCACTTGATGTGATTGATTGCCCAGAATGGTATCCCTGATAGAAATCAGTCCCTACTTTAAAATGCCAGGTGAAAATAAGCAGGACGGTGGACTTGGAGAACTGGATCCTGGGAGCCTGAGCGTGCATGAGGGTGAATATAAACAATATGTTATGTACATTTCTCTGTAACTGCTGGACAAATTGATAACTGGATGTTTTACAGTTACTATTTGAAACCGCAAATGATTGTCGATATGTATGTGTGGGTAGGTTTGTGGGCGGGTTTGTATCTGCAAGCATGAAGCCAAACTGTATTTTATGTGGGTCTCTGTGTGTGGGAGGGAATAGTGTGTGTTTTGTGTAAATAATTCAGGACTGGATGCCGCAGCGTGTGGAGTGTGTGTTCTGCCGGGTGAAATATTTATCCTCATATAATAACACCATCAGGGGGGTGACCCTTCTGTTCCCCTGTCAGCACACACACACACACACACGCCTGTGCCTGCAAGCGTGCATGTGGACACACACAAATCAATCTCTGCATAACTATGAGTGAACTATAACTCAAGTACAACACCATTCTCCAGCAAAAATAACCAACCGGTCACCACCATCCTCAGTCAGTGAATACTATACATATCAGGGGGAAATATCATGTTTATAATATGGTCATCTATTATACTGAACAAAACATTTCATGCAACATGTAAAGTGATGGTCCCATGTTTCATGAGCTGAAATAAAAATCCCAGAAATGTTCCAAACGCACAAAAAGCTTATTTCTCTCAAATTCTGTGTACCGGTACACATTTGTTTACATCCCTGTTAGTGAGCATTTCTCCTTTGCCAAGATAGTCCATCCACCTGACAGGTGTGGCATATCAAGAAGCTGATTAAACATCATGATCATTACACAGGTGCACCTTGTGCTGGGGGACAATAAAAGTCCACTCTAAAATGTGCAGTTTGTCACAACTCAATGCCACAGATGTCTCAAGTTGAGGGAGTGTGCAGTTGGATTCTGACTGCAGGAATGTCCACCAGAGCTGTTGCCAGAGAATTGAATGTTCATTTCTCTACCATAAGCAACGTCGTTTTTGATAATTTGGCAGTACGTCCGACCGGCCTCACAACCGCAGACCACGTGTAACCACGCCAGCCCAGGACCTCCACATCCGCTTTTTCAGCTGCAGGATCATCTGAGGGAGGGGAGGGAGTGCTGAGGAATATTTCTGTCAGTAATAAAGCCTATTTGTGGGGAAAAACTCATTCTGATTGGCTGGGCCTGGCTCCACAGTGTGTGTGTGGGCCTGGGAGGGCATAGGCCCACCCACTTGGGAGCCAGGCCCACACACACACGACTGCACTCCTGCCCAGACTAGGGCCTAATGAATTTATTTCAATTTACTGATTTCCTTATATGAACTGTAACTCAGTAAAAGCTTTGAAATTGCTGCGTTTATATTTTTGTTCAGTGTAGTAGTTTTATTCAATGCACATAACATCCAAAGCACAAAATCAATTTAGTATATGATGACCATGCCAGAATCAAACCCTTAACTGATTGTTGGAACCATCCAACAATCTATGTCGCCATTAGAACAAGTTCAAACCAAGAAGTTAACAAAAAGCTCTAAAACAATGAGTCATCATTGACACAGTAGTTGTGTTCTTGTGTGATTTTCTCTAAAGGGACACTCTCTCATATATCATTCATAGCATCCAAGTTGTTTACTAAACCGAGTGGTCTATGAGTTGTTTACAAAACGAAGCAGCCTATTGAGTTTAGCTGTAAATAGAACAAAACACACTTTTATTTATCTACAGACAGAGGAGACTAACTGACCCATATTAGCAAACAAACACACACTCTCCCATGAGCACTCTTGCTTAAAGCTTTAATAGAACAGATAGAGACATTTTATGACCAACATTAATGTCAGTCTGACACCACACAGAGACAGTAGCAGATGGAGAGAGAGAGAGAGGGGAGAGGGATAGATAGCAATGGGGGCATTGTCATGCTGCACGTCACTTCCTGTTGAACGCGGAACGAGGAAGAGCTCGGTTTTGTTTGTTTGAAAAGTTTGTTGTTTGAAAGTGTATTGGAAAGTTCTTGGTAGCTTGCTAGCTTCTTAGTTTGGATCCCGCGACGCAGTTGGCATCAGTTGCTGGGACTGCTTGTCTCTTTCCAGTGATCCTGTCGACCAAGGACGGGTCTAAGGAGCTAGCTAGCTGCATATCAAGCAAGCAGGGTTTTCTTGAACGCAGCCCGCGACGCGGTTAGCCATTATGGCTGGGATCACGGATTGTTCCGGGTTTGTGGCTGTCTAGATCTCTGCTGTTTGTTGTTTTCAATTTTCCCCATGACCTGCCCTGTCTGGAACTGCAAGGAGTAACAGCGTAACCTACTTTGCTACCATGACAAAGACCAAAGCCGGCAGGAGTACCATTGAGGACAGTGGTGTCTCTCTATCACAGGTGAAGGATCTTTCAAACGAACAAAAATAGTTCTACAAGCAGTTGTTACAACAACAAGAAAATAGCTTCAAGTGTTTTGTCCAAATACTGGTGGAGTCAACTAATAAAAGAATGGACGACCTGACCAGAGAGGTCCAGGACCTGAAGAACAGTTTGCAGTTCTCCCAGGGTCAGCTCGACGAGTTGAAACAGGAGAACGGCAAGATGACAGCAATCTGTAAGTCAATTGAGAGAGGACATCAATTCTGTGTGTGAATCCATGATAACAATGACAGATAAATCCGACTATCTCGAGGGACAATCAAGGCGGAACAACATGGTTGTGGATGGAATTGTAGAATCTCCACATGAGACCTAGACGGAGTCTGAGGACAAAGTGAGGGAAATTATCTCAGAGAAACTGAAGATGGACCACAGGAAGATTGAGGTGGAGCGCGCCCACAGGACTGGAAAACCACCACCGGCCCAGGTAACAGGCCCAGGTGACAGGCTCAGGCCGATAGTAGTCAAGTTCCTGAGGTTCAAGGACAAGCTAGCTGTTCTGGAAACAGTCGCGAACTAGAGAGGAAGTCTCCCTCAACGAGGAATATCCTGAAGCTGTGCACTAGAAGAGGGAAGAACTTATCCCAACCATGAAAGCTGCCAGAGCGTGTTGGGACATTGCTTACATCTGCTATGACAGGCTCATTGTCCACCCTCCCTCCCAGAAGCCTGGAAGGGATGAGAGAGCCAAGCCTATGGGTTCGTAGCTTCAACCCCGCAGCACACACACACACACACACACACACACACACACACACACACACACACACACCAATGTTTTTATTTTACCTTTATTTAACTAGGCAAGTCAATTAAGAACTAATTATTATTTTCAATGACGGCCTAAGAACTGCCTTGTTCAGGGGCAGAACAACAGATTTTTACCTTGTCAGCACCGGGATTCGATTATGCAACCTTTCGGTTACTAGTCCAACGCTCTAACCACTAGGCTACCTGGACTGCTGAATGTATATCTTTTTTCTCTTGCTTTGTTTGCTCTTTTCAGTATTATGTCTATCTCTGATAAGCTACCCAGGAAAGGGCTGAAAATAGCCCATATTAATACATGTAGCCTTAAAAATAAGGGTAATGAAATCAATAACTTGCTAACATCAGATAACATTCATATATTAGCCATTTCTGAGACTCACTTAGGTAATTAGTTTGATGATGCATCAGTAGCAATACAAGGATATATCATCTATAGAAGAAGAGACAGAAAAGCTTATGGGGGAGGTGTCGCTGTCTATATTCAGAGCCATATCCCTGTAATGGTTAGAGAAGATGTCAAGTGTTATTGAAGTGTTGTGGTTGCAGGTTCACTTGGCACATCTAAATAATGTTCTTTAGGGGTGTTGCTATAGGCCACCATGTGCTAACAGTCAGTATCTAAATAATGTGTGTGAAATGCTTGATAGTGTATGTGATGTAAACAGAGATGTTTTCTTTCTTGGGGACCTGAATATTGACTGTCTTTCATCAAGCTGTCCGCTCAAGAGGAAGCTTCTTACTGTAACCAGTGCCTGTAATCTGGTTCAGGTTATTAAATCAACCTACCAGGGTGTTTACAAATACTACAGGAACAAGATCATCCACATGTGTCAATTAAATTTTTCTAATGCTGTAGAACTTATCTGTATCTGTACCCATTGGATGCAGTGATCACAATATAGTGGCTATATCCAGGAAAGCCAAAGTTCCAACAGCCGGGCCTAAAATTGTGTATAAGAGATCATACAAAATATTTTGCTGTGATTCTTATGTGGATGATGTTAACAATATTTGTTGGTCGGATGTGATTAATGAGGGGCATCTAGACACTGCCTTTGATGAATTTATGAAATTGCTTCTTCCAATTATTGATAAACATGCACCTGTTAAGAAACTGACTGTTAGAACTGTTAAGGCTTCATGGATTGATGAGGAATTGAAAACTGCATGGTTGAAAGAGATGGGGCAAAAGGAGTGGCTAAATCTGGCTGCACATCTGACTGGCTGACTTACTGCAAATTGAGAAATGATGTGACTAAACTCAACAAAAAGAAGAAGAAACTTCATTATGAAGCCATGATCAATGAATGATGGAAAAAAACTTGAGTACTTTAAATGGAATTATAGGAAGAAAGACAAATTCAACTCCATTTTATTGAATCAGATGGCTTATTCATCACAAAACCATTTGATATTGCCAATTATTTTAATGATTGCTTCATTGACAAAGTGGGAAAACTTAGGCAGGAAATGCCAACAACGAACAGTGAGCAATTGTATTCATGCATAAAAAAAACTAATAATGAAAGAAAAGCATTGCAAGTTTGAATTTTGTAAAGTTAGTGTGGGAGAGGTGGAAAAAGTATTGTTATCGATCAATAATGGCAAACCTCCTGGCATTGAAAGCTACTGAGGAGTGGCTATAGAGTCAGCTACCATCCTATCTGTCATCTTTTTAATCTGAGCCTAGAGGAAAGTCTTTGTCCTCAGGCCTGGAGGGAAGCCAAAGTCATTCCGCTACCCAAGAGTGGTAAAGCGGCCTTTACTGGTTCTAACAGCAGACCTATTAACTTGCTGCCAGCTCTTAGCAAACTGTTGGAAAAAATTGTGTTCGACCAAATACAATGTTATTTCTCTGTGTACAAAATTAACCACAGACTTTCAGCATGCTTATAGAGAAGGGCACTCAACATGTACTGCACTGACACAAATGACTGATGATTGGTTGAAAGAAATTGATAAGAAGATTGTGGGAGCTGTACTGTTAGATTTCAGTGCAGCCTTTGATATTATTGACCATAACCTATTGTTGAAAAAACATATGTGTTCTGGGCATTTCAACCTCTGCCATATCATGGATTCAGAGCTATCTATCTAATAGAACTCAGAGGGTTTTCTTTAATGGAAGCTTCTCTAATGTCAAACATGTAAAGTGTGGTGTACCGCAGGGCAGCTCTCTAGGCCCTCTACTCTTTTCTATTTTTACCAATGACCTGCCACTGGCATTAAACAAAACATGTGTGTCCATGTATGCTGATGACTCAACCATATACGCATCAGCAACCACAGCTAATGAAGTCACTGAAACCCTTAACAAAGAGTTGCAGTCTGATTTGGAATGGGTGGCCAGTAATAAACTGGTTCTGAACATCTCTAAAACTAAGAGCATTGTATTTGGTACAAATCATTCCTGAAGTGCTAGACCTCAGCTGAATCTGGTAATGAATGGTGTGGCTGTTGAACAAGTTGAGGAGACTAAATTACTTGGCGTTACCTTAGATTGTAAACTGTCATGGCCAAAACATATAGATTCAATGGTTGTAAAGGTGGGGAGAGGTCTAGCCATAATAAAGAGATGCTCTGCTTTTTTGACTCCACACACCAAAAAGCAAGTTCTGCAGGCTCTAGTTTAATCTTATCTTGATTATTGTCCAGTCGTGTGGTCCAGCGTTGCAAGGAAAGACCTAGTTAAGCTGCAGCTGGCCCAGAACAGCTCTAAATTGTAATCAGAGGGCTGATATAAATACTATGTATGCCAGTCTCTCTTGGCTAAGAGTTGAGGAGAGACTGACTGCATCACTTATTCTTTTTAAAAGAAACATTGTGTTGAAAATCCAAGATTGTTTGCATAATCAACTTACACACAGCTCTGACAAACAACTCTGACACATGCACTTATCCCACCAGACATGCCACCAGGGGTCTTTTCACAGTCCCCAAATCCAGAACAAATTCAAGAAAGTGTACAGTATTATATAAAGCCATTATTGCATCGATCTTCTTTCCATCTCATATTGCTCAAATAAACAGCAAACCTGGTTTTAAAAAACAGATAAAGCAACACCTCGAGGCACAACACCTCTCCCCTATTTGTCCTAGACAGTTTGTGTGTATGCATTGATATGTAGGCTACTTGTGGCTTTAAAAAAAATATATGTAGTTCTGTCCTTGACCTGTTCTTGTCTATTGATGTTCTGTATTATGTTTCATGTTTTGTGTGGACCCCAGGAAGAGTAGCTGCTGCTTTTGCCACAGCGAATGGGGATCCTAATAAAATACCAAAGAGTGAGAGAGGAGAGGGAGAGAGAGAAAGAGGATGGGAGCAGGGAGATATGGATATAGACACATAACTACTGTCTTTTGTAACCAGAGAAAAAGGCTTGGAGTCACAGTGGAGAAGGTCTGAGGGTATTCCACTACTAGCCGGGGCCTGTGTGTGACTAACACCCTCGTTCAGAAGGTTGGTCAATGCCTGTGCTCCTACATGGCATCTGGCTAGTATCATACCTGAAATAGAGGGATGGAGAGAGAGAGACAGATAGAGAACCAGTTGCCCAGCAACAGTCATCAAAGCTTGCAGTCTCACCTCGATGACTCCCAGAACATCAAGAGATCCTGTGACCCCCCCCCCCCCCATATCTCCTTCCTACACCAGAGAGAGAGAGAGAGAGAGAGAGAGAGAGAGAGACATCAGTTCCAGTGTGTCTGTTCTAAGAGAGGGATTGGGGAGGTTTAAAGTAGTGACAGTGCAGCTGAACTAGTCACAGCAAGGTCACCGCGACAAGCTTTCATCTTCTCATTCTAGTCTACTCCTCCTCTGCCTTTCATGTTCTCAGTCATTAGCACCAGTAAGTGTGTGTGTGTTCCTTCCCTCACCAACTCTGAGAGCACCTGAACATCATATCAGCAAATACCTCCACCCATCCCTGACGCCCAAACTTTTCCACTGTACCTCTGAGGAGCAGCCTGTCATGTTTACTGTGTATAGGATCAATACACCCTCCCTACACACACACACACACACACGTGATAATTACACCATTAGACACAGAAGAAATACCACAGGACATGTCTTCTTCCGCTGTCTGATGCTATCGGCTAACTGCTAACAATGAGGCTGGCCTGTCACCACTAATATTAGCATCATGCCACCCTAACGATGTATCAATATTACTCGACTTCAGATTCAACAAAATATACATTTGTTTTGAGAACAAGCTTGTGAACATTAAGTAGAATTGAGGAAAATATACTAGCATCTCAGAGAAGCATCCCTGCTTTGACTGAACTGACAAGTACACAACAGTACACGCACCATAAAAACATGGCTCATGTTTTAATTAGCTGTAATCCCACAGTACCTTGACTGTGACACACTGCCCTTCTATAGATGTCTTAGAGGCTGTTCGGGTAATCACACACACAGGTCTCACTACACATTTACAGTTCGGGGAAACATTTAAAAAATACACAGTGTGTTGAAAGTAGTCAGACCCCTTGACTTTTTCCACATTTTGTTACATTAGTCGTATTCAAAAATTGATTAAATAAATACAAATGATGATCAATCTACATACAATAACCCATAATGACTAAGCGAAAACCTTTTTTTTTTTTTTTTTTCACAAATGAAAAACGGAAATACGTTATTTACATAAGTATTCAGACCCTTTGCTATGAGACTTGAAATTGAGCTCAGGTGCATCCTGTTTCCATTGATCATCCTTGAGATGTTTCTACAACTTGATTGGAGTCCACATGTGGTAAATTCAATTGATTGGACATGATTTGGAAAGGCACACACCTGTCTATATAAGGTCCCACAGTTGACAGTGCATGTCAGAGCAAAAACCAAGCCATGAGGTCGAAGAAAGACAGGATTGTGTTGAGGCACAGATCTGGGGAAGGGTACCAAAAAATGTCTGCAGCTTTGAAGGTCCCCAAGAGCACAGTGGCCTCCATCATTCATAAATGGAAGAAGTTTGGAACCACCAAGACTAGGGATGCACCGATATGACATTTTTGGCCGATACCGATATCCGATATTTTCCTTGCCCCCCCCCCCCCCCCCAAAATGGATAGCAATAACCAATATTTTTAATTTTAGCGGCCTTTTAAGCAGTCTAGTACAGTTAAATAGTTAACATACACACACGGACACAGCGGTCTAAGGTACTGCATCTCAGTGCAAGAGGCATCACTACAGTCCCTAGTTCGAATCCAGGCTGTATCACATCCAACCGTGATTGGGAGTCCCATAGGGCGGTGCACAATTGGCCCAGCATTGTCCGGGTTTGGCCAGAGTAGGCCGTCATTGTAAATAAGAATTTGTTCTTAACTGACTTGCCTAGTTAAATAAAAGGTTAAACACACACACACACACAGACCAAAAAGTTATTTTGTTGGCATTTACGTAAGTCCCCATTACCAGTAAAACATAATCAAAACCTATTTCTTTCACTTACTTGCTGTGCTGTTTCGTTGTTCATTTGTTCAGTCGTTTCATTCTCAACCAGGATTTCATCATACATGTCAAGCAGTGAACTTTCAGCTCTGTCTGTCCGGGGCCTCTCTTCCTCGGTGCGCACTGTCACCGTGTACGTTTCCATCTTGTCCAGCTGTGTATGTAACATTTCACGTAAACCCTGTTTCTTGTCTGCAAGGAAGTAGCGGTCCTTGTACCTAGCAGCGAGCATGGTGGCGACACAGTAAAGAGGCTCAGAGAGAATGCCTGTTAACGAAGTAGCGGTCCTTGTACCTATCATCGAGCATGGTGGCGACACAGTAAAGAGGCTGAGAGAATGCCACCGAAACGCTTGTTCACAGCCTCAAGCAATTTTGTACGTTTTAACCCCACGGTCTGTCTGCATTGTTTTTGAGCAGGCGTTTCAATGCCATGACAGAGGGTATCACGTCTGCTGCAGACGCAGTTGAGCTTATTTCTCGAGTCAGTTGTTCGATTGGTGCTAGGAGTGTTCATGTTCCCAAGTTTCAAACATGTTCTCAAATGAAATTGAAATGGCAGCACCGGTATGAGAACCAGCACGTTCTTGAGCAACGCAATATGGCTTTCCTCAGTACAAAATCCTCGTCCACCCACTGTGCTGTCAGACTCCTAATGCTCATGGGGCTGACATCGCTGGTCCAAATGTCAGCTGTGAAGCTCATGGATGTGAGTTTCAACAATACTATGTAACTCCGGTAGGGCAACATCTGAAAAATAGCGTGTACCGGGGCTCGACTAGTCGGCGAAAGCCAACATCATCCACGACAGACCACGGTTGATTGTCAAGGGCAATGAATTCCATTATCTTGGCGTCAATGGATTTCGCCTTTGAGTTGAAATGAAATGTTCTTTCTTTTTCAAATGACTGCTCAACTTGAACTTGTTTACTTGTTGGAATTGTGCACGTAGTATTTTTCTGCTGTTGTGGCGTCATTACGTCATTTAATTACATTATATAGGTATGCACGTCAGCTTTGACATCGGTTTTGCACATCGGCGTTAAACTAGACATTCGGCCGATGTCGGCATTTTTAGCTAATATCCGCAAATTCCGATATGCTCACCGATATATCGTGCATTCCTAACCATGACTCTTCCTAGAGCGGCCTCCCGGCCATACTGAGCAATCAAGGGAGAAGGGCCTTGGTCAGGGAGATGACCAATAACCCGATGGTCACTCTGCCAGAGCTCCAGAGTTCCTCTGTGGAGATGGGAGAACCTTCCAGAATGACAGCACTCCACCAAGTGCACTCCGCAGCACTCCACCAATCAGGCCTTTATGGTAGAGTGGCCAGACGGAAGCAACGCCTCTGTAGAAAGGCACATGACAGCCTGCTTGGAGTTTGCCAAAATGCATCTAAAGAACTCTCAGACAATGAGAAACAAGATTCTCTGGTTTGTTGAACCCAAGATTGAAGCAACTCCTCTGTAGAAAGGCACATGACAGCCTGCTTAGAGTTTGCCAAAATGCATCTAAAGAACTCTCAGACAACGAGAAACAAGATTCTCTGGTTTGTTGAACCCAAGATTGAAGTCTTTGGCATGAACGCCAAGCCTCACATCTGGAGGAAACCAGGCATCATCCCTATGGTGAAGCATGATAGTGGCAGCATCATGCTGTGGGGATGTTTTTCAGCGGCAAGGACTGGGAGACTAGTCAGGATCGAGGGAAAGATTAACAGAGCGAAGTACAGCGAGACCTTTGATGAAAATCTGCTCCAGAGTACTCAGAACCTGAGACTGGGGCAAAGATTCACCTTCCAACAGGACAACGACCCTAAGCACACAACCAAGACAACGCAGGAGTGTCCTTGAGTGGCCCAGCCAGAGCCCGGACTTGAAACCGATCGAACATCTCTGGATTGACCTGAAAATAGCTGTGCAGCGACTCTCCCCTTCCAACCTAACAGAGCTTGGAAGGATCTGCAGAGAAGAATGGGAGAAACTCCCCAAATACAGGTGTGCCAAGCTTGTAGCGTCACACCCAAGAAGACTTGGAGGCTGTAACGCTGCCAAAGGTGGTTCAACAAAGTACTGAGTAGGTCTGAATACTTACGTAAATCTGATTTCAGTTTTTTATTGTTAATAAATGTGTATTGTGTGTAGATGTATGAGTTAATTCTTATCTATTTTAGAATATGGCTGTGAAGTAACAAAATGTGGAAAAAGTCAAGGGGTTTGAATACTTTCCAAATGCACTGTATAAAAAAAACTTTCATTGTCACATACACCAGGTACAAACAAAGGTGTACTGAAATGTGTTGTTTTACAGGGTCAGCCATAGTAGTACGGCACTCCTGGAGCAAATTAGGGTTAAGTGACTTGCTCAAGGGCACAGACAGATTTTTTTTTTAAACACAAAAAAAACATGGATAGTAAAACGAAATACACAGACACAGAGCCTCCTTGTCCCGGCCCTCCTCCCAGATATGGGTCCAGGGCACCTTGAGAAAGAATCAATGAGATGTGACGCACACACACACCAGCTGCACAGGTCACCCTGCCTAACCCTGCCACACTGTGAAATGGGGTGCATAACAAACCAACATGTACCTGATTGTGGTGTGAGTCACATCTCATTGATTCTTTCTCAAGGTGCCCTGGACCCATATCTGGGAGAAGGGCCGGGACAAGGAGGCTGTGTGTCTGTGTCTGTGTATTAGGTAGGGGTTAAGGTTACGTTTAGGGTTAAGAAAAATAGGATCTGGGTGCAATACGGCCACAACTCCAGTCAGCCTATGAGAAAGCAGGGTGAGACAATAACTATATTGCTGGTAGGGGCCAGGGGATAAAGTGGGAGGAGAGAGGGAAGATACACAGGTTGGAAATGGAGGGAAGAGAAAGGGAAGATACAGACAGGGGTTGGAAATGGAGGGACGAGAGAGAATATCGCTTCTGTTTAGCTCTAACGACAGATCACTAACGAACAGACAAGCTCTGACGGGATGTCATCAAGCTCTGATGTGATCCTCATCAGAGACAGATTCTTTCCATCACTCTCCTTCAGACAGGGGTTGGAAATGGAGGGAAGACAGAGACTATCACTTCTGTTTAACTCTAACGACAGATCACTAATGAACAGACAAGCTCTGATGGGATGTCATCAAGCTCTGATGTGATCCTCATCAGAGACAGATCAAAAGGAGGGAGGACGAGGGGATGGCGAAAGAGAGAGGAGGGAGGGATGTGGAAGGAGTTTAATGGGGAAAAAGAAGGGCAGAAAGAGGCCCTTCCCAGTTTGAAACATCTGAGTGAACTGCAATGGCTTTGGATGTGACTGACTAGAGGGAGAAAGGTGAGGAGAAAGAGAGAGAGGAGTCACCTTCTGTTTTGGTCTCTCTGTACCCAAACAAAGCAAAGCCTCATTTAAAACTCACACACATCGACCATTACAGCTGGTCTCGTGGTGTGTGTGTGTGTATGTGTATATGTGACTCAAATGATATATACAGTACCAGTCAAAAGTTTGGACATATCCACTAATTCAAGGGTTTTTCTTTATTTTACGATTTTCTACATTGTAGAATAATAGTGAAGACATCAAAACCTTTAAATAACACATATGGAATCATGTAGTGACCAAAAAAAAGTGTTAAACGAATCAAAATATATTTTAGATTCTTCAAAGTAGCCACCCTTTGTCTTGATAACAGCTTTGCACACTCTTGGCATTCTCTCAACCAGCTTCATGAGGAATGCTTTTCCAACAGGCTTGAAGGAGTTGAGTGGTCGCTGCTTGTCCTCCACTCCGTGGTCCAACTCATCCCAAACCATCTTAATGGGGTTGAGGTCGGGTGATCCGGAGTTCCAAATTAAGCAGCAGCAGCTGAAAAGATGAGCTCCTACAAATATTGAAATTTAAATGTTTTTTTAGAGTAAAGTACATCGAAAAAAATCAAAAGAAAACTGCAAACTGAATAGGAGACCAAACAAGCAGCTAACAAAGAAGAAAGGCTTTTGAAAAAGTAACAATTTTTCATAAAATTATACCGTTTTCTTAGCTAGCTAAGTTGTTTACCTGTTGCTAGGCAGTTGCTAGGGACATTCCTGGAAGAAGCTAGCTAGCTAACAAGGAGTGTCTAGTTGGCAGAAGAGAAGAAGGGACAAAGAAGGGACAAAGTGGGACAAAATAAGGACAGAAGAAAAGGGAAAGGGGACATTAAGGTGAAGCAGTCCTCTAAAGACACAAAAGACAATAATACAAGAAACAACACTTCTATTGCCTCTCCCTCTACGATACGCACTTCCGGGTTGGAGCGAGTAGTTGCATTCCGCTTCGCTCCACAGGTAGTATTACATTTCATTTCATTACAGTACAACAGTTTGATTTGTTTGATCTTAGCTGGCTACATAGCCGTCTTTGTATCCAAGATAATTGTGTAGTCTAGAGTAATTGTCGAGGTTACCTAGCCAGCTACACTTTCAAACAAAGTCAACAACGCAGCCACTGCTAGCTAGCCTATTTCACCAGCCAGCAGTACTATATCATTTTAGTCAATAAGATTTTTTGCAACGTAAGCTTAACTTTCTGAACATTCGAGACGTGTAGTCCACTTGTCATTCCAATCTCCTTTGCATTAGCGTAGCCTCTTCTGTAGCCTGTCAACTATGTGTCTGTCTATCCCTGTTCTCTCCTCTCTGCACAGACCATACAAACGCTTCACACCGCGTGGCCGCTGCTACTCTAACCTGGTGGTACCAGCGCGCACGACCCACGTGGAGTTCCAGGTCTCAGGCAGCCTCTGGAACTGCCGATCTGCGGCCAACAAGGCAGAGTTCATCTCAGCCTATGCTTCCCTCCAGTCCCTCGACTTCTTGGCACTGACGGAAACATGGATTACCAATGATAACACTGCTACTCCTACTGCTCTCTCCTCGTCTGCCCACGTGTTCTCGCACACCCCGAGAGCTTCTGGTCAGCGGGGTGGTGGCACTGGGATCCTCATCTCTCCCAAGTGGACATTTTCTCTTTCTCCCCTGACCCATCTGTCTATCGCCTCCTTTGAATTCCATGCTGTCACAGTTACCAGCCCTTTCAAGCTTAACATCCTTATCATTTATCGCCCTCCAGGTTCCCTTGGAGAGTTCATCAATGAGCTTGACGCCCTGATAAGTTCCTTTCCTGAGGATGGCTCACCTCTCACAGTTCTGGGTGACTTTAACCTCCCCACGTCTACATTTGACTCATTCCTCTCTGCCTCCTTCTTTCCACTCCTCTTTTGACCTCACCCTCTCACCTTCCCCCCCTACTCACAAGGCAGGCAATACGCTTGACCTCATCTTTACTAGATGCTGTTCTTCCACTAATCTCATTGCAACTCCCCTCCAAGTCTCCGACCACTACCTTGTATCCTTTTCCCTCTCGCTCTCATCCAACACTTCCCACACTGCCCCTACTCGGATGGTATCGCGCCGTCCCAACCTTCGCTCTCTCTCCCCCGCTACTCTCTCCTCTTCCATCCTATCATCTCTTCCCTCTGCTCAAACCTTCTCCAACCTATCTCCTGATTCTGCCTCCTCAACCCTCCTCTCCTCCCTTTCTGCATCCTTTGACTCTCTATGTCCCCTATCCTCCAGGCCGGCTCGGTCCTCCCCTCCTGCTCCGTGGCTCGACGACTCATTGCGAGCTCACAGAACAGGGCTCCGGGCAGCCGAGCGGAAATGGAGGAAAACTCGCCTCCCTGCGGACCTGGCATCCTTTCACTCCCTCCTCTCTACATTCTCCTCTTCTGTCTCTGCTGCTAAAGCCAATTTCTACCACTCTAAATTCCAAGCATCTGCCTCTAACCCTAGGAAGCTCTTTGCCACCTTCTCCTCCCTCCTGAATCCTCCTCCCCCCTCCTCCCTCTCTGCGGATGACTTCGTCAACCATTTTGAAAAGAAGGTCGACGACATCCGATCCTCGTTTGCTAAGTCAAACGACACCGCTGGTTCTGCTCACACTGCCCTACCCTGTGCTTTGACCTCTTTCTCCCCTCTCTCTCCAGATGAAATCTCGCGTCTTGTGACGGCCGGCCGCCCAACAACCTGCCCGCTTGACCCTATCCCCTCCTCTCTTCTCCAGACCATTTCCGGAGACCTTCTCCCTTACCTCACCTCGCTCATCAACTCATCCTTGACCGCTGGCTACGTCCCTTCCGTCTTCAAGAGAGCGAGAGTTGCACCCCTTCTGAAAAAACCTACACTCGATCCCTCCGATGTCAATAACTACAGACCAGTATCCCTTCTTTCTTTTCTCTCCAAAACTCTTGAACGTGCCGTCCTTGGCCAGCTCTCCTGCTATCTCTCTCAGAATGACCTTCTTGATCCAAATCAGTCAGGTTTCAAGACTAGTCATTCAACTGAGACTGCTCTTCTCTGTGTCACGGAGGCGCTCCGCACTGCTAAAGCTAACTCTCTCTCCTCTGCTCTCATCCTTCTAGACCTATCGGCTGCCTTTGATACTGTGAACCATCAGATCCTCCTCTCCTCCCTCTCCGAGCTGGGCATCTCCGGCAAGGTCCACGCTTGGATTGCGTCCTACCTGACAGGTCGCTCCTACCAGGTGGCGTGGCGAGAATCTGTCTCCGCACCACGTGCTCTCACCACTGGTGTCCCCCAGGGCTCTGTTCTAGGCCCTCTCCTATTCTCGCTATACACCAAGTCACTTGGCTCTGTCATATCCTCACATGGTCTCTCCTATCATTGCTATGCAGACGACACACAATTAATCTTCTCCTTTCCCCCCTCTGATAACCAGGTGGTGAATCGCATCTCTGCATGTCTGGCAGACATATCAGTGTGGATGACGGATCACCACCTCAAGCTGAACCTCGGCAAGACGGAGCTGCTCTTCCTCCCGGGGAAGGACTGCCCGTTCCATGATCTCGCCATCACGGTTGACAACTCCATTGTGTCTTCCTCCCAGAGTGCTAAGAACCTTGGCGTGATCCTGGACAACACCCTGTCGTTCTCAACTAACATCAAGGCGGTGACCCGTTCCTGTAGGTTCATGCTCTACAACATTCGCAGAGTACGACCCTGCCTCACGCAGGAAGCGGCGCAGGTCCTAATCCAGGCACTTGTCATCTCCCGTCTGGATTACTGCAACTCGCTGTTGGCTGGGCTCCCTGCCTGTGCCATTAAACCCCTACAACTCATCCAGAACGCCGCAGCCCGTCTGGTGTTCAACTTTCCCAAGTTCTCTCACGTCACCCCGCTCCTCCGCTCTCTCCACTGGATTCCAGTTGAAGCTCGCATCCGCTACAAGACCATGGTGCTTGCCTACGGAGCTGTGAGGGGAACGGCACCTCCGTACCTTCAGGCTCTGATCAGGCCCTACACCCAAACAAGGGCACTGCGTTCATCCACCTCTGGCCTGCTCGCCTCCCTACCTCTGAGGAAGTACAGTTCCCGCTCAGCCCAGTCAAAACTGTTCGCTGCTCTGGCACCCCAATGGTGGAACAAACTCCCTCACGACGCCAGGTCAGCGGAGTCAGTCACCACCTTCTGGAGACACCTGGAACCCCACCTCTTTAAGGAATACCTAGGATAGGATAAAGTAATCCTTCTAACCCCCCCCCCCCCCCCCTTAAAAGAGTTAGATGCACTATTGTAAAGTGGTTGTTCCACTGGATATCATAAGGTGAATGCACCAATTTGTAAGTCGCTCTGGATAAGAGCGTCTGCTAAATGACTTAAATGTAAATGTTAAATGTGATTGTGGAGGCCAGTTCATCTGATGCAGCACTCCATCACTCTCTTTCTTTGTCAAATAGCCCTTACACAACCTGGAGGTGTGTTGGGTCATTGTCCTGTTGAAAAACAAATGATAGTGTGACTAAGGGCAAACCAGATGGCATGGCGTATCACTGTGGAATGCAGTGGTATCCATGCTGGTTAAGTGTGCCTTGAATTCAAAATAAATCACCTCCACTTCATCACACCTCCTCCTCCATGCTTCACTGTGGGAACGACACATGCGGAGATCATCCGTTCACCAACTCTGCGTCTCACATAGACACTGCGGTTGGAACCAAAAAAATCTCAAATTGGACTCATCAGACCAAAAGGACAGATTTCCACCGGTCTAATGTCCATTGCTCGTATTTCTTGGCCCAAGCAAGTCTCTTCTTCTTATTGGTGTCCTTTAGTAGTGGTTTCTTCGCAGCAATTCAACCATGAAGGCTTGATTTACGCAGTCTCCTCTGACCAGTTGATGTTGAGATGTGTCTGTTACTTGAACTCTGTGAAGCATTTATTTGGGCTTTCTGAGGCTGGTGACTCAAATGAACTTATCCTCTGCAGCAGAGGTAACTCTAGGTCTTCCTTTCCTGTGGCGGTCCTCATGAGAGCCAGTTTCATCATAGCGCTTGATGGTTTTTGCAACTGCACTTGAAGAAACTTTCAAAGTTCTTGACATTTTCCAGATTGACTGACCTTCATGTCTTAAAGTAATGATGGACTGTCATTTCTCTTTGCTTTTTTGAGCTGTTCTTGCCATAATATGGACTTGGTCTTTTACCAAATAGGGCTATTGTAACGGCTTTCATAATCCTCCTCCTCCTCGGTCGAGGAGAAGGAGTAGGGATCGGACCAAAACGCAGCGTTGTATGCAGACATAATGAATTTATTTAAACACGACGAAAACACGAAGAACACTTGAATAGATTACAAAACAATAAAACGACGTAGACAGACCTGAACATGAGAACTTACAATAAAACACGAAGAACGCACGAACAGGAACAGACTAACCAAACGAACGAAAAACGAAACAGTCCCGTGTGGTGCGACAGACACAGACACAGGAACAATCACCCACAAACAAACAGTGAGAACAGCCTACCTTAATATGGTTCTCAATCAGAGGAAACGTCAAACACCTGCCTCTAATTGAGAACCATATCAGGCAACACATTTAACCCAACATAGAAACACATAACATAGAATGCCCACCCCAACTTACGACCTGACCAACTAAACACATACAAAAACAAGGAAAACAGGTCAGGAACGTGACAGCTATCTTCTGTTTACCACCCTTACCTTGTCAAAACACAACTGATTGGCTCAAACACATTAAGAAGGAAAGAAATTCCACAAATTAATTTAACAAGGCACACCTGATAATTGAAATGGATTCCAGGTGACTAACTTATGAAGCAACATATTTTTAACCTTGTCGGCTCGGGTATTCGAACCAACGACGTTTCGGTTACTGGCCCAACGATCTAACCGCTAGGCTACCTGAGTAGGGCACCACTCTCACTGTGGCACACTGCCCTTCTATGCATATCTTAGAGCAGGGGTGGGCAATTCCAGTCCTCAAGGGCCTGATTGGTGTCACAGTTTTGCCCCAGCTAACACACCTGACTCCAATAACCACAGAATCATGATCTTCAGTTTAGAATGTAATTTGATTGCTGTGTTTGCTAGGAATGGAGAAGTGTGACACCAAATCAGGCCCTCGAGGAGTTGCCCACCCCTGTCTGGATAATAATCACACACGCACACGTTGGGTGACATACAGTAGTCTTAAATTGCTCTAATTAGAACAGATGAAGACATTCCTCGAAGCAGATAGACACACCAACAACTGTGTACTAGTGTACTGCACTGGCTGACAAACAGTTTCTCTCAGAGTTGTGTCTGTGAGAACCCCCGCCTCCATGTGTGTGCGCGCGTGTGTGTGTTGTAGCCGTACACATACTGTACGGGTATGAAAATAAACACCACCTGCTATAGAGATGGTGACTGTCCAGAGGCTACCTTCCAGCTTCAAAGAGTCTCGCTCTCTCTCTCTGGTTGAAGGTTGAAGGGCAGCAAAACTAGTCAGCTAAAACGAGGCCAACCACAGGTGACTGTGTGTACAGTGTGCTTTTTCTGCTCAGTGGAGCTCACACACACCAGCTGCACAGGTCACCCTGCCTAACCCTGCCACCCTGTGAAATGAGGTGAATAACAACCCAATGTGTACCCGATTGTGGTGTGTGTCAGTGTGTGTGTGTGAAATATGGCCACAATTCCAGTCAGCCTATGAGAAAGCAACGTGAGACAATAACCATATTGTAGGTAGGGGCTAGGGGATAGAGTGGGAAGAGAGAGGGAGGATACAGGGGTTGGAAATGGAGGGAAGAGAGAGTGAAGATACATGGGTTGGAAATGGAGGGAGAGGACATTTTAAATTGAGGGAGGAGATAGGGAGCAGAGGGGGGTTGAAATTAAGGGAAGGGAGGGGTTGGAAATGGAAGGAGGAAAAAGGGAGGGAGGAGAGGGTTGGAAATGGAAGGAGGAAAAAGGGAGGGTAGGTAGAGAGGAACTTTCCCTTCTCGGCTATCGCTTCTGTTTAGCTCTAACGACAGATCACTAACGAACAGACAAGCTCTGATGTGATGTCATCAAGCTCTGATGTGATGTCATCAGAGACAGATCAAAAGGAGGGAGAAAGAGGGGAGGGAGAAAGAGAGGGATGTGGAAGGAGGGTAATGGGGAAAAAGAAGGGCGGAAAGAGGCCCTTCCCAGTTTGAAACATCTGAGTGAACTGCAATGGCTTTGGATGTGACTGACTAGAGGGAGAAAGGTGAGGAGAAAGAGAGAGAGGAGGAGAGGAGTCACCTTCTGTTTCGGTCTCTCTGTACCCAAACAAAGCAAAGCCTCATTTAAAACTCACACACATCGACCATTACAGCTGTGCTCGCGGTGTGTTTGTGTCGGTGAGGGTAGGGTACCACTGTCTGTAGGCTCTCACTGTGGCACACTGCCCTTCCATAGATGTCTTAGAGGCTGTCTGGATAAATCACACACACAGCCGCAGTTTGGGTGACATACAATCGTCTTAAATTGGTCTAATTAAGAACAGATGAAGACTACAGACAGATAGACCAAAAACGGTGTACTAGTGTACTGCTCTGGCTGAAACGGTTTCTCTCAGAGTTGGGGATGCAATGTTAGAGGTGTGTGTGTGTGTCTGTGTGTTCGTGAGCATGTAACCCCAAGAAATTAAAGCAGGACAGTAGAAACCCTTATTGGTGTTCTTTGGGGGTTTGAAGTCTTTCTTTTGCTTTTATTTGTCCCTCCCACAGTACCCCACCCCCCCCCCCCCCCTCCCTGAAAGGTACAGAAATAGCTTGTGTTCTTTTACCTGAGAAGCTAAGGTTTGTCCTTTACTTGGAAGGATTAAACAGCAGTGTTTTCGTGTGTGTGTGCGTGCACGCGCGCGTCGCCCTGGATACTGTAAAAAGAGCCTTGTGAAACATTCACAAACTAAATTCAAGACACAGACAGGCAGATAGAAGTATAGATATAGACACACAAAAAAACAGATAAGACAGAAACACACAGCCTAGAGCAGAGACATAGCATCGGCATATCACCCCTATCGATCACAGTGTCCAGAGTGCGCACACACACACACACACACACACACACGTACACATTGCACCGACCAGGCCCTAGAGACAAGTCGTGGAGTCAACTCATTTTTCCCACTTCCGAGTGTAATTACTCTATGTGTAGCCACTGTTTCAGGACTAGGGTATGCGTGATTACCCAGAGGACTGAGAAATCTCTCTCTCACACACACACACACACACCTCTAACACCGCATCCCCTAATATGGATGAGAAAAGTGCTGACAAGAAAAGTCAAGCCTGGCTGAGGGAAAGATCAATACACACACACACACACGCACGCAATAGAGGGAAATGTTTATTCCAGATAAGAGATATTCTAGAGACATTTTAGAACCAATCCATCCTACTGTTATCAGCACTACCTATCCTATATAACCATTGAAATGCCTGCTCATCAATGAGAGCGCGAACGAGCAGGAGATAGAAAGATGGAGAAAGAGACAGATTTGATTTAAGTTCTAAAAAGCAAAGAGGAAAAAGACTGCCTCAATGTCTTTGATGGACAGATCTCCATGGAAACCATGGAGATGGACCAATGAGTGCGCGGGAAGTTGGACTGAAGACCGAAACACTTCAAAAGGAGTGGCGGAGAGAGAGGGGGAGGGAAGGAGGGCTGTGACGTGACCTTCAGAGAGGAAGAAAGAGTTGTCAGTCTAAATATGAAATCCCCCCGTTCTCTCCATTCATGCATGTGCACACACACGTGGTACCGAATAACAGTCCTTCTAATCATGATAACCTAATTATTATAAGACTGAAGAGAGGAACAGCAGGAAGAGAAAGAGGGAGAGTGTGAGAGAGAAAGAGAGGGGGGTGAGATAGGGAGAGAGAAAGAGGGTGAGAGAAAGTGTTCTGTTGCCGTGGAGATGGAAGAAAGGAGAGAGAGAGAGAGAGATATATTGGCCACTCAGGAGGACAAATTGTTTGACGCAACGGAAAACAGCGGACGTGTGCAGATTCTACAACTGTGTGCAGATTCCGTCTGTCCGTGTGTGTGTGTGTGTGTGTGTGTGTGTGTGTGTGTGTGTGTGTGTGTGTGTGTGTAGGTGTGTGTGTGTAGGTGTGTGTGTGTAGGTGTGTGTGTGTGTGTGTGGATATATCTATCTATCTATATACATTACGATTCAAAAGTTTGGGGTCACTTAGAAATGTCCTTGTTTTTGAAAGGAAAGCAAATGTTTTGTCGATTAAAATAACATCAAATTGATCAGAAACACAGTGTAGACATTGTATTTACATGTTGTAAATGACTATTGTAGCTGGAAACGACCGATTTTTAATGGAATATCTACATAGGTGTACAGAGGCACATTATCAGCAACCATCACTCCTGTGTTCCACTGGCATGTTGTGTTAGCCTTTTAAAATGCTAAACTTGGATTAGCTAACTGATCATTTGAAAAACATTTTGCAATTATGTTAGCACAGCTGAAAATGATTTTGCTGATTTAAAGAAGCAATAAAACTGGCCTTCTTTAGACTAGTTGAGTATCTGGAGCATCAGCAATTGTGGGTTCGTTTACAGGCTCAAAATGGCAAGAAGCAAAGAACTTTCTTCTGAAACTCATCAGTCTATTCTTGTTCTGAGAAATGAAGGCTATTCCATGCGAGAAATTGCCAAGAAACTGAAGATCTCGTACAACGCTGTGCACTACTCCCTTCACAGAACAGAGCAAACTGGCTCTAACCAGAATAGAAAGAGGAGTGGGAGGCCCCGGTGCACAACTGAGCAAGAGGACAAGTACATTAGTGTCTAGTTTGAGAAACAGATGCCTCAAAAGTCCTCAACTGGCAGCTTCATTAAATAGTACACACAAAACACCAGTCTCAATGTCAACAGTGAAGAGGCGACTCCGGGATGCTGGCCTTCTAGGCAGAGTTGCAAAGAAAAAGCCATATCTCAGACTGGCCAATAAAAAAATATTAAGATGGGCAAAAGAACACAGAGAGAGGAAGATTGGAAAAAAAGTGTTATGGGCAGACGAATCTAAGTTTGAGGTGTTCGGATCACAAAGAAGAACATTCGTGAGATGCAGAAATAATGAAAAGATTCTGGAGAAGTGCTTGACACCATCTGTCAAGCATGGTGGAGGCAATGTGATATTCTGGGGGTGATTTGGTGGTGGAAAAGTGGGAGATTTGTACAGGGTAAAAGGAATCTTGAAGAAGGAAGGCTATCACTCCATTTTGCAACGCCATGCCATACCCTGTGGACGGCGCTTAATTGGAGCCAATTTCCTCCTACAACAGAACAATGACCCAAAGCACAACTCCAAACTATGCAAAAACTATTTAGGGAAGAAGCAGTCAGCTGGTATTCAGTCTATAATGGAGTGGCCAGCACAGTCACCAGATCTCAACCCTATTGAGCTGTTGTGGGAGCAGCTTGACCATATGGTACTTAAGAAGTGCCCATCAAGCCAATCCAACTTGTGGGAGGTGCTTCAGGAAGCATTGGGTGAAATCTCTTCAGATTACCTCAACAAATTGACAACTAGAATGCCAAAGGTCTGCAATGCTGTAATTGCTGCAAATGGAGGATTCTTTGACAAAAGCACAATTATTATTTATAACCTTGTCAATGTCTTAACTATATTTCCTATTCATATTGCAACTAAGTGACCCCATAACTTTTGAATGGTAGTGTATATTTGTGATTACTCGATTTAAAAGATCTTGGTCAACCAAACAATCGACAAATGGGGTCAGCCCTAATAAGTAGGTGTGTGTGTGTGTGTGTGTCATTTATGCCGTGGTAAAGTTTGAGGCGTCCAAATAGGTAATTCTTCAACTGTACGTACGTTGAAATGACTCCTCTTCCCAGAGGGGTGACACATTTCGGCTTGATCTGGCTGCCAAATTGAGAGTGTCCCGAGAACAAGGTGGCATGGGCAAATTACATCTATCTTTCTTGATACACACACAGTTGAAGTCGGAAGTTTACATACACATTAGCCAAATTCATTTAAACTCAGTTTTTCACAATTGCTGACATTTAATCCTGGTTAAAATTCCATGTTTTAGGTCAGTTAGGATCACCACTTCATTTTAAGAATGTGAAATGTCAGAAAAATAGTAGAGAGAATGATTTATTTCAGCTTTTATTTCTTTCATGACATTCCCAGTTGGTCAGAAGTTTCACTCAATTAGTAATAATACACTCAATTAGTATTTGGTAGCATTGCCATTAAATTGTTTAACTTGGGTGAAACGTTTCACGTAGCCTTCCACAAGCTTCCTACAATAAGTTGGGTGAATTTTGGCCCATTCCTCCTGACAGAGCTGGTGTAACTGAGTCAGGTTTGTAATTCTCCTTGCTCGCACACACTTTTTCAGTTCTGCCCACAAATGTTCTATAGGATTGAGGTCAGGGCTTTGTGATGGCCACTCCAATACCTAGACTTTGTTATCCTTAAGCCATTTTTTCCACAACTTTGGAAGTATGCTTGGGGTCATTGTCCATTTGGAAGACCCATTTGCGACCAAGCTTTAACTTCCTGACTGATGTCTTGAGATGTTGCTTCAATATATCCAGAGAATTTTCCTGCCTCATGATGCCATCGATTTTGTGAAGTGCACCAGCCCGCCTGCAGCAAAGCACCCCCACAACATGATGCTGCTACCCCCGTGCTTCACGGTTGGGATGGTGTTTTTCGGCTTGCAAGCCTCCCCCTTTTTCCCCCAAACATAATGATGGTCATTATGGCCAAACAGTTATATTTTTGTTTCATCAGACCAGAGGACATTTCTCCAAAAAGTACGATCTTTGTCCCCATGTGCAGTTACAAACCGTAGTCTGTTTTTTTTAATGGCGGTTTTGGAGCAGTGGCCTCTTCCTTGCCGAGCGGCCTCTCAGGTTATGTCAATATAGGACTCGTTTTACTGTGGATATACATACTTTTGTACCCGTTTCCTCCAGCATTTTCACAAGGTCCTTTGCTGTTGTTCTGGGATTGATTTGCACTTTTCACCCTAAAGTACGTTAATCTCTAGGAGACAGAACGCGTCTCCTTCCTGAGCGGTTTGACGGCTGCGTGATCCATGGTGTTTATACTTGCGTACTATTATTTGTACAGATGAATGTGGTACCTTCAGGCTTTTGGAAATTTCTCCCAAGGATGAACCAGACTTGTGAAGGTCTACAATTTATTTTCTGAGGTCTTGGCTGATTTCTTTTGATTTTCCCATGATGTCAAGCAAAGAGGCACTGAGTTTGAAGGTAGGCCTTGAAATACATCCACAGGTACACCTCCAATTGACTCAAATGATGCCAATTGGCCTATCAGAACCTTCTAAAGTTATGACATAATTTTCGAGAATTTTCCAAGCTGTTTAAAGGCACAGTCAACTTAGTGTATGTAAACTTCTGACCCACTGGAATTGTGATACAGTGAATTATAAGTGAAATAATTTGTCTGTAAATAATTGTTGGAAAAATTACTTGTGTCATGCACAAAGTAGATGCCCTAACCGACTTGCCAAAACTAAAGTTTGTTAACAAGAAATTTGTGGAGTGGTTGAAAAACGTATGTGTATGTAAAGTCTATGTAAACTTCCGACTTCAACTGAACATACATACTTTATTATTAATACATTTTTTACATTAAAAAAGATAATAATATATGTACGTATATATATTTTTTCTTTTTTTTCAGCCTCACTCCCTAAACCTGCACCTGAGAGAGTTTAAAGTTTGAATAGCAACAGCAGGCCGTGCATCTGCAGATTATGGAGCTACTTCTTTACTCAGATCCTATAACTGAACATGTAGGATAATGTGAACTCCACTACTGTGGCCAGAAACTACCTCTCACACCACCTTTCTCTCAACTTAATTGGATCCTAGTTTCGTCACCATTGAAGTTGCTAAAACTTCAAGACAAGTGTCTGTTGAAGTAAGGAATTGGTTAACTTTAAGAGATTTTAGATTTTGGGAGTGAATTCCATATTATGTCCCAACCGGTGTTGTACCATAAACCTTCACTCTACCAGTGGGTACTATAGTCAGTGTAGAGTTGATCCATCAGATGGTCAGTTTCTCCTGTCTCCCCAGGGCATCTCTCCATGGTTCATTCCTCCAGTAAAAATCTGAGCTGCTTGTTTCGGCCATGCTCTATGCCATTCTGCTATCCCCCTCACCTGGCATTTCCATTCCTATCAACGACCCCGGACACACTGGGAAAGACATCTGTAGATTCACTCCGGGAGAAAGGGGAGAGGGCTGGAAAATCCTGATTATATCCCCTTATTTATGGATTGGATAGATTTTGTCAGAGAGGAAAGGTCTGCACTTACCACAAATTTCTCGTTTTGCTAAGTCCGCCGTATTATACATGGTTATCCGTTACTCTTTTCTTGTATGGTAATTAGCAGAGAAAACATGATCCCTATGTTAGATGCCAGCAATTTGAAAAACCGAAAAAGTAGATTGTGCTGATTTATTGGCACATTGAACCATGCCGCGCGCCGTAGTTTCAAAACTCAGCGGAGAGTGTTAAAACAATGACGTCATATCTGAATTCTGCCATCATGCTGCACGTTCGCCATTGGCCCTCTGTTGAGCGAACAGGCCTGACACACACACGTCAAAGGAAAAGTGAATTATATCTTACCTTTGTTTAACCAATATAAAAAATAGCAAAATGTGTTGCCAGTTCTAGACAGTAGGCACTGTAAAAAAAAAAAAAAGAGATAAAAGAACCTGTCTGAGCAGTAACTGGAGAGGTTAAGGTTCAGTTAGAAACATGTACACACTGTGGAAGTGAAAAGTACAAGCATAAAGAAATAGGCAGACACACACACACACAAACACATCAACTAGCCCTCATTAGCATCGCTGATCAGCCCTGGGTCATTAGCGAGGCTGGTGAGAGGAAGCTCAGCGGCGTGGACGACCATAAAAGGAAAACGAACACATAGAAACGCTACGCCACGGTAACCGAACGCCGCTTCACTCAGTTGACTTCTTTCCAACCGCCTCAAGAGTGTTTTAAACCACAACCAAACAAACAGCCACAGTTTCCCCATCAATCAACTATAGTTTGGCTCCAATGAATGTATTCTCCACACAGTACATGAAAACACACACGGTAAATGCGCTTGGCTCTATTCCCAGTATGAATCACCATGTCCTTCACTGGGCCGCATGGGTTCTCGGTTTGGCCTCTGACAAGACCAGGAAGTGATAGAAGATAGAATAGAGAAACAAGCCATGGGGCTCCTCAAACCCTCCACCCTCCAGCACCAGAAACGTTCCATATTGATACAGCCAACCTAGAATGAATAGGAGAATATCAGCATTAAAGTAGCTTTGTCAAATCTCAAAACAACTGTTGGATTACAGCCATCCAAATACAGATAGACGTCCCACTGAGTCTATGTCGATAACTCCAAAATGGGAGTCATTCGCGTTCCTCATCCTGCCTGTGTGCGGTTTTACAGATGTCTGTCAGTTTGAGGGTTTATGACACAAGCACGCGCACACGCGCACACAGATGTGTATGCTAATAACACATCCTCTCCCTGCAAGCCTGCCTCAGACCAAAGGACAGCAATTACTGTAAATGTTGGAGTGAGAGAAAAGAGATGAGCAATATAGGGAATAGCTTGGTTGTCACTGCTAGAGCCAATTTCTATTAAAACATCCCTCTACCCACCATAATTTCTAACAAATAAACAGGGACACACACAAACGCACACCCCTACAGTACATCTCTTCTCCTCAAACCCTCCACATTTATTCTTCAGTCTAGTAACACCATCTCTTCTCCTCAAACCCTCCACCCTCCCCTCCTCCACATCTATTCTTCAGTCTAGTAACACCATCTCTTCTCCTCAAACCTTCCACCCTCCCCTCCTCCACATTTATTCTTCAGTCTAGTAACACCATCTCTTCTCCTCAAACCTTCCAGCCTCCCCTCCTCCACATTAATTCTTCAGTCTAGTAAACACTATAACAAATGGGACTACATTCCATTTCAGCAGAGTAACAGCATGGATGGGGGTAGGCTGTTCTGATACATTAACATTATTTCACACACACACACCCCCCGACAGTAAGTCTATGAAACTAATGCGTTCCTCTATCTGTGTCTTAAACCATATGTCTGCCGACACACTGGTCCTGTAATCATTACACTAATATGTGGATAAACTAATTAGCAGAGGATCCAAGGTAGTGTCTGGGTGGGATGACTGGCGTGGGCTGGGGCAGAACATGCTAGTGAGATAACGCTACACACACAGATATGACACACACACACGGCAGGATTAAGACATTTCTGACTCCAGCTGATAGAGTATAACTACAGTGCTGCATTCTCTCCTTCCCTCCATTGTCTGGCTGACACCCATAATGACTCCCTCCTCGCTTTCGCATTTCTTTCCCTTTGTTACTAAACTATTGTTAGGATCATATTATCTATTTCATTGTACACACATATATATACATTTTTATAATTTAGCAGACCCTCGTATCCAGAGCGACAGTTTGTGCATTCAATTTAAGATAGCTTGGTGTGACGGGGGGGGGGGATCAAGTGCAAGTGCTGGTTCAGGTTTCGAGTTGAGGATGAGGATTAATTAAGATACTGTTTGAAGAGGTAGGGTTTCAGACGTTTTCATAAGAAGGGCAGGGACTTGCTGTCCTAGCTTCAGGGGGAAGCTGGTTCCACCATTGAGGTGCCAGGACCGAGAAAAGCTTGGACTGGGCTGAGCGGGAGCTGCCCTCCCGTAGGGGTGAGAGGGCCAAGAGACCAGAGGTTGCTGGGATGTAGGGTTTGAGCATAGCCTGAAGGTAGGGAGGGGCAGCTCCTCTTGCTGTTCCGTAGGTAGGCACCATGGTCTTGTAGTGGATGCAAGCTTCGACTGGAAGCCAGTGGAGTGTGTGGAGGAGTGGGGTAACATGAAAGAAATTGCGGGCTGCAGCGTTCTGGATAAGTTGCAGGGGTTTGATGGGACAAGCGGGGAGCACAGCCAACAGCGAGTTGCAGTAGTCCAGACGGGAGAGGATAATGCCTGGATTAAGTCCTACGCCGTTTCCTGTGTGAGGTAGGGTCGTACTCTACCAATGCCGTAGAGCATAAACCTGCAGGAATGAGTAACTGCTTTGATGTTTGCAGAGAACAACAGGGTGTTGTAGGAAGACGCCAAGGTTCTTTGCACTCTGAGGGCGACACTGTGGAGTTGTCAACCGTGATGGAGAGGTCTTTGAGCGGGCATGCCTTCCCCGGGAGGAAGAGCAGCTCGGTCTGGTCGAGGTTGAGCTTGAGGTGGTGGGCCGACAGGTGGTGGGCCAACAGTTGAGATACTGTATCTGCCAGGCACACAAAGATGCGTGTCGCCACTTGGGTGTCAGAAGGGGGAAGGAGAAAAGTAGTTGAGTGTCATCCACATAGCGATGATAGGGGAGACCATGTGAGGATATAACGGCGCCAAGTGACTTGGGGTATAGAGAGAAGAAGAGCGGGCCTAAAACCGAGCCCTGTGGGACACCAGTAGTGAGAGTACGTGGTGCAGACACAGATCCTCTCCACGTCACCTGGTAGAAGCAGCCTGCCAGGTAGAAGAGACGCCCAGCCCTGAGAGGGTGGAGAGGAGGATCTGATGGAATTCCACATGGGTTGTGCGCGTGGGGTACACTAAATTAAAATGGTTGCAGCCAAGGGGTGGGGAGCGTCTGTAAAGCCGACAGGGAGATGAAGTTGCGTGGAAAAAGGAATGGGGTGGTGAAATAATTTTCTGTCATGGACAAAGGAACTCAAAGGGTGTGATGATATTAATTAACAAAAATGTCAATCTGAATGTGCAAATAACCAGGAATCATTCGCAAGGAAGGTGGATCCTTTTGAATATGAAAGTGGACGAAAAAGAGATTTGGCTCATTAATCTATATGGTCCAAATCAGGATGATCCACACTTCTTCGAAAACATTTATACCAATTTATTGAACTTACAGGCAACAAATGATCTAATCATTATGGTAGGAGACTATAACAGTGTTAAGTACCTCAATGGACCGTAAAGGTAATCACTCTACAAACTATCATCACCATGCCCTTAAGGAAATCACAAATATTATGGACACATTAGAAATAGTGGATATTTGGAGACTAAAAAACCCGACCTAGTGAGATATACATGGAGGAGACTTAATCAAGCTAGTCGTCTTGACTACTTTCTTGTCTCTTTCTCTCTTGCATCAAAGGTTTAAAAAGTTTTAATATGAGACAGAATGCGATCAGATCATCATCTAATTGGCCTTCACATAACTCTTATAGATTTTCCACGTGGACGGGGATATTGGAAATTTTTAACTAAGACAAAATAATTTATAACTGAATTTGTCCAGTATAATATAGGTTCAGCAAATCCCCTTATTGTTTGAGATACCTTTAAATGTACCTTCAATTCAATATTCTTCAATAATAAAAAAGCAGTTTCTGGCTAAAAAACAAGACTAACAAGGGAAATCCATGAACTAATATTACAGGTAGATAGCAATAAAAAAACAATACTACAGAGATACAAAATAAGTTAGAGGAAAAACAAAAAGAACTTGAGGAACTTATTCAAGAACGATCTATTGTAATCTATTACAAAAATATAACAAACTGGATGGAATATGGAGAAAAATGCACAGAATTCTTCCTGAATCTTCAATACAGGAACGCTAACAAAAAGAATTTGCAGAAACTCGTTACACTAGACAGAGTCATCTATGATTCTTCGAATTATATTTTAAAAGAGGAAGTTAATTATTTTAGGCAGATGTTCTCTTTTCCGTCTCATCCTCTCCCACTGAATGAAGATTACGGTAAGGAATTCATTCCAAATAATATAAAAAATGGAAAATTAACAAATGTACAGAAAGATCCGTGCAAAGACCAAATTACAGAGGAAGAACTTTGAGAGGCTATTAAATCCTTTCAGTCTGGAAAAACCCCAGGGCTTGATGGCATACCGGTAGAGGTATATCAAGTATTTTTTGATAAACTAAAAGCTCCATTGTTAGCTTGTTTTAGCTACTCCTATAGAAATGGTAGTCAGGTACTCAGCAGGAAGGTCTGATTTCTCTATTATTAAAACAAGACCCAGATGGCAAATATAAAGACCCAGTCTATCTAAAAAACTGGAGGCCTCTTACACTTCAATGTTGTGATGCGAAAATACTAGCAAAATGCATAGCACTCAGAATTAAAAGGGTTTTACCAGGTATTGTTCATCCTGATCAGGCAGGTTTTTTACATGGACGATAATATACGACAACTACTAGAAATAATAGAACATCATGAAACATATAAGAAGCCAGGAATGGTATTTATAGCATTTGGTAAAGTAAGACTGGATTTTATTTATAAATGCCTGAATTTTTTCCCCATTTCGGTAATTCTCTTATAAAATGGGCTACTTCTCAGAGAGTTTTGAATTGTCAAGAGGAGTTAAACAACGCCGATGACTCAAGTTTTATGTTAAGTCCGCAAGCTAGATCCCTGCAATGTCTCATTAAAGATCTAGATAACTTTTCTGTACTCTCTGGACTAAAGCCTAATTATGATAAGTGTACAATATTACGTATTGGATCCTTAAAAAATACAACTTTTACATTACCCTGCAGTTTACCTATGAAATGGGCTGTGGTGAAGTAGACACTCGGTATTCATATCACAAAATATATAAATAAGCTCTCCACAATGAATTTCAATAGAAAACTTGTAAAAATAGACAAGATCCTGCAACCATGGAGAGGTAAATACCTGTCTATTTATGGAAACATTGCCCTGATTAACTCCTTAGTTATATCTCAGTTTACTCACTTACTTATGGCGCTGCCTACTCCTGATGATTCGTTTTTCAAATCATATGAGCAAAAAATATTTTGCTTTATCTGGGACGCTAAACCAGACAAAATAAAATGAGCCCATCTATATAATGAATATGAATTGGGTGGGTTGAGATGATTAAATATAAAAGCACTAAACCTCTCTCTAAAAGCTTCACTCATTCAAAAGTTTTATTTGAACCCTAAATGGTTCTCCAGTAGATTAATAAGAAAAGCTCATCCATTGTTTAAAAATGGCCTTTTTGCCTTTGTGCAGACTGCCATGTCTCATTTTCGATTAATTGAAAATGATACTTTGAAAAAAGTATCTGCCTTTTTCAAACAAGCATTGCAGAGCTGGCTACAATTTCAATTTCATCCCCCTGAAAAGATAGAACAAATATTACAACAAATATTATGAACTCAAATGTGCTGGTTGATAAAATACCTGTATTTATGAGAAAGATGTTTGAAAAGGGTATTTTGTTCTTAAATTATATTGTAAATTGTAATGGTAGAGTTATGTTCTTCATGGAGTTATCAGAATTGTACGGGAAGGTCTGCTCAATCCAAGAGTACAACCAATTGATTACAGCATTAGCCCAAAAATGGAGGAGGCGGGTGGCAGCGGGAGGAGGTCTGGTCTGGTCTGGTCTGTCTGCCCAATATAAAGGATCAAAACTGGAGGAGGAATAAAAATAGCATAAATAGGAAAGTATACCAGTTTAATTTGAGGACCAGGATGTTGACAACTGTGCCACACAGATTGCAAAATAGTTGGGAAGAGATTTTTGATGTACCGATTCCATGGTACAGGGTGTATGAGTTGATATATAAAACAAGGCAAGATTCAAGACTTCATGTTTTTCAGCTAAAATTATTATATAGAATTCTTGCCACCAACAAAATGTTGAATATTTGGGGCATAAAATCATCGAAGCTCTGCAGATTTTGTTGCAAGGATACAGAATCAATAGACCATTTATTTTGGTATTGCCCTCAGGTATCCTGTTTCTGGTCTCAGGTTCAGGAATGGCTGAAAAAATCTAAAATTGACCCTAGAAATAGTACTGTTAGGAGATCTGGAGAGACCGGGTCAGTCAATTACTAACACTCTTAGTAAAAGTATTTATCGTCAACATGCAATTTGTAGATTCTATTCGATAGATTGAAATTGTACATTAAACATCATAGCATAGTTGAAAGATATGTGTTGCGTAGAAACACGAAGTGGGTGGCCAGCAGAGATAGATGGGATGGGCTGAGGGAAGCTGAGGGTTGGTATGTGGAATTGGAGACAAGTGGGAGTGGAGTTGCTGTGTGAGAGAGAATGATGGTCAAAAGATAAAGGGGGAAAAAAAGTCAAAATAAAACATAATAAAAGTACATTTGAATGACACTAAGTGGCAGTGTTTTTACAACTAATGCCGGTTTGCCTGAGGCTAATGCCATGCAGGTGTTTGTAGTCATGCATATACACACACACTCTCATTCAAATAAACACATACAAGAACACACACATACATGTAATAGTGCCAGACATGCACACTAACATATAAAGTAGGCATTGCTGTTATGATTTCAGTTGTCCTTGATGTCCTTTGGGGTTTTTTGTGTGTTTTTTTGCATTGCTGTTTTCCTCTGTCTTTTCCTTTTTTCTCTTTAGTTCATTCTCTTGGTTGTTGGTGCATTGGGGGGTTCTTGGGGGTGTGGAATGAAATGTATTATTTTTTTATATATATTTTTTTTTTATCTTCCGGGGGGGGGGGGGGGGGTCTTGAATGGTTGAGGGACAGCTATTGGGGAACTGTGGGGGGGAATCTTGGAGGGTTTGCGTTCCACAAGATTGTGATCATGAAAAAGGAAACTATGACATATATTTTATATTTACATTTATATATCATTTATATATATATTTATATCACTATCATACACACGCACCCTCACACATATAAGGATGGCTCTGTTACGGAAAGACTGATACATGTTTGATAGTGTCTTGATGCTGTATCGTTTGTCCTTCATGTTCTAATACTTTAATGTTACACCTTCCGTGTGGTTTTTGTAATAAATAATACCAAAAAAAGCCTACAGGGAGAGGTGCGGACAGGTACAGAAAACACACACGGTTGCCAAAGCTACAAGAAGAGGAAAAACTAGGTAAGACACTCAAGTGAGAGAGTGATGGTGGATCCTTCCTCTCTTTCCTTCCTCCAATAACTCCACAGAACAGTCTTTGTTTCGGTCTTAGTGTTGGGACAAAACCGCCACGAACACGACCGCCGCTTACAGGGGAGACTGAAATAATAACAGTAATTGCCTAGTAGAAGTGGGGAGTACACCTCCCTTCACTAATTGCTGACTGCCTAGGAGAGGTGAAACCACCAACCCCCCCCCCCCCATAACAGCCACTGATTACCAAAACAAGTCACAAATTGCCCTGACCCTTGATCCTGGTTGATGTGTCAACAACTATCTGAAAATGACGAGCAGTCAGCATTTCACACACCAAGTAGGACCCTACTTAAAGTAGATGGCCCTAGCTAGAAGTACAGTACCAGATCACAACAGATAAGATTAACATGTAGATTAGCTAAATGTGGATCAAATGCTCATTGAAGAATCAGATTTTTTTTTTTAACCAGGTAGGCCAGTTGAGAACAAGTTCTCATTTACAACTGCGACCTGGCCAAGATAAAGCATAGCAGTGCGACACAAACAACAACAGGGTTACACATGGAATAAACAAACTTACAGTCAATAACACAATAGAAAAGTCTATATACAGTGTGTGCAAATGAGGTAAGATTCAGTCATTGGCAGCAGAGAACTGGAAGGAAAGGCAGCCAAAGGAGGAATTGGCTGTGGGGGTGACCAGTGAAATATACCTGCTGGAGCGCGTGCTACAGGTGGGTGCTGCTATGGTGACCAGTGAGCTGAGATAAGGCGGGGCTTTACCTAGCAAAGACTTACAGATGACCTGGAGCCAGTGGGTTTGGCGATGAATATGAAGCGAGGGCCAGCCAACGAGAGCATACAGGTCGCAGTGGTGGGTAGTATATGGGGCTTTGGTGACCAAAAGGATGGAACTGTGATAGACTGCATCCAATTTGCTGAGTAGAGTGTTGGAGGCTATTTTGTAAATGACATTGCCAAAGTCAAATACAATGTACCCACATTCAAAAGAAATAAAAATGCAGGTATTTCTGAACAGGCATGATGTAGTTTGAGTTTGCTATGTTTGAGAGTTTGAGGAGCCCATGAACACAGCAGCATTATGTTGTAGCTTATAGAAGCCACAGTCTCCTCCCCTGGCTCACACAGCTCAATGTTACACAGTCCTATTTTACACCTGTAATAGGATGCAACAATTTATGGCTAAGGCAGACATTCAGTCCATACACTGTAATATACAGAATTGTGTGTGTGTGTGTGCGCGCGCGTGTGTGTTATTAATTCAGTAATATCCAGCGCACACACTCGAAGGAGTAGCCTAGCTCGCACCATGGTTAAAGCAGCATTATATAGAGGTTCTGGCTGCCTTGAGTCCACACACACACACTATACTGTTCCTTCGTGAAATAAGAGAGGTGAGGAAAGAGAGAGTAGGAAAAAAGAAAATGAGGATAGAACTGAGAAATTAGGATAGAAAAAAGAAGAGGAGAGGATGAGAAGAGAGGATAGGAACAGATAGGAGAGGATGAGAAGAGAGGATAGGAACAGATAGGAGAGGATGAGAAGAGAGGATAGGAACAGATAAGAGAGGAGGAGAAGAGAGGATAGGAACAGATAGGAGAGGATGAGAAGAGAGGATAGGAACAGATAGGAGAGGATGAGAAGAGAGGATAGGAACAGATAAGAGAGGAGGAGAAGAGAGGATAGGAACAGATAAGAGAGGAGGATAAGAGAGGATAGGAACAGATAGGAGAGGAGGATAAGAGAGGATAGGAACAGATAGGAGAGGAGGATAAGAGAGGATAGGAACAGATAGGAGAGGAGGATAAGAGAGGATAGGAACAGATAGGAGAGGAGGATAAGAGAGGATAGGAACAGATAGGAGAGGAGGAGAAGAGAGGATAGGAACAGATAGGAGAGGATGAGAAGAAAGGATAGGAACAGATAGGAGAGGATGAGAAGAAAGGATAGGAACAGATAAGAGAGGATGAGAAGAGAGGATAGGAACAGATAAGAGAGGATGAGAAGAGAGGATAGGAACAGATAAGAGAGGATGAGAAGAGAGGATAGGAACAGATAAGAGGATGAGAAGAGAGGATAGGAACAGATAGGAGAGGATGAGAAGAGAGGATAGGAACAGATAGGAGAGGATGAGAAGAGAGGATAGGAACAGATAGGAGAAGGAGGGGATAGGAACAGATAGGAGAGGAGGAGAAGAGGGGATAGGAACAGATAGGAGAGGAGTAGAAGAGAGGAGTAGAAGAGGGGATAGGAACAGATAGGAGAGGAGGAGAAGAGAGGATAGGAACAGATAGGAGAGGAGGAGAAGAGAGGATAGGAACAGATAGGAGAGGAGGAGAAGAGAGGATAGGAACAGATAGGAGAGGAGGAGAAGAGAGGATAGGAACAGATAGGAGAGGAGGAGAAGAGAGGATAGGAACAGATAGGAGAGGAGGAGAAGAGAGGATAGGAACAGATAGGAGAGGAGGAGAAGAGAGGATAGGAACAGATAGGAGAGGAGGAGAAGAGAGGATAGGAACAGATAGGAGAGGAGGAGAAGAGGGGATAGGAACAGATAGGAGAGGAGAAGAAGAGGGGATAGGAACAGATAGGAGAGGAGGAGAAGAGAGGATAGGAACAGATAGGAGAGGAGGAGAAGAGAGGATAGGAACAGATAGGAGAGGAGGAGAAGAGGGGATAGGAACAGATAGGAGAGGAGGAGAAGAGAGGATAGGAACAGATAGGAGAAGAGAGGAGGGGATAGGAACAGATAGGAGAGGAGAAGAGAAGAGGGGATAGGAACAGATAGGAGATGAGAAGAGGGGATAGGAACAGATAGGAGGTGAGAAGAGAAGAGGGGATAGGAACAGATAGGAGGTGAGAAGAGAAGAGGGGATAGGAACAGATAGGAGGTGAGAAGAGAAGAGGGGATAGGAACAGATAGGAGATGAGAAGAGGGGATAGGAACAAATAGGAGATGAGAAGAGGGGATAGGAACAAATAGGAGATGAGAAGAGGGGATAGGAACAAATAGGAGATGAGAAGAGAGGATAGGAACAAATAGGAGTTGAGATGAGAAGAGGGGATAAGAACAAATAGGAGTTGAGAAGAGAAGAGGGGATAGGAACAAATAGGAGATGAGAAGAGAAGAGGGGATAGGAACAAATAGGAGATGAGAAGAGAAGAGGGGATAGGAACAAATAGAAGATGAGAAGAGAAGAGGGGATAGGAACAGATAGGAGAGGAGGAGAAGAGGGGATAGGAACAGATAGGAGAGGAGGAGAAGAGAGGACAGGAACAGATAGGAGAGCAGGAGAAGAGGGGATAGGAACAGATAGGAGAGGAGAAGAGAAGAGAGGATAGGAACAGATAGGAGAGGAGAAGAGGGGATAGGAACAGATAGGAGAGGAGAAGAGAATAAGGGATATCCTGACTAGTCTCTTCTCCTTTAGTAGTAGTTTTTTTTTTGCAATTCAACCAAAAAGGACTGATTCACACGGTGAACAGTTGATGTTGAGATGTGTCTGTGACTTGAATGCTGTGAAGCATTTATTTGGGCTGCAATTTCTGAGGCTGGTAACTCAATGAACTTATCCTCTGCAGCAGAGGTAACTCTGGGTCTTCCTTTCCTGTGGCGGTCCTCATGTGAGCCCGTTTCATCATAGCGCTTTATGGTTTTTGCGACTGCACTTGAAGAAACTTTCAAAGTTCTTGAAATTTTCCTGATTAAGACATGAAGGTCAGTCAAAGTAATGATGGACTGTCGTTTCTCTTTGCTTATTTGAGCTGTTCTTGCCATAATATGGACTTGGTCTTTTACTAAATAGGGCTATCTTCTGTTTACCACCCCTACCTTGTCAAAACACAACTGATTGACTCAAACACATTAAGAAGGAAAGAAATTCCACAAATTAATTTAACAAGGCACACCTGTTAATTTAAATTCATTCCAGGTGACTACCTCATGAAGTTGGTTGAGAGAATGCCAAGAGATGATGCAACGCTGTCATCAAGGCAAAGAGTATCTACTTTGAAGAACTCAAACATAAAATAGATTTTTGATTTGTTTAAAACTTTTTTGGTTACTACATGATTCCATGTGTGTTATTTCATAGTTTTGAGGTCTTTACTATTATTTTACAAATGTAGACAATAGTAAAAATAAAGAAAAACCCTGGAATTAGTAGGTGTGTCCAAACTTTTGACTGGTACTGTAGATCACCGCATCCAATTAAAATGTATACAGCTTAAGAACAAAGTTATTCAGTATTAGGAAAATGTGATGAATACATCAATACATGGGTGTAAACACCCAGGTAGGTTGATTAATAACCTGAACCAGATTACCAAAGCCCCATATACTACCAACCACCGCGACCTGTATGCTCTCGTTGGCTGGCCCTCGCTTCATATTTGTCGCCAAACTCACTGGCTCCAGGTCATCTATAAGTCTCTGCTAGGTAAATGACTGGAACGAATTGCAAAAATCACTGAAGCTGGAGACTTATATCTCCCTCACTAACTTTAAGCATCAGCTGTCAGAGCAGCTTGCCAATCATTGCACCTGTAGACAGCCCATCTGTAAATAGCCCACCCATCTACCTCATCCCCATATTGTTATTTATCTTTTGCTCCTTTGCACCCCTGTATCTCTACTTGCACATTCATCTTCTGCACATCTCACTCCAGTGTTAATGCTAAATTGTAATTATTTCACCACTATGGCCTATTTATTGCCTTACCTTCCTAATCTTACTACATTTGCACACACTGTATATATATATATATATATATATATGTTTCTACTGTGTTATTGACTGTACATTTGCTTATCCCATGTGTAACTCTGTATTGTTTGTGTCGCACTGCTATGCTTTATCTTGGCCAGGTCGCAGTTGTAAATGAGAACTTGTTCGCAACTGGCCTACCTGGTTAAATAAAGGTGAACTAAAAAAATGACAGGGACTGGTTACAGTGAGAAGCTTCCTCTTGAGAGGACAGCTTGATGAAAACCAGTTAATATTCAGGTCCCCAAGAAAGTAAACCTCTCTGTTTACATCACATACACTATCAAGCATTTCACACACATTATTTAGATACTGAGTGTTAGCACATGGTGGCCTCTAGCAACACCCCAAAAGAATAGGCTTTAGATGAGGCAAGTGAACCTGCAACCACAACACGTCAATAACACTTGACATAAGTTCTTCTCTAAGTATTACAGGTATATGGCTCTGAATATATACAGCAACACCTTCCCCATAAGCATTTCTGTCTCTTCTATAGATGCTATATCCTTGTATTGCTACTGATGTATCAAAGGAATTGAGCCTCAAATGGCTAATATGTTAATGTTAAAGCAAGTTATTGACTTCATGATTCTTATTTCTAAGGCTATATTAATATGGGCTATTTTCATCCCTTTCCTGTGTAGCTGATCAGAGATAGACATAATATGGAAAGACATAATATGGAAAAGGATGGTGCTGAAAGAGTCTGTATCCCTCTCTACTCTCCTCTATTCCACCATCTCTCCCCCCCATCCCTCTCTCACTGAATCTGTACTTCCATCACTCCAGAGAGGGAGAGAGAGAGTTAGAGATATTTACACAGAGCAATAGCGAGAGGAAGAGAAAGAGCGAGAGAAAGAGCAAGGAGGAGAGTGATAGAGGTAGAGAGCGACAGATATAAAGTGGGAGTTCAGGAGATAGGAGAGGCTCTATGTCGTTCACTGGGTTACATGCCGGTCGTTGTGTGTGTAAAATGGTACCCAGTCCAGGGGGAGGTGAAGCAGCATAACAATAAGGCATGTTGACGGGAAGTTCAAGGGAAAAGCAATAAAGCATTGCATGGCCAGATATAATCTGTCCCTGCTTATTGCACCACAGCAGAGCACAGACACACCAACACGCTCTCACAGCCTCACTTCAGAATCCGACGTTTGTCCATAAACATCACATTTCGAAAGTTAAGTTCAGGCATTAATTCCGAACAGTTAAGGTTTGGGATAGTGTTAAAAAAAATATATATATAAATCAATAAAAAAGCACTGGGATCGAACACACGACCCATCCCTGCTCCCAACACCCTAGCAAACCACAAGCCTACTTGATGGTAACAGCCTGGAATGACATCGCATTTCTTGAGCGATCTGCCTGGACACACACACACACACTGCCATTGAAATCCTTGGGCGGGACCGCGTACGCGTTTTTGGGGGCAGCCCAGGTCCCCAATTGTTTTATTTGTATTATTACTTTTCGGGGTGGAAGAACACTATCAGTGTAAACATAAACGACTACAAACAGATAAGAAGTGTGTTGAAAAGATAGTGGACATTCACTACTTGGCCAAAAGTAAGTTTGTCAAACATCTCATTCCAAAATCATGGGCATTAATATGGAGTTGCTCTGCTGCAATAACAGCCTCCACTCTTCTTGGAAGGCTTTCCACTAGAAGCTGGAACATTGCTGCGGGGACTTGCTTCCATTCAGCCACAAGAACATTATGAGGTCGGCACTGATGTAGGTCGATTAGACCTGGCTCGCAGTCAGCGTTCCAATTTATCCCAAAGATGTTCGATGGGGTTGAGGTCAGGGCTCTGTGCAGGCCAGTCAAGTTCTTCCACACTGACCTCGACAAACCATTTCTGTATGGACCTCGCTTGGTGCACGGGGGCATTGTCATGCTGAAAGGGCCTTCCACAAACTGTTGACAAAGTTGGAAGCACATAATTGTCTAGAATGTCAATGTCAAATCAAATCAAATTGTATTAGTCACATGCGCCGAATTCAACAGGTGTAGACCTTACAGTGAAATGCTTACTTACGAACTCCTAACCAACATTGCAGTTGCAAAAATACGGATAAGAAAAGTAACAAGTAATTAAAGAGCAGCAGTAAAAAATAATATATACAGGGGGGTGCCGGTACAGAGTCAACGTGCGGGGGCACAGGTTAGTTGAGGTATTATGTACATGTAGGTAGAATTAATTAAAGTGACTATGCATAGATGACAACAGAGAGTGCCAGTGGTGTGGAGAGGGGGGAAAACAAATAGTCTGTGTAGCCATTTGACTAGATGTTCAGGAGTCTTATGGCTTGGGGGTAGAAGCTGTTTAGAAGCCTCTTGGACCTCGACTTGGCGCTCCAGTACCGCTTGCCGTGTGGTAGCAGAGAGAAAAGTCTATGACTAGGGTGGCTTTTTAGGGCCTACCTCTGACACCACCTGGTATAGAGGTCCTGGATGGCAAGAAGCTTGGCCTCAGTGATGTACTGGGCCGTTCGCACTACCCTCTGTAGTGCCTTGCGGTCGGAGGCCGAGCAGCTGCCACACCAGGCAGTGATGCAACTAGTCAGGATGCTCTCGATGGTGCAGCTGTAGAACCTTTTGAGGATCTGAGGACCCATGCCAAATCTTTTCAGTTTCCTGAGGGGGAATAGGTTTTGTCATGCCCGCTTCACGACTGTCATGATGTGCTTGGACCATGTTAGCTGGTGGTGATGTGGACACCAAGGAACTTGAAGCTCTCAACCTGCTCCACCGCAGCCCTGTCATGATATGCTTGGACCATGTTAGCTGGTGGTGATGTGGACACCAAGGAACTTGAAGCTCTCAACCTGCTCCATCGCAGCCCTGTCAATGAGAATGGGGGCGTGCTTGGTCCTCTTTTTCCTGTCGTCCACAATCATCTCCTTTGTCTTGATCACGTTGAGGGAGAGGTTGTTGTCCTGGCACCACACGGCCAGGTCTCTGACCTCCTCCCTATAGGCTGTCTCGTTGTTGTCGGTGATCAGGCCTACCACTGATATGTCATCGGCAAATTTAATGACGGTGTTGGAGTCGTGCCTGGCCGTGCAGTCATGAGAGAAGAGGGAGTACAGGAGGGGGCTGTTCACGCACCCCTGAGGGGCTTCTGTGTTAAAGATCAGCGTGGCGGATGTGTTGTTACCTACCCTTACCACCTGGGGGCGGGCCGTCAGGAAGTCCAGGATTCAGTTGCAGAGAAAGATGTTTAGTCCCAGGGTCCTTAGCTTATTGATGAGCTTGTATGCTCTATCGCTAAGATTTCCCTTCACTGGAACTAAGGGGCCAAACCCAAACCATGAAAAACAGCCCCAGACCTCCTCCATCAAACTTTACAGTTACCACGATGCAAATCGGGCAGGTAGCGTTCTCCTGGCATCCGCCAAATCCAGATTCGTCCGTCGGACTGCCGGTTGGTGATTCATCACTCCAGAGAACACGTTTCAACTGCTCCAGAGTCCAATGGCGGCGAGCTTTACACCACTCCAGCCGACGCTTGGCATTGTGATCTTAGGCTTGTTTACGGCTATTCAGCCATGGAAACCCATTTCACGAAGCTCTTGACGAACAGTTCTTGTGCTGGCGTTGTTTCCAGAGGCAGTTAGGAACTCGGTAGTGAGTGATGCAACAGAGGACAGATGACTTTCACGCTCTACGCACTTCAGTGGTCCCGTTCTGTGAGTTTGTGTGGCCTACCACTGCGTGGCTGAGCCATTGTCACATCCAGACGTTTCCACTCCACAATAATAGCCCTTACAGTTGACTGGGGCAGCTCTAGCAGGGCATACATTTGGCGAACTGACTCGTTGGAAATGTCACTGAGCTCTTCAGTAAGCCCATTCTACTACCAATGTTTGTCTATGGAGATTGCATGGCTGTGTGCACAATTTTATACAACTGTCAGCAAAGGGTATGTTGAACTAGACGAATCTACTAACTTCGAAGGGCTGTCAACATACTTTTTTATATATAGCGCACATATATTTTTTTTATAAACTTTGCCAGTTGAGAACAAGTTCTCATTTACAACTGCGACCTGGCCAAGATAAAGCAAAGCAGTGCGACAAAAACAACAGAGTTACACAAACAAACGTACAGTCAATAACACAATAGAAAAATCTATGTACAGTGTGTGCAAATGTTGAAAAGTAGGGAGGTAAGGCAATAAATAGGCCATAGAGGCGAAATAATTACAATTTAGCATTAACACTGGAGTGATATATTTGCAGATGATGATGTGCAAGTTGAGATACTGGGGTGCAAAAGAGCAATAGGATAAATAACAATATGGGGATGAGGTAGTTGGGTGTGCTATTTACAGATTCGCTGTCTACAGGTACAGTGATCGGTAAGCTGCTCTGACAGCTGATGCTTAAAGTTAGAGAGGGAGATATAAGACTCCAGCTTCAGTGATTTTTGTAATTCGTTCCAGTCATTGGCAGCAGAGAACTGGAAGGAAAGGCGGCCAAAGGAAGTGTTGGCTTTGGGGATGACCAGTGAAATATACAGTGGGGAGAACAAGTATTTGATACACTGCCGATTTTGCAGGTTTTCCAACTTACAAAGCATGTAGAGGTCTGTAATTTTTATCATAGGTACACTTCAACTGTGAGAGACGGAATCTAAAAATCCAGAAAATCACATTGTATGATTTTTAAGTAATTAATTTGCATTTTATTGCATGACATAAGTATTTGATACATCAGAAAAGCAGAACTTAATATTTGGTACAGAAACCTTTGTTTGCAATTACAAAGATCATACGTTTCCTGTAGTTATTGACCAGGTTTGCACACACTGCAGCAGGGATTTTGGCCCACTCCTCCATACAGACCTTCTCCAGATCCTTCAGGTTTCGGGGCTGTCGCTGGGCAATACGGACTTTCAGCTCCCTCCAAAGATTTTCTATTGGGTTCAGGTCTGGAGACTGGCTAGGCCACTCCAGGACCTTGAGATGCTTCTTACGGAGCCACTCCTTAGTTGCCCTGGCTGTGTGTTTCGGGTCGTTGTCATGCTGGAAGATCCAGCCACGACCCATCTTCAATGCTCTTACTGAGGGAAGGAGGTTTTTGGCCAAGATCTCGCGATACATGGCCCCATCCATCCTCCCCTCAATATGGTGCAGTCGTCCTGTCCCCTTTGCAGAAAAGCATCCCCAAAGAATGATGTTTCCACCTCCATGCTTCACGGTTGGGAGGGTGTTCTTGGGGTTGTACTCAACGTTCTTCTTCCTCCAAACACAGCGAGTGGAGTTTAGACCAAAAAGCTCTATTTTTGTCTCATCAGACCACATGACCTTCTCCCATTCCTCCTCTGGATCATCCAGATGGTCATTGGCAAACTTCAGACGGGCCTGGAAATGCGCTGGCTTGAGCAGGGGGACCTTGCATGCGCTGCAGGATTTCAATCCATGACGGTGTAGTGTGTTACTAATGGTTTTCTTTGAGACTGTGGTCCCAGCTCTCTTCAGGTCATTGACCAGGTCCTGCCGTGTAGTTATGGGCTGATCCCTCACCTTTCTCATGATCATTGATGCCCCACGAGGTGAGATCTTGCATGGAGCCCCAGACCGAGGGTGGTTGACCGTCATCTTCAACTTCTTCCATTTTCTAATAATTGCGCCAACAGTTGTTGCCTTCTCACCAAGCTGCTTGCCTATTGTCCTGTAGCCCATCCCAGCCTTGTGCAGGTCTACAATTTTATCCCTGATGTCCTTACACAGCTCTCTGGTCTTGGCCATTGTGGAGAGATTGGAGTCTGTTTGATTGAGTGTGTGTACAGGTGTCTTTTATACAGGTAACAAGTTCAAACAGGTGCAGTTAATACAGGTAATGAGTGGAGAACAGGAGGGCTTCTTAAAGAAAAACTAACAGGTCTGTGAGAGCCGGAATTCTTACTGGTTGGTAGGTGATCAAATACTTATGTCATGCAATAAAATGCAAATTAATTACTTAAAAATCATACAATGTGATTTTTTGGATTTTTGTTTTAGATTCCGTCTCTCACAGTTGAAGTGTACCTATGATAAAAATTACAGACCTCTACATGCTTTGTAAGTAGGAAAACCTTCAAAATCGGCAGTGTATCAAATACTTGTTCTCCCCACTGTACCTGCTGGAGCGCGTGCTACGGGTGGATGTTGCTTTGGTGACCAGGGAGTTGAGATAAGGCGGGGCTTTACCTACCTAGCAGATGACCTGGAGCCAGTGGGTTTGGCGACGAATATGTAGTGAGGGCCAGCCAACGAGGGCATACAGGTCGCAGTGGTGGATAGTATATAGGGCTTTGGTGACAAATCGGATGGCACTGTGACAGACTGCATCCAGTTTGCTGAGTAGAGTGTTGGAGGCTATTTTGTAAATGACATCGCCGAAGTCAAGGATCGGTAGGATAGTCAGTTTTACGATGGTATGTTTGGCAGCATGAGTGAATTAGGCTTTGTTGCGAAATAGGAAGCCGATTCTAAATTTAATTTTGGATTGGAGATGCTTAATGTGAGTCTGGAAGGAGAGTTTACAGTCTAACCAGACACCTAGGTATTTGTAATTGTCCACATATTCTTAGTCAGAACCATCCAGAGCAGTGATGCTGAACGGGCGGGCAGGTGCGGGCAGCAGTCGGATGAAAAGCATGCATTTAGTTTTACTACATTTAAAAGCAGTTGGAGGCCACAGAAGGAGAGTTGTATGGCATTGAAGCTTGTCTGGAGGTTAGTTAACAAGGTGTTCAAAGAAGGGCCAGAAGTATACAGAATGGTGTCGTCTGCGTAGAGGTGGATCAGAGAATCACCAGCAGCAAGAGCGACATCATTGACATATAGAGAGAAAAGAGTCGGCCCGAGAATTGAACCCTGTGGCACCCACATAGAGACTGCCAGAGGTCCGGACAACAGGCCCTCCGATTTGACACACTGAACTTGATCTGAGAAGTAGTTGGTGAACCAGGCGAGGCAGTCATTTGAGAAACCAAAGCTATTGAGTCTGCCAATAAGAATGTGGTGATTGACAGAGTCGAAAGCCTTGGCCAGGTCGATGCACAGTATTGTCTTTTGTTGATGGAGGTTATGATATCGTTTAGGACCTTGAGCGTGGCTGAGGTGCACCCATGACCAGCTCGGAAACCAGATTGCATAGTGGAGAAGGTACGGTGGGATTCGAAATGGTTGGTGATCTGTTTGTTAACGTGGCTTTCTAAGATTTTAGAAAGACAGGGCAGGATGGATATAGGTCTGTAACAGTTTGGGTCTAGAGTATCTCCCCCTTTGAAGAGGGGGATGACCGCGGCAGCTTTCCAATCTTTGGGGATCTCAGACGATACGAAAGAAAGGTTGAACAGGCTAGTAATAGGGGTTGCAACAATTTCGGCAGATAATTTTAGAAAGAGAGGGTCCAGATTGTCTTGCCCAGCTGATTTGTAGGGATCCAGATTTTGCAGCTCTTTCAGAACATCAGCTTTTTGGATTTGGATGAAGGAGAAGCGGGGGGGGGGGGGCTTGGACAAGTTTCTGCGGGGGGTGCAGAGCTGTTGGCCGGGGTTGGGATAGCCAGGTGGAAAGCATGACCAACCGTAGAAAAATTTAAGTTAGCGATTATCGTAGGTTTATCGGTGGTGACAGTGTTTCTTAGCCTCAGTGCGGTGGGCAGCTGGGAGGAGGTGCTTTTATTCTCCATGGACTTTACACTGTCCCAAAACTTTCTGGAATTAGTGCTACAGGATGCAAATTCTGTTAGGAAAGCTAAGGCTAGCTTTTTCAAACTGCCTAAACTGTGAGAACTAACAATCAAAATAAAAACTAGACAGTCCCAAAATATTGAATTTAGCAGTTTTGATTTTGTTATTATGTTTGAGCAAAAGAACACCCTTATCCATGGAAAAATGTATAGAATTGCAGGAAATTGTCATTAAAACTGCAACATTTTCTCTTGGCTCCATGGTAAAATGTGTAGAATTTCAGTTAATCAACCTTAGAACTGCTAATAAATCTCTCAGCTCCATTGAGAAATTTGTAGAATTCCAGGAAATTGGCTTAAAAAAGCACAAAAAAAAGAATTCTCTACACCACCAATATGGGGGCCTCTAAAATACAGCCACGCAGACTGGCCAACGTCAGCATGCAGAACTATTCACCCCTCCAAAGTCAATACTTTGTAGAGCCACCTTTTGCAGCAACTACAGCTGCAAGTCTCTTGGAGTATGTCTCTATAAGCTTGGCACATCTAGCCACTGGGAGGCAAAACTACTCCATCTCCTTCAAGTTGGATGGGTTCCGCTGGTGTACTGCAATCTTTAAGTTATACCACAGATTCTCAATTGGACTGAGGTCTGGGCTTTGACTGGGCCATTCCAAGATGTTTTAATGTTTCCCCTTAAACCACTCGAGTGTTGCTTTAGCAGTATGCTTAGGGTCATTGTCCTGCTGGAAGGTGAACCTCCATCCCAGTCTCAAATCTCTGGAAGACTGAAACAGGTTTCCCTCAAGAATTTCCCTGTATTTAGCGCCATCCATTATTCCTTCAATTCTGACCAGTTTCCCAGTCCCTGCCGATGAAAAACATCCCCACTGCATGATGCTGCCACCACCATGCTTCACTGTGGGGATGGTGTTCTCGGGGTGATGAGAGGTGTTGGGTTTGCGCCAGACATTTTCCTTGATGCAGCTCCTTCAGGGTTAACTTTGGTCTCTTTGTTGCCTCTGATTAATGCCCCCCTTGGCTGGTCCGTGAGTTTTGGTGGGTGGCCCTCTCTTGGCAGGTTTGTTGTGGTGCCATAATCTTTCAATTTTTTAATAATGGATTTAATGGTGCTCCGTGGGATGTTCAAAGTTTTGGATATTTTTGTATAACCCAACCCTGATTTGTACTTCTCCACAACTTTGTCCCTGACCTGTTTGGAGAGCTCCTTGGTCTTCATGGTGCCACTTGCTTGGTGGTGCCCCTTGCTTAGTGGTGTTGCAGACTCTGGGGCCTTTCAGAACAGGTGTATATATACTGAGATCGTGTGACAGATCATGTGACACTTAAATAAAGTCCACCTGTGTGCAATCAAACTAATTATGTGACTTCTGAAGGTATGTGGTTGCACCAGATCTTATTTAGGGGCTTTATAGCAAAGGGGGTGAATACATATGCACGCACCACTTTTCCGTATTTTTATAAACAACATTTATTTTTATTTTTTTCACTTCACCAATTTGGACTTTTTGGTGTATGTCCATTACATGAAATCCCCCCCCAAAAATCTATTTAAATTACAGGTTGTAATGCAACAAAATAGGAAAAACGCCAAGGGGGATGAATACTTTTGCAAGGCACTGAACATTACAATGATGAGGCTTAATTTCATGGGCAGTAGTACATAGGTAAGGGAAGGTAGTATTATTAAGACAAAGAATGATTAACTAGTGCTCACACACACAAACACACCAAATAAGGCTCTCTGCAACTGAGTAGAATCTTAATGGGGCATTTTACAGCTAAAACCCACTAGCCTTTTACCAGAGCCTTCTACCACCCACACACACACACACCTTCAGCTCATATAAAGTGCCTATACACGGAACATTCCAAAAACATGGTACCTAATCATATCTTTAAAACATGTTTTCTTAGCCCTCCTTCCCTCTTGCCCCATCCACCTATGCATTATTCATCTACTCTACCCATTCCAGCACGAGAGAGAGAAAAAGAGACAAATGGGGAGAGAGAGAGAAAGAGAGAGAAGAGAGTTAAAACAAGAGAGTGGGCTCATACCTGAGAACACAGTGCCCCCTGTTAGTGGCATAGAGAATGACAGGTTGCATTACAATACATACAGGTACAGTATAAAGCTATGTGAAAGTATAGTGTGTTGCATATGTCTGGTGCTGAAACCACAGAGATATAGGTTACTAGTACAAGGTCACCGTAACACTGATGTCATGCCTCTTCAACCTCAGGAGGCTAAAGAAATGTGGCTTGTCACCTAAAACCCTCATACATTTTTACAGATGCACAATTGAAAGCATCCTGTCGGGCTGTATCACCGCCTGGTATGGCAACTGCACCGCCCGCAACCGCAGGGCTCTCCAGAGGGTGGTGCGGTCTGTCCAACGCATCACCGGTGGCAAACTACCCGCCCCCCTGGACATCTACAGCACCCAAAGTCACAGGAAGGCCAAAAAGATCATCAAGGACATCAACCACCCGAGCCATTGCCTGTTCACCCCGCTATCATCCAGAAGGCGAGGTCAGTACAGGTGCATCAAAGCTGGGACCGAGAGACTGAAAAACAGCTTCCATCTCAAGGCCATCAGACTGTTAAACAGCCATCACTAGCACATTAGAGGCTGCAGCCTATAGGCATAGACTAGAAATCACTGGCCACTTTAAGGAATGCAACAATCGTCACTTTAATAATGCTTACATCTGGCATTACTAATCTCATATATATATATATACTGTATTCTATACTTCTACAGTATCTTAGTCCCTTAATAATGTTTACATATCTTGCATTACTCATCTCATATGTAAATACTGTATTCTATTGTATCTTAGTCCATTCCGCTCTGACATTGCTCAGCCATATATGTATATAGTCTTAATTCATTCCTACATAGATTTGTGTGTATTGGGTATATGTTGTGTAATTTGTTAGATATTAGTGTACTGTCGGAGCTAGAAGCACAAGCATTTGGCTAAACCCGCAATAACATCTGCTAATCACGTGTATGTGACCAATAAAATGTGATGCTACAGTGTGTGTGTGTGTGTGTTAGGTCAGTGGGGCGAGAAGGAGAGGTTGATGGGACAGCCGAGGTGTATAATTTCCTCTCCCACAGGAAGTCACTGTGGAACAATGCACATCGCCTTGGTCCCGATGTGTGTGTGTGTATGTGCAAGCTACTACCTACTGCCCTCAGCTCTCTGAACGTGTTCAGTGTCTCTTCATTGAGAGGATTTAATATCAGTTCATTATCATGGACATAAGCCTTGCATTGGCTACAACTACATAATAATATGATAGTGTATTGCATTCACGTTACATTCAGCTACTATCAGGTGAAGTTTACCTCCCTATACCGAGGTGCTACCTAGCACCTGGGATCAAATGACAGGGAGGCCAGGGAGCAGTGTTGCTCAACCTGCGGTCCGGGGCCACTACTGGTCCCTAGGATAATGCTGAGCGGTCCATCAGATGGTCAGAAGCCTGACACTCATTTAATTAGATCTATAGTGTTAGATTTAATATAAACCCAAGGAGGAAGGGTCATAGCTTGCCTGTTCATTGCCCAGAGAAGACCATGGCAGTCCCTGGTATAAAAAAAGGTTAAGAAACACTGCCACGGAATACTGGACATACCATAATAAACTATAAGAATTAGTGGTAATTCCATGGAGCTGAAACAGTGTAGTATTCCATCCAACAGCCATCATTCCCAGGTGCTGTGGTTCTCTCCCACTGTCAACTCCATGTTCCCATAATGGGATTATCACGAATACTGTGTGTGCTGTGTCTATACCAGTATATGATTTTGGTGGTCTGCCGTATGGCCATTGACCTCAATGACCTCAAGGGTAATTATGAGTGTGTCTGCACTGGCCCTCCCTCAGGCAGCCACACACAATATTGTTACTGAATGACCAAAGGCAATATTCAGCCTGGGGGGAGGGAGAGATGAAAGGAGGGAAAAGTGAAAGGGAGTGAGTGATGAGGAGGAGTGTCTCAGACCTGATGCCAACATATGTCACACGTATGTTCAAAGGGAAAAGTGCAAAAGGCCAGACACCACGCGCGCACACACACACACACACACGCGTCTGAGTGGGTGGTCTCTCTCCCCGACTCTCTTTTTCTCCCGGGGTAGATGGATACAGACCTGCCATTTTCTGTCTGCCGCTCACCAAGTATGAGATATCAGTTATTGACCAAAACCAAAATAACTCTGAGCTATATGTTCGTCCAGTCAGCACCCCATTGCATAGGGTAATTTACTCAGGTTATTCTTCAGAAACTAAAAGAAACCAAGCAAGTCAAACAAGAGCTGAAAGATTCCAACAGTAACAGAACCTTACAGAATAATATATTCTATCTGTGCTCATGAATGCATGAGGAGTATTCTGTTTCAATAACTCTCTCACACATACAATCTCTCTTTCTCCAGGGTAATAATCAACCAACCCACGCTCCGCAACTTTAATTAAACGAGTCGATACTCCTCTGTCCATCTCGCTCTCTCCACCGCTCTTTTCCTTCGTCGGAATGTTACAGGGGTCCCATCGGATCATTCCTGTTTAAAAATCAGGATTTTCCCGTTTTCTCATCTCCACAGACACTTTTTCTATCCCACACTAATTGGGAATTTCTCCTCCACACCAGTCAAAGCTGAGGATAATTTTGACTTAATAACGAATAAATAAATACAATAACAGTGAAAACACACACAAAACACCCACTTATCCCAGAGAGTGTGCATGTGTTATCCCAGAGAGTGTGCATGTGTTATCCCAGAGAGTGTGCATGTGTTATCCCAGAGAGTGTGCATGTGTTATCCCAGAGAGTGTGCATGTGTTATCCCAGAGAGTGTGCATGTGTTATCCCAGAGAGTGTGCATGTGTTATCCCAGAGAGTGTGCATGTGTTATCCCAGAGAGTGTGCATGTGTTATCCCAGAGAGTGTGCATGTGTTATCCCAGAGAGTGTGCATGTGTTATTCCAGGGCCAGTGTGAATCCTGTCTGATATTGAACTATTCGTTCGGGGAAGAGACTTCACTAAGTGGAGAAACAGCCCACTCACTCATTTGTAATGGAGATTCTACCTTCCTTCCATGTTGCCTCAGACTACTCAGACCAGTTCTGTCCGCCTGTCGGTCTGTACCGCTCTCCCTTTTGCATTATGTACTATAGGATGCAGAGTTCCACAGAAGGACTCACTGTAGAGAGTGTCTTTGTCTCTCTCTGACACGAGTCACTCAGACACACACATGTGTATGTTTGCTATTTGAACAGTGATGGTAATCAGAACCGGGTCTTGGTGTGAGATGGTTTATAAGACAGAGATGGGCCCAGAAGGCTAGCTAGCCATATAATGTAAAACAGCTGTTGCTTTTTATAACAGTTCATCTCACACACAACCTAATAAACACACAAATGTACATTCACACAACAGTTGTTTGTGCGTCCCTGACAAGACCATCACCTTAACTAACCCCCTCTCTGGTTCCAATTCTAGTCTGGCATAACACACAAAATTCTAACAAATCACGCAACTGTAAATAAACAATTTAAACAAGACATTCATTTAAACACGCTCTCTCACAACAACAAAAAACAGATACATCACACACACACAGCTAGGTCTGACTAAAGAAGTACATGAGTGGAGAGCAGCTGCAGGTTGAAGACCTGTGAGGAGTGAGTTCCGGTTTCATGCTGAGAAACACAACGAGATCATCAGGAATACCAGGAACAACACACTTTAACTGTGTACAAAAACATACTCTTTACAAATCAGAGGGGTGTACTACGACGCGGGATAGAGGAGTTTGACGAGCTAGCTTTGGTAAATTCTGAGTTCAACTCGGAATAACTGTTGACACAAAAGTGGATCACCTTTTAGCCAGTGGCATGGCTGTCCTGTGAGGATCACATTGGGTCAGATCAGCTTGGCAATGGCTGACAGTAACCAGACCTTCTCTCACCCGCAGAGGGGAGGAGAGAACTGGTGTGTGGATTTTGACACCTCCTCACCCGGTCGTAATTAAGCAGGAGAGGACTCTCGCTCTACCCTCCAGTATTGCCTAAAGGAATGTCTTGTCTCCAGACTTTTGCTCACCCAAAACTATAATGTCCAAAAAGTAGATAATGGAACAATAATTCTAACATAAAGAATGTGGGGAGTTATAGAAAACTGATGTCACATTGTTTTTAATTTTGTGATGTCATTAAAAAACTGTATGGACAAAATACTAAATTGAAGAGGATACCCCCTTTACCTGTCAAGTTTCCATCCAATACGTTGTGCATAGGATATGAACAATGATGAAGTATTTTTGTTATGATATTAATGTGATTTTAGAAGTCATAAGAGAACTTCTAATCATATCCTTTCAGGTCAGAAAACGTGTCAGACGGAAGGAGACGTCCCCTTTGGCCAGTGTGCATAAAAAGCCTTGGTAACGAAATTAACATTAGACCAGAAAAGCGTGGAGCGATAGCTACATGTCTGAAATGGTTGGAACTTTGAACCTCAACACGAGGTGAAGAAATAAACTCACCTTTCTTTAGACCAGGAAAGATGGGGAGCTGCAGCCCACGTCTGAAGTGGTCTAAATCCTGACTATCAACACGAGGAGGAAGAGGCGTAAAACTCCCCTCTCAGACAATCACTGGTACAGCTGATTAGCTGTCCTGAGTCAAATATTTCAAACTCTTCAAACCATCCCATCCTACTACGAGTCTCAAATCACCGTAGTACACTACTCTCATCACCGCACTGGAACCATCTGGCTTATCTTCAAATAAGCAGCTTCAGGAGCGAATGGAAGAGTGAACTATGTAGTTATGTTCAGGACTACACAACGGACAAGAGCACCCACACGTAAATACATTCATGATTTCTTATTTTGAACGGGCGGCGGTTCGTGTGCAAACTATATGATTGTGAAAATAGTTACAGAATGTATCCACGATAAGTGTCCCTTTCTCTCTCCCCATGTCGTTGGGTAAAATGCCATATAGTGTCAGTCCGCTAGGGACCTTTGTCTCATGTAAAGGGTGTATGTTAATTCTGTGTTATTATTTAGTTAGCTAGTAAATAAATAATTAAACCAATTGGTGTAGTACTGAATCATGAGCAAGCCTGTGGTTTTTGCAGATGCATGTGGCTATGACTGTCAAAATGAGGATATGATAAGATTTATAAGATGACTGTTTATTGATGTAATAGATATACCTTATAGAGTTTAATTTAGGAGATGGTGACTCTTTAAAACAACCTCTTCCGTGGTGCCCCAAATCCTAATGAGTTAAGTGTTACATGATTAATTTAAATTGGATAACAATTAAACATCGTTAGTGGATTAAATAATTAATGAATGTAAAGTCACGACACCAGGTACATTTCTATGGCAACAAATCCTTCGAACGTAACCTGCTCTGGGGCAGGCAAACTCCACTTTATCCTAAAATGAAGTCTGAGCCTTGAGTTGAGGACCAAACAAATCAGATTCCCTCCCTCTCGCAAAGAGTGCGCCATCATTTCCTTCATTCTCCGGACCATTTGAGGAAGACGACTGATTTAACATTTTATTAATCAAATTACTGTGTTAGAATATTACTAGTTTTATCATACACTTAGTGGACTGTTTATTAGGTACACCACCCCGTTCATGAAAATGGTTAAAGCAGGCTGACAGGCATCGAGGCATTCAGTTACTGTTCGATTGAACGATAGAATTGGCTAAATGAGTGACCTAAGCGGCTTTAAGCGTGGTATGATAGTCGGTGACAGGCGCGCCGGTTCCAGTATCTCAGAAACGGCAGGTCTCCTAGGCTTTTCCCGCACGACAGTATATATGGTTTACCAAGAATGGTGCGACAAACAAAAAACATCCAGTCAGCAGCATTCCTGTTGGCGAAAACAGCTCGTTGATGAGAGGTAAAAAGGAGAATGGCAAGAATTGTGCAAGCTAACAGGCAGGCCACAAACAGGCAAATAACGACGCAGTAAAAACAGTGATGTGCAGAACGGCATCTCGGAACACACGACTCGTGCCCACGGATGGGCTATTGCAGCAAACGACCACACCGGGTTCCACTCCTATCAGCTAAAAACAAAAAGCAGCAGCTCCAGTGGGCACGCAATCAACAACACTGGACAATTGAGGAGTGGAAAAACATTGCCTGGTCCGACGAATCCCGGTTCCAGTTGGGTCATGCTGATGGCAGAATCAGGATTTGGTGTAAGCAGCATGAGCCCATGGCCCCATCCTGCCTGGTGTCAACGGTACAGGCTGGTGGCAGTGGGGAATGGTTTCCTGTTACTCGTTAGGGTCCTTGATACCAATTGAGCAATGTTTCCATGCCCCAAATAATCCAGGCTGTTCTGGAGGCAAAAGGGGTTTTGACCCAGTTCTAGATGTAACTAATAAGGAACACCTTCCTAATAGTGTGTTTGTAACCCCCTTTTGCTCTCAGAACAGCCTCAATTCGCATGACACCATTTTTTTATTAAAGTGAAACATCCCATTCATCTCTAATAGAGCACTTTTTTCCAAGGGACTAGCTATGTGTGTGTGCGTGTTACCCCAGGGGCAGTGTGAATCCTGTCTGATATTAAATATGTCATTCAGCAATTTTTGTCTGCCTGTCTGTCAGTTCATCCGTCTCATTGTCCGTCCGTCCATCCCTGTCCTGTCCACCCCCTTCCTTCTGCTCTCCCCTTAACTCACCTTCTCTGTCCAGGAACTCTGGACTAAAGTTGGACTGCTTTGCATTATGTAGATGTGGAGTTCTACAGAACGATTTACTCTAGAGAGCATCTGTCTCTCTCTGACACACGAGTGACGCACACACACATGTGTATGTTTGCTATTTGAACAGTGATGGTTATCAGAACCAGGTCCTGGTGTGAGATGGTTTATAAGACAGAGATGGGCCCAGAAGGCTAGCTAGCCATATAATGTAAAACAGCTGTTGCTTTTTATAACAGGTCATCTCACACACAAACGTATACTCATGCGACACACACACACACACACACACACACACACACACACCCACACCTGATTAAGAGACAGAAACAGCCTAGAGAAGTACATGAGTGGAGAGCAGCTGCAAGTTGAAGACCTGGGAGGAGAGAGGTCCGGTTTCATGCTGAGAAACACATTGAGATCATCAGGAATACCAGGAACAACACACTTTTACTGTCTACAAACACACACCATTTACACATCAGGCCTGCTGGGAATCTTTTAGACATATGTGAAGGTATGACCAGCCCACCAACAGAGCAGAGAAACAGGCTGCAGTGAGAGAGCCTGGGTACTATAGTGTGGGCCCTGCCTCTTCACTACTCCATCTTGTTTCACATCATTGGGACAACACATCGTTCTGTCTGTCTGTCTCGCATGCATGCACGCAAGCCACACACACACAGCTGCAGTGATCTACCTTGGCCAGCAGGCTGAGGGGGTCCACGGCGGGTAGTTCCTGCGTGATGTTGGGGACTTCCTGTTGGATGTAGAGCTGGAGCATGGCGCTCAGCTGAGACAGTCCCTCCCTCCTCTCCTCTCCCATATCACACAGGTCTGTATAGGAGAAAGAGCGGTCAGCGGAGCCACACGCGCACAGTGACATGGTCGGTCTTTGTTTTCGCATTATTCATATTTCCTGGTAAGTAATCAACATGTAAGTATGAAGAAAAAAATAAATCTACGCTATATTTGTTGCTGAGAGGAAGACTAGTAAAGATCGACACAGAGAAAGAAGAGTAGAGAGAGAGAGAGGTGCGCACAACATTGGCTATCCTATAAGTAACTACTCCAAATTACACTTGATTTACAGAAATAAATATGACCTGATTCAGAATGGTTTCAACAGTATATCATGAAAAGATCAATCTATTGGGCTGATCAATATTTCGTGCTATAGTAATGTGTTGAAGTATATTACAAAATGTTTATACTTATGCAGGCCTTATTATCATGAAAAGAATGAAGTAATGTAAAATAAATACTGTACAATTAATCACATTAGAAACGATCAAAATGTCTGCTGTCTATTCTCTATGGTCCAACTCCAGTCCTCCAGTACCCCCAACAGCACACATTTTTATTGTAGCCCCTGGACAAGAACACCTGATTCAACTTGTAAACGAATCATCAAGCCCTCAATGAGTTGAATCAGGTGAGTTTGTCAGAGGCTACAACAAAAATGAGTGCTGTTGGGGGTTCTCAAGGAGCGGAGTTGGGAAACACTGGTCTAACAGGTTTCTGTTTGGTGACGTTTAAGTCCCTGCTACAGTGTTGTTTGTGGTGGGTAAATGAATATATGTGGCTCATGGTGAACTACTACATGGTGAACTACTAACTACAGTGCCTTCAGAAAGTATTCACACCCCTGGACTTATTCCACATTTTGTTGTGTTACAGCCTGTATTCAAAATGGATAAAAAAAATTATAATCATCTCCCCCTCATCTACACACAATACCCCATAATGACAATTACACATTAGTGAAAACATATTTGTAGACATTTTTACAAAATTGGTGAAAATGAAATACAGAATTATCTCATTTACATAAGTGTTCACAACCCTGAGTCAATACTTTGTAGAAGCACCTTTGGCGGTGTTTATAGCTTTGAGTCGTCTTGGTTATGTCTGTATCAGCTTTGCACATCTGGATTTGGGGATTTTCTCCCATTCTTGCTCAAAGATTTTCTCAAGCTCTGTTAAGTTAGATGGGGAGTGATGGTGAACAGCAAACTTCACAGATCTTTCCACAGATTTTCAGTTGGATTCAAGTCTGGGCCACTCAAGGATTTTCACATTCATGTTCTGTAGCCATTCCAGCATTGCTTTGATTGTATGCTTGGGGTCATTGTCCTGTTGGAACGTACATCTTCACCCCCAGTCTAAGGTCGTTTTCACTCTGAAGCAGGTTCTCATCAAGGATTTGTCTGTATTTGGCGCCATTCATTGTTCTCTCAATCCTTACCAGTCTCCCAGTCCCTGTGTCTGAAAAGCATCCGCATAGCATGATGCTGCCACCACCATGCTTCAAGTTAGGGATGGTGTTAGATGGGTGATGAGCTGTGCCTTTCTCCAGACATATTGCTTTGCATTCAAGCCAAATAGTTACATTTTTGTCTCAGCAGATCAAAGAATCTTTTGGATTTGCCTGTATATTATGCTCTCAGTCTTTCACGTGCCTTTCTGTAAACTCCAGGCGTGCTGACATGTGCCTTTTTCTCAGGAGTGGCTTCTGTCTGGCCAGTCTCCAATAAAACCCAGATTGGTGAAGTGCTGTAGAAACTGTTGTCCTTTTGCTAGGCTCTCCCATCTCGGCCAAGGAACTCCGTAGTTCTGTCAGAATGGTCATTAGATTCTTGGTCAACTCTGACCAAGGTCCTTCTCACCCGGTTTGGTCGGACGGCCAGCGCTAGGCAGAGTCTGGGCAGTTTCATATTTTTTCAATTTCCCAATGATGGAGACCACGTTGTTCTTGGAAACTTCCAACACTCTAGAAATTGTTTAATATCCTTCCCCAGATATATGCCTCATCACAATTCTCTCTCAGAGATCTACGGACAGTTTCTTGGATTTCATGGTATAGTTTCTGCTCTGACGTGCACTGTCAACTGTGGGGCACAGGGGTGTGAATACTAACGTAAAATTGATATTTCTGTATTTATTTAAATCACTTTATCATTATGGGGTATTTTGTGTAGATGGACCATAAAAAAAAATATATTTAATACAATTTGAATTAAGGCTGTAACACAATAAAATGTGGAATAAGTATAGAGAATACTTATTGAAGGCACTGTACAAGTACCACAAATATGCAGAGGTTGAACGCTCATATATTTTGGAACACTTGAAAACATAAAATACACAAAGAATATGATATACACATGAGACGCTCAACAACCCAAACTGACGAGCTGCAGTTCGTTAATCACAGTTTAATACACAGAACACACATAAAATCAGGCCTATATGGAATGTACTTCAGCTATGGATATCACATGAGATTCTACATGGAAGACAAGATGCACGACACAAATGACACGAGGAACTTCTCACAAACTTGAACTCTAAAATTGAAATGGAGCATACGTCATATGAAACATTCCATGACTCCTTAGATATGTTATTCTCTGCTGAAAAAAAACTGGAATACTTAAGATCTCCTGAACATGAAGTCACTCTCAATGAGTGTTCGAAGCGACCATTGATTTCATATTGTACTGTGTTGCTCTGCCTGCTATCTATGTGGCTAGCTATACTCTGTTACGTCGGAGCTACTAACGTGGCTCCTGTTATATTTGTCATCCATCTTCTCATCTCAGATCTCATCTAGGTCTTCAATCAGGGCTGTGCATTTCATAACCAGGGGACAACCGTTAGGATTTACTCAAACATTCTACGTACATGCCTTTTTCTTATTCTTTGTCAACATTGTCTTGATGATGTGCATCCCCCTGGAGAGATATGTGATGATGTGCATCCCCCTGGAGAGATATGTGATGATGTGCATCCCCCTGGAGAGATATGTGATGATAGTGCATCCCCCTGGAGAGATATGTGATGATAGTGCATCCCCCTGGAGAGATATGTGATGATAGTGCATCCCCCTGGAGAGATATGTGATGATAGTGCATCCCCCTGGAGAGATATGTGATGATAGTGCATCCCCCTGGAGAGATATGTGATGATAGTGCATCCCCCTGGAGAGATATGTGATGATAGTGCATCCCCCTGGAGAGATATGTGATGATGTGCATCCCCCTGGAGAGATATGTGATGATAGTGCATCCCCCTGGAGAGATATGTGATGATAGTGCATCCCCCTGGAGAGATATGTGATGATGTGCATCCCCCTGGAGAGATATGTGATGATAGTGCATCCCCCTGGAGAGATATGTGATGATAGTGCATCCCCCTGGAGAGATATGTGATGATAGTGCATCCCCCTGGAGAGATATGTGATGATGTGCATCCCCCTGGAGAGATATGTGATGATAGTGCATCCCCCTGGAGAGATATGTGATGATAGTGCATCCCCCTGGAGAGATATGTGATGATGTGCATCCCCCTGGAGAGATATGTGATGATAGTGCATCCCCCTGGAGAGATATGTGATGATAGTGCATCCCCCTGGAGAGATATGTGATGATAGTGCATCCCCCTGGAGAGATATGTGATGATAGTGCATCCCCCTGGAGAGATATGTGATGATAGTGCATCCCCCTGGAGAGATATGTGATGATAGTGCATCCCCCTGGAGAGATATGTGATGATAGTGCATCCCCCTGGAGAGATATGTGATGATAGTGCATCCCCCTGGAGAGATATGTGATGATGTGCATCCCCCTGGAGAGATATGTGATGATAGTGCATCCCCCTGGAGAGATATGTGATGATAGTGCATCCCCCTGGAGAGATATGTGATGATGTGCATCCCCCTGGAGAGATATGTGATGATAGTGCATCCCCCTGGAGAGATATGTGATGATAGTGCATCCCCCTGGAGAGATATGTGATGATAGTGCATCCCCCTGGAGAGATATGTGATGATAGTGCATCCCCCTGGAGAGATATGTGATGATAGTGCATCCCCCTGGAGAGATATGTGATGATAGTGCATCCCCCTGGAGAGATATGTGATGATAGTGCATCCCCCTGGAGAGATATGTGATGATAGTGCATCCCCCTGGAGAGATATGTGATGATAGTGCATCCCCCTGGAGAGATATGTGATGATGTGCATCCCCCTGGAGAGATATGTGATGATAGTGCATCCCCCTGGAGAGATATGTGATGATAGTGCATCCCCCTGGAGAGATATGTGATGATGTGCATCCCCCTGGAGAGATATGTGATGATAGTGCATCCCCCTGGAGAGATATGTGATGATAGTGCATCCCCCTGGAGAGATATGTGATGATAGTGCATCCCCCTGGAGAGATATGTGATGATAGTGCATCCCCCTGGAGAGATATGTGATGATAGTGCATCCCCCTGGAGAGATATGTGATGATAGTGCATCCCCCTGGAGAGATATGTGATGATAGTGCATCCCCCTGGAGAGATATGTGATGATAGTGCATCCCCCTGGAGAGATATGTGATGATAGTGCATCCCCCTGGAGAGATATGTGATGATAGTGCATCCCCCTGGAGAGATATGTGATGATAGTGCATCCCCCTGGAGAGATATGTGATGATAGTGCATCCCCCTGGAGAGATATGTGATGATAGTGCATCCCCCTGGAGAGATATGTGATGATGTGCATCCCCCTGGAGAGATATGTGATGATAGTGCATCCCCCTGGAGAGATATGTGATGATAGTGCATCCCCCTGGAGAGATATGTGATGATAGTGCATCCCCCTGGAGAGATATGTGATGATAGTGCATCCCCCTGGAGAGATATGTGATGATAGTGCATCCCCCTGGAGAGATATGTGATGATAGTGCATCCCCCTGGAGAGATATGTGATGATAGTGCATCCCCCTGGAGAGATATGTGATGATGTGCATCCCCCTGGAGAGATATGTGATGATAGTGCATCCCCCTGGAGAGATATGTGATGATAGTGCATCCCCCTGGAGAGATATGTGATGATGTGCATCCCCCTGGAGAGATATGTGATGATAGTGCATCCCCCTGGAGAGATATGTGATGATAGTGCATCCCCCTGGAGAGATATGTGATGATAGTGCATCCCCCTGGAGAGATATGTGATGATAGTGCATCCCCCTGGAGAGATATGTGATGATAGTGCATCCCCCTGGAGAGATATGTGATGATAGTGCATCCCCCTGGAGAGATATGTGATGATAGTGCATCCCCCTGGAGAGATATGTGATGATAGTGCATCCCCCTGGAGAGATATGTGATGATAGTGCATCCCCCTGGAGAGATATATGATGATGTGCATCCCCCTGGAGAGATATGTGATGATGTGCATCCCCCTGGAGAGATATGTGATGATGTGCATCCCCCTGGAGAGATATGTGATGATAGTGCATACCCCTGGAGAGATATGTGATGATAGTGCATCCCCCTGGAGAAATATGTGATGATAGTGCATCCCCCTGGAGAGATATGTGATGATAGTGCATCCCCCTGGAGAGATATGTGATGATAGTGCATCCTCTGTCGTACCAGAGTAATCGCTCCATTAGGAAATCCAACTTACTCTCGCTCCATTGTTGCGTGGGTGCTCTCCGCCATCGTGACATTACTGAAAATGCTTAAAGTGCTTTCGGAAAGTATTCAGACTCCTTGACTTTTTCCATTTTAGTTACGTTACAGCCTTAATCTACAACTGATTAAATTGTTTTTTTCCCTTATCAATCTACACACAATACACCGTAATGTCAAAGCAAAAACAGGTTTGTAGAGATTTTTGCACATTTATTACAAATACAAAACTGAAATATCACATTTCCATAAGTATTCAGACCATTTACTCTGTACTTTGCTGAAGCACCTTTGGCAGCGATTACGGCCCCGAGTCTTCTTGGGTATCACGTTACAAGCTTGGCACACCTGTATTTGGTGGGTGTTTCTCCCATTCATCTCTGCAGATCCTCTCAAGCTCTGTCAGGTTGGATGGGGAGCGTTGCTGCACAGCTATTTTCAGGTCTCTCCAGAGATGTTCGATCGAGCTCAAGTCCGGCTGTGTGCTTAGGGTTGTTGTCCTGTTGGAAGGTGAACCTTTCCCTCAGGTCATGAGCGCTCTGGAGCAGGTTTTCATCAAGGATCTCTGTACTTTGCGCCGTTCATCTTTCTCTCGATCCTGACTAGTCTCCCAGTCCCTGCCGCTGAAAACCATCCCCACAGCATAATGCTGCCACCACCATGCTTCACTGTAGGGATGTAGCCACGTTTCCTCCAGACGTGACGCTTGGCATTCAGGCCAAAGAGTTCAATCTTGGTTTCATCAGACCAGACAATATCGTTTCTCATGTACTGATTGATTCCTTTAGGTGCCTTTTGCAAACTCCAAGCGGGCTGTCATGTGCCTTTTACTGAGGAGTGGCTTCCGTCTGTCCACTCTACCATAAAGGCCTGATTGGTGGAGTGCTGCAGAGATGGTTGTCACCTCCCTGACCAAGGCCCTTCTCCCCCGATTGGTAGTTTGGCCGGGCGGCCAGCTCAGGAAGAGTGTCTTGGTGGTTCCAAACTTCTCCCATTTAAGAATGATGTGTTCTTGGGGACATTCAATGCTGCAGAAATATTTTGTACCCTTCCCCAGATCTGTGCCTCGACACAATCCTGTCTCAGAGCTCTACAGACAATTCCTTTGACTTCATGGCTTGGTTTTTGCTCTGACATGCACTGTCAACTGTGGGACCTTATATAGACAGGTGTACTCCTTCAAATCGTGTCCGATTAATTGAATTGACCACAGGTGGCCTCCAATCAAGTTGTAGAAGCATCAAGGAACAGGAAGCACTTGAGCAAATTTTCGAGTCTCATCGCAAAGGGTCTGAATACTTACGTAAATAAGGTATTTCTGTTTTTATTTGTAAAACTTTTGCAAACATTTCTAAAAACCTGTTTTCGCTTTGTCATTGTGGGGTATTGTGTGTAGATTGATGAGGAAAAAGATGTGTTCAATTCATTTTAGAATAAGGCTGTAACGAAACAAAATGTGGAAAAAGGGAAGGGGTCTGAATACTTTCCGAATGCACTGTAATTGCACTTGTGTTGACGGATGTGTAATTGTATCTGTTGCTTTTGAATTGCATTTGTTCTAATGTGTAATTGTAAATGTATATGTATAGTGTTGTATTGAGACTGACCATGTTGATTTACTGTTCCTAGGGCACCCTTGTAAATGAGACCCTGATCTCAATGGGTTTCCCCTGGTTAAATAAAGAAAATGAAAAGAAAAATCTTCAAAAACCATAATCTAGTGGTGTTGCCTATTATTTTCCTTCCCTTTCCCTTCCTAGTGTTTTCCACGGTAGGTACTTGGAGGGGTCTCTCTGCCGCCATCTTAGTTTCTGATAATGACAAGCGGAATAACCTGGGTCCATTAATACTGGTTATGGTCGCCTACACCATACTGTTTCTACCATATACAGTATCTGCATGTTAGTCGACCAACATAGTCAAAACAGAGACTTCATGTACACCATTATTTAACTATTTTTTTTTTTTGTCATTTAGCAGACGCTCTTATCCAGAGCGACTTACAGTAGAGTGCAAACATTTTATTACATTTTAACATACTGAGACAAGGATATCCATACCGGCCAAACCCTCCCTAACCCGGACGACGCTATGCCAATTGTGCGTCGCCCCACGGACCTCCCGGTTGCGGCCGGCTGCGACAGAGCCTGGGCGTGAACCCAGAGACTCTGGTGGCGCAGCTAGCACTGCGATGCAGTGCCCTAGACCACTGCGCCACCAGAAGAATGCGTCGGTCACATCTGAGCTGCCTTGTTGACCGCTTCCTGTATATTTCATGAGGAGTGATGCTCTGGTTATATTCCCATGTGGGAAGCTGCTAGCTAGACTAAGAGACTGGAAGAGAGCCACAACTTCTCCTTCCACCCCTACTACTGTCCACACTGTGTCTGACACTGTCCTCATCATGCCTAATGTCCCCATTATGTCTGATACTGTCCCCATTATGTCTGATACTGTCCCCATTATGTCTGATACTGTCCCCATTATGTCTGATACTGTCCCCATTATGTCTGACACTGTCCTCATGTCTAATGTCCCCATTATGTCTGATACTGTCCCCATTATGTCTGACACTGTCCCCATTATGTCTGATACTGTCCCCATTATGTCTGATACTGTCCTCATTATGTCTGATACTGTCCCCATTATGTCTGATACTGTCCCCATTATGTCTGATACTGTCCCCATTATGTCTGATACTGTCCCCATTATGTCTGATACTGTCCCCATTATGTCTGATACTGTCCCCCTTATGTCTGACACTGTCCTCATGTCTAATGTCCCCATTATGTCTGATACTGTCCCCATTATGTATGATACTGTCCTCATTATGTCTAATGTCCCCATTATGTCTGACACTGTCCCCATTATGTCTGATACTGTCCCCATTATGTCTGATACTGTCCTCATCATGTCTAATGTCCCCATTATGTCTGATACTGTCCCCATTATGTCTGATACTGTCCCCATTATGTCTGATACTGTCCCCATTATGTCTGATACTGTCCCCATTATGTCTGATACTGTCCCCATTATGTCTGATACTGTCCTCATTATGTCTAATGTCCCCATTATGTCTGATACTGTCCCCATTATGTCTGATACTGTCCCCATTATGTCTGATACTGTCCCCATTATGTCTGATACTGTCCCCATTATGTCTGATACTGTCCTCATTATGTCTAATGTCCCCATTATGTCTGACACTGTCCCCATTATGTCTGATACTGTCCCCATTATGTCTGATACTGTCCTCATCATGTCTAATGTCCCCATTATGTCTGATACTGTCCCCATTATGTCTGATACTGTCCCCATTATGTCTAATGTCCCCCTTATGTCTGACACTGTCCTCATGTCTAATGTCCCCATTATGTCTGATACTGTCCCCATTATGTCTGATACTGTCCTCATTATGTCTAATGTCCCCATTATGTCTGATACTGTCCCCATTATGTCTGACACTGTCCTCATCATGTCTAATGTCCCCATAATGTCTGACACTGTCCTCATCATGTCTACTGTCCCCATAATGTCTTACACTGACCAAACTATGTCTGAAACTGTGTCTGGTACCGTCTCAACTAAGTATGATGTCCCCAATATGTCCAACACTGTGTCTGACAATGTCCCTGTGTCTAATACTGTCCCCACTTTGTCTGTTATGTCTAACCAACACCTAGTCCTGTAGCTGACGTTGTGTACTTAATCCGAGACCTGGGGACAACATGTAAACACCACCTGTAGATGCACGGCCAGGCTATGTCCCACCCCGGCCAGGCTATGTCCCACCCCGGCCAGGCTATGTCCCACCCCAGCCAAGCTAGAATTGACTTCTCCTGCTGTCTGAGTTGATGTTTGCGTTTGGAAATTATAGATGAATGTAAAGAACTGTGGAAGAGATTGTGATTGACTCTGTATATTTCCATATGTATATATTTTGTTTTGTTAGACGAGAAAGGCAAAACAAAGTATTGAATGTCACTTTTGTAGGGGAGGTGGGAGAGACTTACGTGACTCATGCTCCTCTAAAGAACACAGCCCTGGAGAAGTCTGCGATGGACTCAACTAAAGGAAGAGAAGAGGGAGAGAGAGGGGGAGGAGAGAGAGAGAGAGAGAGAGGAGGGGGGGGGAGAGAGAGAGAGATGTAGGAGGTAGAAGTGGTGGAAAAACATAAGAGGAACATGGTAAAAGAGGAAGAAGTGTAAAACTAGATGAGATCAATTATTTATCATGACAACCGTCTAAAAACAAAACAAACGTTCTCATCCAGGTCTGTTAACCTCAGTAAAGGGTTGGGCTCAATTCCATCTTCATTTTCTGTGAGGATTTTTCAACTTCTGAAATGAGTTTCAAATCACTTCCTGAAGTGACTGGGATTGAAAAACGGATTGACCAGTCAATTCAGGACATTGAACCAATCGCTGAGCGAGTCAGGGGAGGCGTACCAATCTAAAGATGATCCTGGCTGCCAGACGGACAGAGTCAGTGGGGATTCTGGGATGGAGGCTGCGGAGACATTTACACTCCCTCTTATGGTCCGACCATGCCTGTTTCTGGAGAGAAAACACATCATTTAAAAAATATATTCTATTCGTGTTCATATGGGTAGAAAAGATATAGGAATAGGACCCGTACAAACTGAAAAGGCGTCGAGAGATTTGGAAAGAACTGAAGGGAATGAACTCTTGAATGTTAAGGCAACGTGAAGTGGAAGAGGGGGGGGGGGGGGGGAATGTGCACACTTTACAAACACACACAGGCAGATGTGCATGAGTGTGTGTGTGGCTGTGTGCGTGCATGCGTGTGCGAGTGAGTGGGTTGCGAAGTCAGGGGCGTTTGTTAGCGGGAAATCAGAGGTGAATGGTGACATTTCATATCAGAGAGGAGTGGAGGAGGCTACACTAGGGTTAGGGGTTACCCTATCAGAATAAGGTTACAGTTGAGGGGGGATAAAAAGCAGAAGTCAAATTTCGGTAGGACCTCGTGTGCAATTAAAGTGACCTTAAATGTAAAGGTTCGCGTCGATGTGAAAGAAAGATGGCTAAAAGGTGAATATACAGTGTTGGCTTGAGATCGGTGCAGGTCAAATTCTAATTTACACAGAAGCAGTGTTTGCACTAAACAAGACTTCTGTTGATTTCTATTTTGGTGCAACAGGGGCTGGATGTTGCTTTGCACCACGCCTGGAAATAATCTAGGGGAAACACTGCACAGAAGGACGAGGTAGAGGAGCACACACACACATTTGTCACAAACACACACCTGTTGTGTAATGGAAACCAGTTTATATGGGGAGCAGCAGTGGGCAGCATTGTGTCATTCATTTCATTAGGTGACATCATGTGCTGATGTAGGAATTGGGTCAGTCTCAGATGTTACAAAGCACACACACACATCCCTAGGTCTATTGTTCCCCTTCAATAGGGTTATTTCTTTCACATCCATCGTCCCTTTCTTTAGGTACTTGAATGAGTGGAAACAGCATATGAGAGAACTTCTGGTTGGGCTGCTTACCTGGCAGGTGACGTCACAATACCACGCTACCTTACACTGAGAACATCTCAGGAGGGTTTCACGCCTAAAGAGACAGACAGAGAGACAGACAGAGAGACAGAGAGACAGAGAGAGAGACAGAGAGAGAGACAGAGAGAGAGACAGAGAGAGAGACAGAGAGACAGAGAGACCGAGAGAGAGAGAGAGAGAGAGAGAGAGAGATACAGGGGAGGGGAGAGAGGGAGACCGAGAGAGAGAGAGAGAGAGAGAGAGAGAGAGAGAGAGAGAAACAACATTAACTCACAGTTGATTTGGGGAGTTTTTCCTCTGAGGCAGTGCCCCACATACAGTGCCTTCAGAAAGTATTTGTCACACCCCTTGACTTTTTCCACATTTTGTTGGGGGTACAGCCTGAATTTAAATTGAGATTTGTCGTCACTGGCATACAACATAATGTCAAAGTGGAATTGTTTGACATTTTTACAAATTCATAAAAAATGTAAAGCTTAAGTAACTATGCAAATGTACACTCATGAACTTATTGAGGCTTGACATAACAAATGGGTGGAATACTATTGACTCAAGACGTCAATAGTACTAAACCCCTTTGTTATGGCAAGCCTAAATAATGCCTTGCAAAGGCGACCTATTGAATATCTATACACCCAGTCACTACAAAGATAAAGGCGTCCTTCCTAACTCAGTTGCCAGAGAGGAAGGAAACCACTCAAGGATTTCACCACGATGTCAATGGTGATTTTAAAACGGATTGCGTTTAATGGCTGTGATAAGAGATAACTGAGGACGGATCAACAACATTGTAGTTACTCCACAATACTAACCTAAATGACAGTGTGAGAAGAAGAAAGCCTGTACAGAATAAAAAAATATTCCAAAACATGCATCCTGTTTGCAACAAGGCACAAAAGTAATACTGCAAAAAATGTGGCAAAGCAATTCACTTTTTGTTCTGAATACAAAGTGTTATGTTTGGGGGAAATCCAATACATTACTGAGTACTAGAGGTCGACCGATTAATCGGAATGGCCGATTACATAGGGCCGATTTCAAGTTTTCATAACAATCGGAAATCGGTATTGTTGGACACCGATTTGGCCTATTTAAAAAAGAAAAATTCTAACAACTTCATTTAACTAGGCAAGTCAGTTAAGAACACATTCTTATTTTCAATGACAGCCTAGGAACGGTGGGTTAACTGCCTTGTTCAGGGGCAGAACGACAGATTTTTACCTTGTCAGCTCTGGGATTTAATCTTGCAACCTTACAGTTAACTAGTCCAACGCTCTAACCACCTGATTACATTGCACTCCACGAGGAGACTGCCTGTTACGCGAATGCAGTAAGAAGCCAGGGTAAGTTGCTAGCTAGCATTAAACTTATCTTATAAAAAACAATCAATCAATCAATCATAATCACTAGTTAACTACACATGGTTGATGATATTACTAGTTTATCTAGAGTGTCCTGCGTTGCATATAATCGATGCGGTGCGCATTCGCGTAAAAAGGACTGTCGTTGCTCCAACATGTTCCTAACCATAAACATCAATGCCTTTCTTAAAATCAATACACAGAAGTATATATTTTTAAACCTGCATATTTAGCTAAAAGAAATCCAGGTTAGCAGGCAATATTAACCAGGGGAAATTGTGTCCGTTCTCTTGCGTTCATTGCACGCAGAGTCAGGGTATATGCAATAATAATAAACATTTTGTTTTCGAAATGATAGTTTCCGGATTCGACCATATTAATGACAAAAGGCTCGTATTTCTGTGTGTTATTATGGTATAATTAAGTCTATGATTTGATATTTGATAGAGCAGTCTGCCTACCATCGCTCAGTCAGCAGCAGGCTCGTAAGCATTCATTCAAACAGCACTTTCGTGCGTTTTGCCAGCAGCTCTTCACTGTGCTTCAAGCATTGCGCTGTTTATGACTTCAAGCCTATCAACTCCCGAGATTAGGCTGGTGTAACCGATGTGAAAAGGCTAGCTAGTTAGCGGGGTGCACGCTAATAGCGTTTCAAACGTCACTCGCTCTGAGACTTGGAGTAGTTGTTGAATATTGAAGTCTCATGTTACATTTACATTACATTTAAGTCATTTAGCAGACGCTCTTATCCAGAGCGACTTACAAATTGGTGCATTCACCTTATGATATCCAGTGGAACAACCACTTTACAATAGTGCATCTAAATGTTAAAAGGAACCACCAGCTTTCATATGTTCTCATGTTCTGAGCAAGGAACTTAAACGTTAGCTTTTTTACATGGCATATATTGCACTTTTACTTTCTTCAACACTTTGTTTTTGCATTATTTAAACCGAATTGAACATGTTTAATTATTTATTTGAGGCTAAATTGATTTTTATTGATGTATTATATTAAGTTAAAATAAGTGTTCATTCAGTATTGTTGTAATTGTCATTATTACAAATACATTTTTTAAATAGCGGCCGATTAATCGGTATCGGCTTTTTTTGGTCCTCCAATAATCGTTATCGGTGTTGAAAAATCATAAAATCGGTCGACCTCTACTGAATACCTCCATATGTTCAAGCATAGTGGTGGCTGCATCATGTTATGTGTATGCTTGTAATCGTTGGGGAGTTTTTCAGGATAAAAACAAACAAAAAAATAAACGGAATGAAGCTAAGCACAGGAAAAATCCTGGAGGAAAACCTGGTTCAGTCTGCTTTCCACCAAACACTGGGAAATGAATTCACCCTTCAGCTGGACAATAACCTAAAACATAAAGCCAAATCAACACTGGAGTTGATTACCAAGAAAAGGGTGAATGTTCCTGAGTGGCCGAGTTTCAGTTTTCAATTTAATCTGTTTGAAAATCTATGGCAATATCTGAAAGTGGTTGTCTGGCTATGATCAACAACCAATTTGACTGAGCTTGAAGAATTTTGAAAAGAATAATGGGTAAATCCAGGGGTGGAATCAAGAAATATTAGTGTTGTATTTTTCATATTTTTTTTTACAAATGTTAGAATTTTTCTTCCACTTTGACAAGAGCATTTTCTTTAGATTGATTTAATTGTCAACAATTTTCATTCCAATTTGTAAAACAAAAAAAAGTGGAAAAAGTCAAGGGGTATGAATACTTTCTGAAGGCACAGTATCTCAGATACCCAGATCATGAAATATGGAGTCTTCAAACGAAAAATGTGCCCCGTTGGGGGGAACTCGAGGACCGGAGTTGGGAAACACTGCCCTAAATGACACCCTATAACCTAGTCCTAGATAATACACTACTTTTGACCTGGGACACATACTGTAGGGTTAGGGGTGGCAAATGGCCACAGTAGTGCACCAAAGGGAATAGGGTAGCATTTGAGACACAGGTTTTGTTTCTGAACCTGAAGAGGATCCACTGAAACCAGTCACTGTTGTACAGTATGCCCCAAGACATCATTTGAATGGCATGACTAACCACACTTTCATCAGCAGTATGTATCAAGCAGTATGTGTATATATATATATATGTATGTATGTATGTATGTATGTATGTATGTATGTATGTATGTGTGTGTGTGTGTGTGCGTGCGTAATTACCATATTTCTTCAAATCTCAGTCTCCTGAACTGTGTGCGCACTATGTCTGACAATGAGTAGACACGACCCCTGGTTATATCTGGTTAATAGCTTGCTCCAGTCAAATCAACATGACTTGCTCACTGTTCTGTGTTCAGAATTTCTACGTCTGTCTGTGACTGAGGCTTGTGTGCCTGTGTGTGTATGTGTACATGTTGTTTTATTTTCTCCCTCTGTAAAGTCATTCCAACAGAAAGCTGCAGGTCCTACAATCCAAACATATGTAATCTAATCATGAAGTACTATGAGTGGTCCTTATGATTTTGTCACTGATGCATGAGAATGTGACGTAATCTTAGCTCACATTACTAGGCTGCACGCACGCACGCACGCACGCACGCACGCACGCACGCACGCACGCACGCACGCACACACACACACACACACTGCTGGCAGTGGCCTGCTTCCTCTCAGCATGAAAGACATTGAGTGTTTCCTATCCATTCATTTGTCAGAGTGGTTAAAATACTTTGCAGTTGTTTTTGGCTCTCTGAGACGTAGCTAAAACACACTTACCCTCCCTATTCCCTAATAACCTCCTAACTCACACACACAACTATATATGGGGGTCAGAACCACTTAAAATCTTCCAACAGGCATTTCCTGGGTCTGTTTCTATAACAGGCAGAGAGATAAGGGAAGTCAGAGGAGAGAATGATGAAAAACTACAGACTTGACTGGAAAAAACATTCAATGGTCTGTGAAGGCTGAATTATGAAGTCTAGAAGAGTGATTCTTCATGAAACCAGGAACAAAAAGACATGGCATATTCATGACATTGTGGCCTTACCCAGGCCTCCTTTAAGACTCCATAATGTTTCATCTGTATGTGCTACAAAGCAAACATTGGTGTCATAAGAAGCTTCACCACTTTCTCTGTAATATGAGTCGTTTTTTGACTTCAATAACAATTTTCTTACATTTATTTGTGCATATAAAAAAAAGATAAACATGAATATTTAAAATAGAACATTTTAGATTTTAATAACTATACAAGTAGCAGAGATCCCACTCTGGGACTTTGATCTGCCCGTAAAGAATATTATGTTCAACAAAAAATAGAAAAATACCAAAATCAAACATTTCCTATTTTTCAATCATGTTTATATTTTTCTATAAATAAATGAATGTAAAAAAAAAAAATCTAAATCAAAATACGACTCATATCACAGAGAAAGTGGTAAAGCTTTATATGAGACCAATGTTTGCTTTGTAGCACCTACAGATTAAACAATAAGGAGTCTTAAAGGAGGCCTGGGTAAGGCCACAATGTCATGAATGATTAATTATTTCTCAATTATGCTTTTAGATAGAAATTTCACAAAGAAGTCAACAATCTTTCCTACTAAGGACCATTTTAGAGATTAAATCTTGTGAAATGCCCCCAAAATCATTGTCTTTTTTTTTGTCCTGGTCGTGGTTTTGTGAAGAATCAAGTCAAAGCTAGGAGCTGAAACATACACCAGAGACTTCTCCAGTATACTGGTCAGATACATAGTAAATACATCATAATGATAAAACCCTAGAGCATTCCAGTTGTGTTTCAGATACAGCAGTGGGCTATCATCTCATGCCATGGCTCTGTTTATTATTCAGTTCACCCATGAAAGCTTTCCCCAACACAACTTTTACAGGACTTGAACTACTTTTCTCTCTATTTATCTTGGGCAGGATATAGGCTCTGTGTAATGACATCACTCAGCGCTTTTTCCTTAACAGCTTGGACTGGACTTCCTCTGGATAAGGACCTGGCAAACACTGGGATTTATACCGTGTGTGCGTGCGTGCGCGCGTGCGTCCTTGACCAGTACTGCTTCCGTTCAAAGATTACCAATAACATTATCGATGTAGAATGACAGAGAAGCACAGAGACAGAGCTAGAAGCATCAGGTTAATGATATGCCGAACATGCAGATGTAGGCTAATCGTTCTGCGATCCTATAGAGAGAGAGAGAGAGAGAAAGATGTACATCTACACTAACCATGGGGTTCTCTCAACACACACACACACACGAGAACAAAGATCCTTCATCTCAGTCCTGTCATTACTGGGCCTGGCTACAGGTTGTGGAATAAACCAGTGCGCACACACACAAGGAATGCTGGGATACATTTGGAACCATCAGATCAACAGTGAGTGTGAATAATCCAGTCTGCTCTACTGACCTCGTATGCTTTCACACATACATACCGACAGACTCACACACACTATTCTGTTGATCCTAATCAGTCTGTTTTCTCTGGTAATATCAGTATTACCGTACACAGATTGACTACTGCTGTTATTGGGTTAATTCATTGGCCTGGTCCTGTTAAGACCTATTCCATTGAGTCGATTAGATCTCTGTTATGTTCTCTCTCTGCAGTTCAAGGAAAGGACTACTGTAGATATGGCCATCTTCGGGGTCTGTACCCAAAATGTGCGTCTTCTCCTCTCATCTAAATCTTTATTTTCCTTCCTTCCCCACCACATCCCATGACTTTCATCTCTCTCTCTAGGTAATTCTGTTACCAAACTTCGTATCGGCACTGTTCTTCAAGTAAATGTGTTTTTGCTAAATGTTCTGTGGAAACAGTTAAATGTAGTCCTTGTGCATATAGTTTATCTTTGCAATCATTGGTTTTTGTTTGGTATACGTTTTAAAGTGAAAAAACACTGTAAAAAAAAAAAACAGCCGCTGCCTGTCCCTCTCTCCCTCTCTCCCTCTCTCCCTCTCTCCCTCTCTCGTCTGAGCTGATTTTAGTTGACTTAGCAGGTGATGACGTTCTGCTTGAGAGAGTCCGTATCCTGGCACCTAATCAATATTCATGACTATGTTAAAGTGAGTTTATTAAGAAATGTTGACAAGCAATATAGAATTAAAGTACCTTTCTCTCTCTCGCGCTCTCTCTCTCTCTTTCTCTCATCAGATGGAATACTGGTACTGTACATGATGAATGAAGATGGAAGTGTGCTTTGATGGAAGTGTGTGCATGGTAATTCATATCCTCAGCTGTATAGCGATGGTTCAGTGTTAGCTAGTAATTAGCGGGGCCCTTTTCCACGGGCTGCCCGTCGTGCCTGACTGATTTTCTGATTTCCAGGCCTCTGATCTGACAAGTCTGTGTGTGCATTTGTGTGCGTGCGCAAGGTTTAAGATGGTATACAGCAGGTTGTAATGCCTGGAGCATTCTAATGTAAGCTGCTGTGTGACCAAAGCCCACATTTGATCTTCTGACCAGGTTTACGACAGGATAGAGGAGGCCGTCCTGGGAAAAGAGACGCTTTGGACGCAAGGCTTGAGCGATGTACAGTTTATATCGTTTACCGGGGTATTGTGAAATACCGATAGATGAAGACTTGGAGGCTGCAGGGGTGCATGCTACACCACTGCTTATAAGTTAAATCTAAGATGTGTCAAATAAATTGTATCCAGCTCAGGGTTCCAGCTATGGTTTGGTTTGCTAACTTGCTATTTAAAAAGTGTCTACATGTCCAGATCAAGCTTCTTGGTTACAGCAGAGACATTCAATCCCCTCCTGGATCAACATCCCGGTTGCCTAAATTGTTTTGTGTATAAAAAAATATAATTTTTTTTTTTTTTCTTCTTTTCAAATAGGGCCCCTTGTGTGCACTTCTGGTAATACCGTATACCACGTTATGGTACAGAAAGGGTATGATGGTATGAAAATGTGGACAACGACTAACCCTACTCGATGCACAATTGATTATTATTAAGGCCACAACAAATAATGTACTGTCAATCCTTCTATACCACGAAAACTCTAGGTTCGATGGCGACCGAAGATAAACTTTTCAAACACAGTGAAACAGGTACTTGGCTAAATAACACACACGTTTTCATTTTCCATTTCGCTATAGTGGACAAGACCGTGGTGTCCGAGTGATAATGTCACTATGATGCTAATCAAGATTCGACTAGATTCTATCCGCTACAGCTGTACTGGTCAAAAAAAAAATCACAAATGACCTATTTGAACATCTCAAACTTTACCACGGCATCAATGACACACACACACACACCTACTTACTAAGGCTCACCCCATTTGTCGATTGTTTGGTTGACCAAGACCTTTTAAATCGAGTAATCACAAATATACACTACCGTTCAAAAGTTATGGGGTCACTTAGAAATGTCCTTGTTTTCCATGAAAACATACATGAAATGAGTTGCAATATGAATAGGAAATATAGTCAAGACATTGACAAGGTTATAAATAATGATTTTTAATTGAAATAATAATTGTGTCCTTTGCTTTCGTCAAAGAATCCTCCATTTGCAGCAATTACAGCCATGCAGACCTTTGGCATTCTAGTTGTCAATTTGTGAGGTAATCTGAAGAGATTTCACCACATGCTTCCTGACGCACCTCCCACAAGTTGGATTGGCTTGATGGGCACTTCTTACGTACCATACGGTCAAGCTGCTCCCACAACAGCTCAATAGGGTTGAGATCCGGTGACTGTGCTGGTCACTCCATTATAGACAGAATACCAGCTGTCTGCTTCTTCCCTAAATACACTGCTCAAAAAAATAAAGGGAACACTTAAACAACACAATGTAACTCCAAGTCAATCACACTTCTGTGAAATCAAACTGTCCACTTAGGAAGCAACACTGATTGACAATAAATGTCACATGCTGTTGTGCAAATGGAATAGACAACAGGTGGAAATTATAGGCAATTAGCAAGACACCCCCAATAAAGGAGTGGTTCTGCAGGTGGGTGACCACAGACCACTTCTCAGTTCCTATGCTTCCTGGCTGATGTTTTGGTCACTTTTGAATGCTGGCAGTGCTTTCGCTCTAGTGGTAGCATGAGACGGAGTCTACAACCCACACAAGTGGCTCAGGTAGTGCAGCTCATCCAGGATGGCACAGCAATGCGAGCTGTGGCAAGAAGGTTTGCTGTGTCTGTCAGCGTAGTGTCCAGAGCATGGAGGCGCTACCAGGAGACAGGCCAGTACATCAGGAGACGTGGAGGAGGCCGTAGGAGGGCAACAACCCAGCAGCAGGACCGCTACCGCTGCCAGAGCCCTGCAAAATGACCTCCAGCAGGCCACAAATGTGCATGTGTCTGCTCAAACGGTCAGAAACAGACTCCATGAGGGTGGTATGAGGGCCCGACGTCCACAGGTGGGGGTTGTGCTTACAGCCCAACACCGTGCAGGACGTTTGGCATTTGCCAGAGAACACCAAGATTGGCAAATTCGCCACTGGCGCCCTGTGCTCCTCACAGATGAAAGCAGGTTCACACTGAGCACATGTGACAGACGTGACAGAGTCTGGAGACGCCGTGGAGAACGTTCTCCTGCCTGCAACATCCTCCAGCATGACCGGTTTGGCGGTGGGTCAGTCATGGTGTGGGGTGGCATTTCTTTGGGGGGCCGCACAGCCCTCCATGTGCTCGCCAGAGGTAGCCTGACTGCCATTAGGTACCGAGATGAGATCCTCAGACCCCTTGTGAGACCATATGCTGTTGCGGTTGGCCCTGGGTTCCTCCTAATGCAAGACAATGCTAGACCTCATGTGGCTGGAGTGTGTCAGCAGTTCCTGCAAGAGGAAGTTATTCATGCTATGGACTGGCCCGCCCGTTCCCCAGACCGGAATCCAATTGAGCACATCTGGGACATCATGTCTCACTCCATCCACCAACGCCATGTTGCACCACAGACTGTCCAGGAGTTGGCGGATGCTTTAGTCCAGGTCTGGGAGGAGATCCCTCAGGAGACCATCCGCCACCTCATCAGGAGCATGCCCAGGCATTGTAGGGAGGTCATACAGGCACGTGGAGGCCATCAAAGTTGGATCAGCCTGTAGTGTGGTTTTCCACTTTAAATTTTGAGTGTGACTCCAAATCCAGACCTCCATGGGTTGATAAATTTGATTTCCATTGATCATTTTTGTGTGATTTTGTTGTCAGCACATTCAACTATGTAAAGAAAAAAGTATTTAATAAGAATATTTCATTCATTCAGATCTAGGATGTGTTATTTTAGTGTTCCCTTTATTTTTTTGAGCAGTGTAGTTCTTGCATAGTTTGGAGTTGTGCTTTGGGTCATTGTCCTGTTGAAGGAGGAAATTAGCTCCGATTAAGCGTCGTCCACAGGGTATGGCATCGCGTTGCAAAATGGAGTGATAGCCTTCCTTCTTCAAGATCCCTTTTACCCTGTACAAATCTCCCACTTTACCACCACCAGACCATCACATTGCATCCACAATGCTTCACAGATGGCGTCAAGCACTCCTCTAGCATCTTTTAATTTTTTTCTGCGTCTCACGAATGTTCTTCTTTGTGATCCTAACACCTCAAACTTAGATTTGTCTGTCCATAACACTTTATTTCCAATCTTCCTCTGTCCAGTGTCTGTGTTCTTTTGCCCATCTTAATCTTTTATTTTTATTGGCCAGTCTGAGATATGGCTTTTTCTTTGCAACTCTGCCTAGAAGGCCAGCATCCCGGAGTCACCTCTTCACTGTTGACATTGAGACTGGTACTATTTAATGAAGCTGCCAGTTGAGGACTTTTGAGGCATCTGTTTCTCAAACTAGACACTAATATACTTGTCCTCTTATTCAGTTGTGCACCGGGGCCTCCCACTCCTCTTTCTATTCTGGTTAGAGCCATTTTGCGCTGTTCTGTGAAGGGAGTAGTACACAGCGCTGTTAAAGATCTTCAGTTTCTTGGCAATTTCTCGCATGGAATAGCCTTCATTTCTCAGAACTAGAATAGACTGACGAGTTTCAGAAGATAGTTCTTTGATTCTGGCCATTTTGAGCCTGTAATCGAACCCACAAATGCTGATGCTCCAGATACTCAACAGAAGGCCAGTTTTATTGCTTCTATAATCAGAACAACAGTTTTCAGCTGTGCTAACATAATTGCAAAAGGTTTTTCTAATGATCAATTAGCCTTTTAAAATGATAAACTTGGATTAGCTAACACAACGTGCCATTAGAACACAGGAGTGACACGGAACCCAAACCGGCTGCGCGCGTGCATAAATTTATTTTTGTCCCCCTACACCAAACGCGATCACGACACGCAGATTAAAATATCAAAACAAACTCTGAACCAATGACATTAATTTGGGGACAGGTCAAAAAGCATTAAACATTTATGGCAATTTAGCTAGTTAGCTTGCACTTGTTAGCTAATTTGTCCTATTTAGCTAGCTTGCTGTTGCTAGCTAATTTGTCCTGGGGTATAAACATTGAGTTGTTATTTTACCTGAAATGCACAAGGTCCTCTACTCCGACAATTAATCCACACACAAAACGGCCAACCGAATCGTTTCTAGTCATCTCTCCTCCTTCCAGGCTTTTTCATCTTTGAACTTATATGGTGATTGGCATCTAAACTTTCATAGTATTACTACACCGACCGGCAACACAGTTCGTCTTTCAATCACCCACGTGGGTATAACCAATGAGGAGATGGCACGTGGGTACCTGCTTCTATAAACCAATGAGGAGATGGGAAAGGCAGGACTTGCAGCGCAATCTGCCTCAGAAATAGGAATGACTTCTATTTTAGCCCTTGGCAACGCAGACGCTCGTTTACACACACGAGCAGTGTGGGTGCAATAATTGAATAACATAGATTCCTACATTTATTTTGCAACGCTCGAGCATGCGACGCGAGCGGTGTGGTCAGCCTGTGACGGTTGCTGATAATGGGCCTCTGTATGCCTACGTTGATATTCCATTAAAAAAATCTGCCATTTCCAGCTACAATAGTCATTTACAACATTAACATCTACACTGTATTTCTGATCAATTTGATGTTATTTTAATGGACAAAAAAACATATATTTTTTTTTTACTTTCTTTCAAAAACAAGGACATTTCTTAGTGACCCCAAACTTTTGAACGGTAGTGTATTTTTAGGCACATGAGACACCTGTCTGATTCACACCTTGTAGACTATATTGATTTCTGGCTCGTATTTAGTAGTTTGTGTGTTTTCATTTTTAAATCGCAGTGCTTACAGCACCAGACAAGCTTAGTAGCCCACATATAATTGATTTTATTCAAACATAGGGTGTGTCTATATGGAAAAATACACGTTTCGACATTTCTAAACAATCAATGGGTCGAAAGAACCGACAACTCTCGGTCAGCCAAGATTATTAATTTTTTTGTCGGGGAAAGCCCTACTACTTACACACACGGATCGACCCAGGCTGTTAAAGAGAGCTGTTGCTCTAAATGCTATGGAGCTGAGCTCATGGTTTCGTGTGAATGGGTGTGTTGTTTAAGATGTTTTAACTCTCTAATTTGACTCATTTACAAGTCAAACATAATAGCATTTGTAAATGGTGGTTACTAATTCTGGTGGTCTCTTTGAACAGTGCGTTTGTGTTTCGGTGTTTTCCATAAGCAATAACAGACTCATTGTCAGTCAGCTACTTTTCCACTTCATTAACTAGGCTTCTTTTCAATTAAAAGTTTCAATTCGCAAGTCAGAAAAGTCTGTATAGCCTTCTCCCGCTAGAACAAACGATAGCATCTTCTAGTGACCTATTGATAGGACAGGCGCGCTGTGGTCAGCTGCGGTCAAATTTCTTTTCACCGAGGAGGGAGAGCATGAGGAGTTTCATGTGAGTGAATTAGCACGTCCCATGTAATGTAAGCTGTAACGATGAGTTGAAATCCACTTAAATTTGTTTTGTGGCACATTCATTAAATTTTATTTTGCGTGTTTCATATGAATATATAGCCAGCCACGGAGTCGGGACACATTGACTATTTATTGTCGAACTGACTGAAAAAAAGTCTACCTGCTATATAGCTTTGCTATTCATACAACGTAGTCATACAGTCAGAGCTCCTGATAGCTCCTGATAATATAGGCCTCGACATTACCCAAAACAACAACTAACACCACACTGTATTCATACATTTGCAGTCATTTTAATTGCAAAGTCATGTCCTTCTACTCAATACCACAACTCATTTTACCAATCTGAGAGGTGAAGTTGTTAAAGTATTCAATAACTTAGCTATGCATCTCGGATTTAATGAAGGCATTAGATTTCACCTGGAGGGAGACGGAGAGAGAGAGAAAAGGATGGAGAGGAATGCTGACTAGCCTGTCAACAATCACCCTGTTCTCATCTCAACTTTGCGTTGGAGATTTTCTGTGAACATTGCATCTTTCCCCTCTTATCTAAAGTCGGTATTTGTATGCTTCAGGACAGACTGCATACAGTCAGCTCTTTTCCTCATATCGGAGGATTATTCATCGGTCTGTGTGCCTTGCGTGCGAAGAATAAATTTGCTCTAGTAAACTATTCCTGAGCGATTCCACACCTGCGTAGCCAAAAACTATATCACATTGTTCTGGCAATTATTATCAATACGGCCCAATGGTAGAAATGAGACCCACAATAAAGCAACACCTACTGGCAGAGACAACGTCTGGCCTAATCGCGTGCATGCAACTAGGCCAGGTGTTGTCTCTGCCAGGAGATGTTGCTGTGATTATAGTTTAATCTGGGTCTAAATTCTAACATTAGGTCATATTGATAATAATCACACACACAAGTAACCACTGATAACACACAGCTAAACACTCCCTTTGAACTGTCAGACATACCAATCACTATTATCATAAACACACAAACCCACTTTCTCTCCTATCCCCCCCTTCCTCTTCTCTCCTGTGACTGGAGGAACTGCTAATGATTTGTTTGTTTGTTGACCTGTGGCTAGCAAGACAACGCTATGTTGAGTGTGTGTGTGTGTGTGTGTGTTAACTGCACCCCTAGCGATTAGCTCTCATTAAAAACAAACAGCAGAGAGAGATCAGCCAGGCAGCAATTACCTCCAGCTTTGATGTGGCTTTAATTCCTTTAAAAACGCCCCTCTGGCTAGTTTAAATCACACACACACGCTTGCACATTTACAGACCAACATAGGCCTTTACTTAGGAAGATAAGAGTCTCAGGGGGGAGTTACTGGTCACGCAAGCTGACACCATCATCACACACACACTATAACTCCACTACTACAGATCCTTTTGGGACAGTAATGGAGAACATGTAGAACAGAGGAGAGGTTGGGTGTCTGAAACAATGTAATAAAAGAAGATTTACACCCACCATCTCAGATTGTTCCGAAATTGTTTCTGTTAGTAAAAACAGATAAAATTAGCATTACAGCAACATTATTTTGTTGAAATATAATTTGATCTTTGAGAAATGAAGCTAATTGATTGCACCCAAATTGCCAATTATAAATGTATAGGATTCATATAATATAGTAACTAACATTCAATTTGGACCAAACTTTTTAAAACAATGAGTAAGACATGAGGAATCCAATGAAATAGTCAAAAGCCCCACCCAAACCCCACGCCAATCCCACCCCAACAACGAGTATATAAACTCTGCAAAAACAGAAATGCCCCTTTTTCAGGACCCCGTCTTTCAAAGATAATTAGTAAAAATCCAAATAAATTCACAGATCTTCATTGTAAAGGGTTTAACCTCTCTTGGGTAGGGGGCAGTATTTTGACGTCCGGATGAAAAGCATGCACAAAGTAAACGGCCTGTTCCTCAGGCCCAGAAGCCAGGATATGCATATAATTGGTAGATTTGGATAGAACACTCTAAAGTTTCTAAAACTGTTAAAATTATGTCTGTGAGTATAACAGAACTGATATGGCATGCGAAACCCAGAGGACAAATCATCCCCCCCCAAAAGGCAGCATACCTATATTTTCAATGGCTATCACTTTAATAAGGCCAAGTCCTCCCAGATTGCAGTTCCTAGGGCTTCCACTAGATGTCAACAGTCTTTAGAAAAACATTTTTTGACAATTTCTTTGGGTTCCTCAGGTCTTACTCATGGTTAGAAAAAAAAGTTTGGTCCAAATCGGATGTTAGGTACCATATTTATTGAATATTATATGAATCCTAGAAATTAAAATGGCAAATTTGGGTGCAATCAATTAGCTTAAGCTTATATTTCACCAAAAATAATGTTGCAGGAATGCTAATCTAAGTTGTTTCTAACTACAGAAATGATTTCAAAACAAATCAGATTGTGGGTCTTACGGCTGAAATTACATGGAACGCCCCATATTCAATGACCAGACACACGGCTGAAGTACACCCCTGCTGCCACACACCCACTCCGCCGCCAACACCAATCACATTACTGAACAGACCTTCAGCGTATTACTACGAATTCATCAAATCAAAGCTTATTGGTCGCGTACAGTTTTGCAGAAGTAATCGCAGGTGCAGGGAAATGCTTATGTTCCTAGCTGTGCCGTGACACAGCACAGATACCTTTTCCTTCCTAGAATTCACACCCACGTCCGCCCGCTTACCGAGAGAAGGTACGCATCTCAGTGACAATGTCCTACTTGTCTAAATTGAATATGAGATCTGTCAACATAAAGCTCTTAACAAAGGCCAGAGATGTCCAATATAATATGACTGAACCAAACACGTAGGCAAGAGAATATTTAAATGAAAATACCTATTGACTTTTCTACACTAAGGGGGAATGGATATTAATCATTGGGTTTCCTGTTTATCTCTATGCCATCTGGACACACACACACACTCTCTCTCTCTTTTGGACTAGCAGTATCTAATAGATGGAGCAGACAGAATGGGGGTGGGGGTGATGATGACATGATGAGCAGAGGGGTCAGGGGTTGGCTTAGACAAGCTTTTGTTTTGGTTCTCAAACATTTCCGCCTGCATTCCGTTGTGGATGTGCGTATAATAACCACTTTGTTCTCAGGTCAGTGGCTCATCATTCCGGACACACACACTTGCTGTGAATGTGTGATGTGTGTGATGTGTGTGAAACTGAATGCTGTGGTCAAGTCATTTCCTAAAGTGATGAGTGTTCAGTGTTAAGCAGCTAAAAACATCAAAGACCACAAACACGTCAACAACACACACATAGGGGCGCCTGAGCAATGTTGCAAATGGAGAAGCTGCATCCCCACTTACAAAATAGGGGTGCTGCAAAGTATCATGATCCATTGTATTATTTGTCCTTTTTAATGATTAGAAATATTTTGAGCTACTCTGTATTAACATAGATATGCCCATTTTATACAGTACCAGTCAAAAGTTTGGAAACACCTACTCATTCAAGGGTTTCTCTTTATTTTTACTATTTTATACATTGTAGAATAATAGTGAAGACATCAAAACTATGAAATAACACATATGGAATCATGTAGAAACCAAAAAAAGTGTTAAACAAATGAAAATATATTTGAGATTCTTCAAAGTAGTCACCGTTTGCCTTGATGACAGCTTTGCAAACTCTTGGCATTCTCTCAATCAGCTTCACCTATACAAGCATTTCGCTACATCCGCAATAACATCTGTTAAACACGTGTATGTGACAAATAAAATTTGATTTGACCTGGAATGCTTTTCCAACAGTCTTGAAGGAGTTCCCACATATGCTGAGCACTTGTTGGCTGCTTTTCCTTCACTCCGCGGCCCAACTCATCCCAAAACCATCGCAATTGGGTTGAGGTCGGGTGATTGTGGAGGCCAGTTGATCTGATGCAACACTCCATCACTCTCCTTCTTGGTCAAATAGCCTGGAGGTGTGTTGGGTCATTGTCCTGTTGAAAAAGAAATGATAGTCACACTAAGCGCAAACCAGATGGGATGGCGTATCGCCGCAGAATGCTGTGGCAGCCATGCTGGTTAAGTGTGCCTTGAATTCTAAATAAATCACTGACATTGTCACCAGCAAAGCACCCCCACACCACCTCCTCTATGCTTCACGGTGGGAACCACACATGCGGAGATCATCCGTTCACCTACTCTGCGTCTTACAAAGACACGGCGGTTGGAACCAAAAATCTCAAATTTGATCTCATCAGACCAAAGGACTGATTTCCACCTGTCTAATGTCCACTGCTCGTGTTTCTTGGCCTAAGCAAGTCTCTTCTTATTGGTGTCCTTTGGTAGTGGTTTCTTTGCAGCAATTCGACCATGAAGGCCTGATTCACGCAGTCTCCTCTGACCAGTTGATGTTGAGATGTGTCTGTTACTTGATCTCTGAAGCATTTATTTAGGCTGCAATTTCTGAGGCTGGTAACTCAATGAACTTATCCTCTGCAGCAGAGGTAACTCTGGGTCTTCCTTTCCTGTGGCGGTCCTCATGAGAGCCAGTTTCATCATAGCACTTGATGGTTTTTGCGACTGCACTTAAAGAAACTTTCAAAGGTCTTGAAATTGACTGACCTTCATGTCTTAACGTAATGATGGACTGTTGTTTCTATTTATTCTTGCCATAATATGGACTTGGTTTTTACCAAATAGGGCTATCTTTTGTATACCACCCCTATAGTACCTTGTCACAACACAACTGATTGGCTCAGAAATTAACAAGGCACACCTATTCATTGAAATGCATTCCAGGTGACTACCTCATGAAGCTGGTTGAGAGAATGCCAAGAGTGTGCAAAGCTGTCATCAAGGCAAAGGGTGGCTACTTTGAAGAATCTCAAATATATTTTGATATCTTCACTATTATTCTACAATGTAGAAAATAGTTGTTTTAAAAAAAAATCAAAACCCTGGAATGAGTTTGTCTCCAAACTTTTGACTGGTACATTTTACAACCCCTCCTCCGTAACCTCAAGATAAAGGATTTTGCCCACTGGAAGGTTTTGCTTCTCTCCTGTGCACCACAGTTTTAGTTCCGAGCAGTTAGAAGGACATAGTTGCACCACTGATGTATAAATGAAAAGGCACCTGCAAAATAAAATGTTTTATGTATTTTGTTGTGCTGTTAAAATGTGCATCTTTATTTCTTGTCCAATGTCAAGGAGTTTTTTCATATTATTTGAGCTGTGAGTCATTTCACTTTTCCTTTAAAAAACCATGTTGATGTTAGTTAGTTATTAATTACACTTTGGATGGTGTATCAATACACCCAGTCACTACAAAAATACAGGCTTCCTCACTCAGTTGCCGGAGAGGATGGAAACAACTCAGGGATTTAACCATGAGGCCAATGGTGACTTTAAAACAGTTACAGAGTTTAATGGCTGTGATAGGAGAAAACTGAGGATGGAGAAAACTGAGGATGGATCAACCACATTGTAGTTACTCCACAATACTAACCTAAATGATAGAGTGAAAAGGAAGCCTGTACAGAATAGAAATATTCCAAAACACGCATCCTGTTTGCAACAAGGCAAAAAAAAATGCTTTTTGTCCTGAATAGAAAGCATTATGTTTGGGGCAAAACCACCACAACACATTACTGAGTACCACTCTTCATATTTTCAAGCGTGATGGTGGCTCCATCATGTTATGGGTATGCTTATCATCGGCAAGGACTAGGAAGTATATTAGGATAAAATGAAACAGAACCGGCAAAATCCTTGAGGAAAACCTGATTCAGTCTTCTTAGCAACAGACAATGGAATACAAATTCACCTTTCAGCAGGACAGTAACCTAAAAGACAAAGCCAAATATACACTGGAGTTGCTCACCAAGATGACATTGAATGTTCCTGAGTGGCCTTGTACAGTTTTGACTTAAATTGTCTTGAAAATATATGGCAAGACCTGAAAATGGCTGTCTAGCAATGATCAACAACCAATTTGACAGCGCTTGAAGAATAATTTGCAAATATTATACAATCCAGGTGTGCAAAGCTCTTAGAGACTTACCCAGAAAGACTCACAGCTGTAATCACTGCCAAATGTGATTCTAACATGTTTGACTCAGGGGGTTGAATAATTATCTAATTAAGATAAATTAGTGTTTAATTTCCCATTAATTAAAAAATAAAGTTGGAATTGTTCTTCCACTTTGACAGAGTATTGTGTTGATCGTTGACAAAAAATATCAAATCTATTTTAATCCCACTTTGTAACAACAAAATGTGGAAAAGGTCAAGGGGTGTGAATACTTTGAAGGCACTGTATATGAGGATTCAGGCCTAGGATTGATATGCAAACATTGCAATTGGCAAAGTACCCAGTTGCCCAATGTCTGTATTAAAAATATATCATTTACATTTGGGTTCTTAGTGAAGATCTTTATGGAACTGAACAGTGTGCTCTCTGAGATGAGTGAAACTAGCCCCTTATCATACATTATTAACTCGATCACCTGTAAATCTCATAGCCTACTGTTACAATAGATTCCGATACAAAGATTGTCTAGAGCTGAAGAAAATGGAAAGCAACACTGCCATCTAGCGTCCAGTTTGAGTACATCAGCAAAACTCACGTCAGCCCAGTGGTAGTGTATCAACGTTTTTGTACTGTTGACTGTTGTAGTTAATTCTACACTCCGTTTCGTTGGAAATTAATAAGAGCCGTTTACGGCTGTTTTGGTGAGCTATAAAAAGGCATTTAGCTAGCTATCTATATAGCAATCTGATAACAACCCGACCAACAAGGGTCCAGAACGCAATAACGCCGAAGTTGTACGTAGGCACAGGTAGAGGGTCAGTTTACCCTCCCCAAATCCTATTGGGTAAAACGCTAAAACTTACTTTAGATAAGTGTCTAGTCTGAACGAAATGGTCAACAGCTCTTACCGTGAGAAGCAGCTGTGACAGAAGTCTTTGGCACATGTGTTGGACACGCAGTATGCTAGAGGTTCCGCCGTATACAGGAGTTCACCTGCGTGTATTTCGTGTGTTGCTCGTAGACCATTCCCTTTCCCTGCAGAGGCAAAACGTTCTAACTTTGACGCCATGCCGATCTCGCACGCATGTGGAACTGGGGAAATTGTGTTTACATCCGCAAATGGCCGTCACACCAAAGATGGTGGATAAATGAAGATGTCTTACTCATGCCGTTTACCATTGAAAAATTGTCATAGTTCCGGTCTGCTTAGAAGCTGGGTGTTTTCGCCTTAGTTTGACTGTAAATGAACAAAATATATATATGTATATATATATACACACATTTCTCTTATCACTTTCACCAAACGGAGAACACCAATAATTGCGAAATCAAATATTAACTTGGTTTCGCCTAAAACGTGTATTGTCTGCGCAATTGCGGCGCAGCTCTTCAAGGCTGCCTCTAGTGGCTGTCCCCTAAAAGAGTGTCGTTCAGAAGTGTTTTGTATTTGGTCTCTGGCTTTTGTATCTGGGTTTATCAGACTATTGTGAATGATTAACAACTTACAAACGTGATAACAACTTAACAGCTGTATGACTAGCTTAATGGAACTTTATAACAGCATACAATTGTCAGACCAGTCCCCACAATAAGGTTTATTATCATCAGAGAGAAACAGGTGTTTAAAAGTACCCACCACACAGTAATCCCTCCAGACTGTAAAGACAGATCTAAACCACGATGACAAACATGAAAAAATGAATCTACAATACCCACATCAAGCCAAAACTAGAGAAAAAACAGAAAAAGACATGCACGTAAAGATTAGATTTGATCGTTTGTTTTCTCTCCCCCTACATTGTGCAGATATGATATAAATACTTCAGATTCCAAAAGTAAGATAGTCATCTGAACCAGCCAGAGGACGAGTGAAAAAAAAAAAAAAAAAAACAAGGCTGCATCTCAATAGTCTACAGTGGCTTCCTGTCTGCACACCTCTGAAAGTACAAGAGACTAAAGTGAATCTCCTGGCATTCTTCCAAGCTAATTAATGTATCTACAGTTTATTGTGCATTTTACAACAGATCTGAATATGATTATATTTTGCTGTTGGTTTCACCGGTCTTGTGTTTTCAGATCAGAGTAGACGAGGAGAGGGAGGAGAGTAGAGGAGGAGAGGAAGGAGAGTAGATGAGAAGAGGGAGAGGAAGGAAGGAGAGTAGACGAGGAGAGGAAGCCACTTGACAGTTGGGATGTAGCCTGAGAGTCACTGCCCAGCCTGCGTCATCAAATGATCCACGTCTACAGAACTTTTCCTAACGAAACTAAGACACACTGACTTTGTGCATTTTCACCAACTGTCACAAAAAAAATTTAACAGCTCATTGATTAAATAGACTAGAAGTCCGGAAAAAAAAAGCACAAATAAAAAATGTACATGTAAAAAAAATATATTGAGTCCATTGATCGCAGGAGGTAATGAACTGGGGTAAGACTGATTATGACAATCCCATGATGATGCCCATAATTACTTGACAATAAAGATAAATATATAGATATGCCTGTGCAGGCCTCAAGGAGTGGTGCAGTGGTCTAAGTCACTGCATTGCTGTGCCTCTAGAGATTCTGGGTTCGAGTCCAGGCTCTGTCGCAGCCGGCGCACAATTGGCCCAGCGTCGTCCGGATTAGGGGAAGGTTTGGCCGGCAGGGATGTCCTTGTCCCATCGCGCACTAGCGACTCCTGTGGCGGGCCGGGTGTAGTGCACGCTGACACAGTTGGCAGGTGCACTGTGTTTCCTCCGACACATTGGTCCAGCTGGCATCCGGGTTAAGCAGGCATTGGTTGGGTTGTGTTTCAGAGAACGCTCGGCTCTCGACCTTCGCCTCTCCCGAGTCCGTACGGGAGTTGCAGCGATGAGACAAGACTGTAACTACCAATTGGATACCACGAAATTGGGGAGAAAAAGTGTTTACATTTTCTTTTTTTAAAGAACAAAATAAAATAACATTCTTTAACACACACATGTATTGCTTTCTTGTCCATGTTGCATATATCTCTGTCTGACACACAAGGGTCATCAAGGGGCCAATGCTACAATCAGGCTGAACTATCTGTACCCCAAAACAACCCAATAAACAGAAGGGGTAGCAGTTTCCCCTATCCACTGATACAGGGTCAGATATTTCCTCCCCCTCCTGGTTGAGGATATGGTTAAGATATGATCTTAGATCTGTGATTCGGGGCAACTTCTATCCTCAGCCCAAAGAAACACCCTACCTACAACATAAAAATACTCAATAGTGAGGAACGGAAAGGAAAGTAAAATCTGTTTCATTACAACAAAACATGAATTATTAGAAGATTATTTTAAAGACATTATTTCATGTTTCTGACCACAGCAGAATTGTTCATATTTTTGAGGTGTAGATAAGATAAAAAATGGCGGCAGTAAACACAGAGCTGTGCCGGTTTCTGAAATGGCTACACAAGCACTTCCTGTCTGCGCAGGTGAGCAGTTCTGTCCATGCCTGAAGGACCCAGAGAACAGGTCCATGTAGTAGCGAGCAGATTCAAGGTCAGTGGTAATGAGTATTATCCATTCCTCTGGGCTGACTTCACGTCCAGTAGTGTACAGTTGACGTCTATGGGTAGTCCAGTATACTACAGGTCCTAGGTCAGTCCTACTAGTTCTACTAGGCAGCACTGCAGATGTCTTAGGGAACTGTTAGTGTGGATGCAGCCCACCAGTACCACACAGACATACACATCGTTCAATCACTCTCTCTCTCTCCCGCCACACATAAACACACTTTAACTGGCCAGCCAGTAAAGACAGAAAGACTGACCGAGAGAGAGAGATTAAAACAGGGCAGGACATAAAGAGAGGCGAGTATCCACTCTGCAAAACGAGGGAGTTTTCCTCCTCTGTCCCCTTCTTCTCCCCCTCTCCTTTCCTTCCCTCCCCACATTTCTCTTCTCCTCCCCCTCTCTTCTCCTCTCCTCTTGGGGGTCAGCTAAGACGCGGGGGTTAGCCAGTTTTGGAGCTGATCCATCCCACGATGCAGCTGTGCGAGGTAGAAGTCAGCGTTACGGGAGAAGTCGGTGCAGACAGTGGACTGGGCGTCGCCCAGGGCACAGTAGAGGGCGGTGCCTCCCAGGCTGATCACCACGGTGACCAGGCAAAGCAAGAAGAGGAGCAGGCAGGAGTCTCCGCCCACCTCGTCTGCAGGAGGGAAGAGGAAACACGTTTAGATGTTTATTCTATTTTATCTGACCTTTATTGAACTGTTTCTTGTCTGGAGAAGGGAGAGGACAGAGGGAAGAAGGGAGAGGACAGAGGGAACAAGGGAGAGGACAGAGGGAACAAGGGAGAGGACAGAGGGAACAAGGGAGAGGACAGAGGGAACAAGGGAGAGGACAGAGGGAAGAAGGGAGAGGACAGAGGGAAGAAGGGAGAGGACAGAGGGAAGAAGGGAGAGGACAGAGGGAAGAAGGGAGAGGACAGAGGGAAGAAGGGAGAGGACAGAGGGAAGAAGGGAGAGGACAGAGTGTGACATGGTAAGAATGCAGACAGACACACATAGCAGTATAATACTGTACATGCACAAACATACACATGCAATTGATCATAACCATTGTTGGGTATACATACACACACACCCATCCTTACCGTGGTCAAAGCCGTCATCAGGTACTTTGAAGCGGACCCTGCGTTTAGCAGGGTGTTTGTGTTTGAGTGGGGCCGAGAAGGGAGCCACACACACATCCTCCACACACACACTCCTCCTCTTCAGGATGGACACAAGGCCAGGGACAGGGGTCATCTGGAGGTCAGCGGGACATGGTCAAAAGGTCAGGGCCAGGTCAACTGGTTAACATGCACATACTGTACACAATAGACACATTACATATATATCAATACACACACATACAGTACACCATGCAGTACACACACACACACACACACACACACACAAAGGCAGTGATAGACATAGTATCCCCACTAGGTGTCAGCGTACACTGCCCTCTCATGTCAACCTCAAACCTCTGAGAAACTGGGTGTTTGAGTTGTAAGCCGACTGTAAAGGAAGCCGACTGTAAACGAAGCCGACTGTAAACGAAGCCGACTGTAAACGAAGCTGACTGTAAACGAAGCCGACTGCAGACGAAAGCCGGCGAGTGAAGTCGACGGAGGCACATCTGTGACAGCCGAATGTCGGACGCTGTAGTGGTTTTCCAACAGTAAGCCTCAGATCAACATGGCAGTGTCAACATAGCTGTTATTGTTCAGAAAAGTGTTTCTGAATAAATGTAGAAATACAATTTTCTATACCCCTATATCACACACTCACAAACTGAAAACATTAAGTGTGAACAATTAATTGGTTAGAGAGAGGTCTCATATCACTTTCATTTGTAGCTTTAGAATTTGAGAAACAACTACAGTGACTTGAAGGCGACTTCGTAAAAAAAAAATACATGACCTTTGATCGCATAGTTTGTGTAAAGTTCATGCAGTCGACGTGTAAGCGCAAGTCAGACAATTGTTATCCCCATAACGCAACACACTTTGAAAGGCAGATTACCAACGATGGTCACCGACTACACAAAGTGGATCCGCTTGACCACGCCCTATGTCTTAGGTGCTTGTGACCGCTGGTCGTCATCTTATCAAGTGACATCGGCTGATGACATATCATCTCATCCAGTGACGTCACCTGGTGACATCACCTCCTTTATGAACAATCAGCTGGAGAGGCTCAGGTTCACAACATTCGGTTGATCTGATTCAACCTTCAGTCACACTCTTGTCAGGCCTGACAGAAGAGAGAGGGAGGGAGAGAGGATGAGAGAGGTGAAAGCAGAAGATGGAGGAGAGTGGGAAGGTGGTGATAGGGACAATAAGAAGTGAACACAGATAGAGGAAGACTGTACATCCTATCAACAGGAATGATTTATGTTGACATGACATCCATACGGACGAAGAGGTAGAGAAAGGGGACGGATGGTCCTGTACGGCTCAGTTGGGAGAGCGTGCCACTTGCACCGCCAGGGTTGTGGGTTCAATTCCTGGGGCCACCCATACATAAAAATGTATGCGCGCCGTAAGTCGCTTTGGATAAAAGCGTCTGCTAAATGGCATATAAATATATAAGAGAGAGAGAGAGAGAGAGAGAGAGAGAGAGAGGATGAAAAGCCCCTCCAGTTTTAATGAGGTTATTATTGTAGCTGTTCAGAGATCAACTCTACTCTCACCTAAACCATTATGTACAGCGTGCTTCAGTCGTTTGTCACAGTGGCCCAGACCTGGGCCATGTTCAGTTGGCACAAAACGGAGCAAACATTTTGCAACAGAGTGAAACATTAAGAGTTGCTACCTGAACTTGTCCAGTGAAAATGCTGATTTCCGTTTCAAAACATGACTGGTGGGCATTCCATTCCAATACGCCCACTAAAGAGGTTGCTAAATGGCCAAAGTAGCCTTGTGAATCGCGTGCACCCACCCCCTCCTTACCCTCAGTGTGACTCGACGACGGCCTCGTACCTCTCCCTCGCCAGAAACATGCGCAATCGATTACACACATACACTAAAACGCACACACCTCTCTCTCCCCACACACACACCCAGCTCCATATTTGGCATCCAAGGGCTAATGATGACCTAACACTGTCTGCTTGCTAATTACTGACGCTTACACAAATGTAGGCTTGTAAATGTAGGCTTATAAATGTGCCCATTTGATGATCCAATACTATTTTTGTTTGTCTTAAAACCTCTTTGGGCTAGAGGTTGAAAAGCGTGCCCAAAGTAAACTGCCTGCTACTCAGGCCCAGAAGCTAGGATATGCATATTATTAGTAGATTTGGATAGAACACACTGAAGTTTCTAAAACTGCTTGAATAATGTCTGTGAGTATAACAGAACTGATTTGGCAGGCGAAACCACGAGCACAATCCATCCAGGGGAAACATTTTTTGAGCTCAATCTGTTTTCCAATAGTTTTCTATGGCAATCCCTTTTTAATAGAAATATGCTTGCAGTTCCTATGGCTTCCACTAGATGTCAACAGTCTTTAGAAATTGGTTGATGTTTTTCCTTTGAGAAATGAAGAAGTAGCCCTGTTAATTCCATGTGTCACTCCAGGTGCACTCTGTTTTGGTGCGCGCGACCTGGAACGTGCTTCACTTTGTTTTCGTCCGGTATTGAGCACAGTATTTCCCTTCTTAAATTTTATCAATTATTTACATTTTAGGGATACATAAATTTGGATTAGGAACATTGTTTGAAATGTTTGGACCAAGTTTACAGGTAACTTATTAGATACTTTGTAGGCATGTTGGGCGAGTTGGAACCGGTGTTTTTCTGAATCAAACGCGCCAAATAAATGGACATTTTGGGGATATAAAGAAGCAATTTATCGAACAAAAATACTATTTGTGATATTTCTGGGACATATTGGAGTGCCAACAGAAGAAGATCTTCAAAGGTAAGGCATGAATTATATCGTTATTTCTGACTTTCGTGTAGCACCTGCCTGGTTGAAAACTGATTTTCATGTGTTGGTATGCTGGGCGCTGTCCTCAGATAATCGCATGGTCTGCTTTCGCCGTAAAGCCTTTTTGAAACCTGACACTGCGGCTGGATTAACAAGAAGTATATCTTTAAACCGATGTATAACACTTGTATGCTTTATGAATTCTTATGAGTATTTCTGTTTTTGAATTTGGCTGTAATTTCACTGGGTGTTGTCAAATCGATCCCGCTAAAGGGATTGGCGTGCGAAGGGATCCATAATTAACTCACCACCACTGTGGAACTTCTCAAAGTAATTTTTTCTTCGCCTCAAAATGCAAGTAAACAAAGTCTGTTTTTACATCCATTGAGAATGACAATAGTTCCTCAACGTAGCCTATTGGAAATATCTTTCCATCTCTCTCCCTTTCGATACGGGACAAAATGTCAAAAATCTCATGCTCTGATCCGGGGGAAATGTCATAAAAAAAGTCTACCTGACGATTTCTTATCCTTTCCACAAATAGCCTACAGCTGTGTCTGTTGGTCCGAAGTTCACTGGCTGGGAAACTCTTAAAGGCTCAGAATATTTTATAGGTTGCAAGTTTGCTAGCATGAGTTTCAGGTCGGATCAAGTAAATAGTTGATACAATGTTTCAAGTTCCTTGCAGACAGGCCATGCGTAGCCAATGTGATATTTATTTTTAAAATCGGGATATTTTCTACCTGCAGGCGGCAAAGTTTTTATTTGTTGACTTTATGTAGGCTATTATTACATAGTAATGGAAATAGAAGTTACTTTTAGATTTGTATCATGTTTATTTCGATCGGATTTTGATGAACCACATTGGTTTTGAGATATGAAGACTTTTTTATAAATGAAATTAAACTGTTTTCTTGAAAATGTGCATGTGAAAATCATAAGTGGCAGAATCTGCAAAGGCCAGCAGCAGAGGAGGAGGGGGGGGTCGGGTTGGGAACAGGTTTGACTCTTCTGGTTAGGCTATATTGATCTCTGGCTCCCTATTTAGTCATTTGTGTGTCTTCATTTTTATTTCAGTGCTTAAAGCATCAGACAAAGTAGCCTACATATAGTAGATTTGATTCAAACATAGGGTATATCTAAATATGGGGACAGCCCTAATTTGTTTATAGTTTTTTGGTTTATTATTATCTTAATTTTATTTAACCTTTATGTAACTAGGCAAGTCAGTTAAGATGACGGCCTACCCCGGGCCAAACCCGGACGACGCTGGGCCAATTGTGCGCCGCCCTACGGGACTCCCAATCGCGGTATGCTTATAGCTGCCGATATGCGCCCCATTCTCTGTAGTTGAGAACAGGGGGTTTCAGCACTTTGTGAAAGTGCTCGAGCCACGTTAAGAACTTCCCTCTTGCACCCATTTCAGGAAACGGGTAGAACCCGCTCTATATAAGCAAAACAATAGCAGAAGTTTTCAATTAATTGGCCAATGCACCTTGTGTTGTGCTTACTTAACAGTGACAGCCCATCACATTTACCCAGAGTGAGAGATGTACCGTGCCATTGACACACTCATGATGCATTCATAACCAAGTGAGAAGTGTGAATTTACCACATACGACTGGGAGAAATCCACTCGAATGGCCCCTTAAACTGGTAATTACTAGTCGGAAACTCGTCTATCATTCTTGAGCGCCGATGTTGATTACTGAGGTCACCTACAAAGAAAATGGCTTCTATAACAGCACTTTCATCAGTTAAATGTAACAAAACATTACTTATAATAAGCAATATATTAAAGTGGTTTTTGAACTCTAGAATGTGTTTGCAAAGTTGACAGCTGGTTGGCCATTAGCTAATCAGCATTTCTCAACAATTCAAATCACATGAATGTATCCAACTGTTACTTATGACTTCACAACTGGTCAATTCCAAACCTCCCACATGGTTACAATTGCAGCATCAGAGTGGAAACTTGAAAGGCCCAACATAAATATAAAGTCACAACAGGCAATGCAAGGAACATTGTGAATGCTGAACATATTGAATGGCATTTCATTTTCCAGCTATACCCGAAATCGAACCGTGACTGCAATATGCACCGAACTGTAATATGTACCTAAACTGTGCAATACATCTCTCTGTAAGTGTCAACGTGTGTTTGTGTGTGTGTCATAAAACTTCAGTCCACACACAGTCTCTCCCACTCACCTCCTCCACTGTGATGCGTTTGGCCAGGTCGTCCAGAGAAGCCACCCGGTCTCTGATAGTCTCCACCATGTCCACTCCAAACATATCATACTCCTCCTCGCGCAGCTGGGCCTCCTCGCGCAGCTGGGCCTCCTCGCGCAGCTGGGCCTCCTCGCGCAGCTGGGCCTCCTCGCGCAGCTGGGCCTCCTCGCGCAGCTGGGCCTCCTCGCGCAGCTGGGCCTCCTCGCGCAGCTGGGCCTCCTCCAGTGTGAGCTGCTCCTTCACTGCTAAGGCTGAGATCTCCTCTAGAGGAGCTTTTAAACAATCAACACCATCTCTCTTCTCCTCTTTCTCCTCTTCCTCTAATGCCAAGGCCTCCTCTGCCTCTTCCACCTCCTCCTGTTTTTCCTCTCCTCCCTGCTGCTCCTCATGCTTGGGTTGGCTCATTTCCCCATCCATAGGGCGGTCCGGCGTAGTGCAACCCTCCTGAGTGGTGTGTTCCATCTCACTCTCCGTCTGCTGACCCGTTCCTTCGCTCCGAGAGTCTGTGAACTCAGCCCTCCCAATCCCCTGGGAGTCTCTGCAGTCCTGTGCCACACCCAGAGCTGCACAGTCATTGGAGCTGAGGCTGTCCTTCAGGGCTCCGGCTGATTTGATTGGGTTGATGCTCTGGGAGAGGGTGGAGTCTGTTCCTCTCTGGTCCTCCTCCATCCCCAACAAACACTCAAATAACCGAACTAGGAGAGCAAGAGACAGAGACACATAGAGAGAAAGACAGAGACACAGAGAGAGAAAGACAGAGACACATAGAGAGAAAGACAGAGACACATAGAGAGAAAGACAGAGACACAGAGAGAAAGAGAGAGAGACATAGAGAGAGAGAGAGAGACAGAGAGAGAGAGAGATAGAGAGAGAGAGAGAGAGAGAGAGAGACAGAGAGAGAGAGAGAGAGAGAGACATACAGAGAGAAGAAATGTTACAATAGACATAACACTACAACAGCCCTTGACCCCCCCCTCCCCACCCTTTAACTTCTCTACCCAGGCTCTCCCTTTAGAGTCCCGTAGACATCAACAACCTCCCAGTAACACTGGTCTCCAGCAGAGTCCACTGTCTAATCTACATTAAAGAGGGAATCACTGTTCCTCAACATCCTCAAAAACACCTCCCAGATCTCCTAACTCAATTATTCACAACACTCTCCTCTTTTACCCTTTAGCTGCTGTTTTATAGGGAACTTGATGTCACCGGAACATATTTCCTGTCTACTCGCTCATCCACTAAAGAGACACATGCACACACACACGCATCACTGTTAAACACAAACGGAAACAGACTGAGGACAAGGTGTCCCTCGGGTCCAAATATTTATTCAATGTGAGATTATTTATCGGATACGTGTCTTTTAACAGGGGAGACAGAGTTATACACTCCTCTCCGAGACAGTGTTATACTCTCCTCTCCGAGACAGAGTTATACTCTCCTCTCCGAGACAGAGTTATACTCTCCTCTCCGAGACAGAGTTATACTCTCCTCTCCGAGACAGAGTTATACTCTCCTCTCCGAGACAGAGTTATACTCTCCTCGCCGAGACAGAGTTATACTCTCCTCGCCGAGACAGAGTTATACACTCCTCTCCGAGACAGAGTTATCAAATCAAATCAAATTTTATTAGTCACATACACATGGTTAGCAGATGTTAATGCGAGTGTAGCGAAATGCTTGTGCTTCTAGTTCCGACAATGCAGTAATAACCAACAAGTAATCTAACCTAACAATTCCACAACTACTACCTTACACACACACACAAGTGTAAAGGGATAAAGAATATGTACATAAAGATATATGAATGAGTGGTGGTACAGAACGGCATGGCAGATGCAGTAGATGGTATAGAGTACGGTATATACATATGAGATGAGTACTGTAGGGTATGTAAACATAAAGTGGCATAGTTTAAAGTGGCTAGTGGTACATGTATTACATAAAGATGGCAAGATGCAGTAGATGATATAGAGTACAGTATATACATATGAGATGGGTAATGTAGGGTATGTAAACATTATATTAAGTGGCATTGTTTAAAGTGGCTAGTGGTACATTTTTACATAATTTCCATCAATTCCCATTTTTAAAGTGGCTGGAGTTGAGTCAGTATGTTGGCAGCGGTCGCTAAATGTTAGTGGTGGCTGTTTAACAGTCTGATGGCCTTGAGATAGAAGCTGTTTTTCAGTCTCTCGGTCCCTGCTTTGATGCACCTGTACTGACCTCGCCTTCTGGATGATAGCGGGGTGAACAGGCAGTGGCTTGGGTGGTTGTTGTCCTTGATGATCTTTATGGCCTTCCTGTGACATCGGGTGGTGTAGGTGTCCTGGAGGGCAGGTAGTTTGCCCCCGGTGATGCGTTCTGCAGACCTGCCGAGACAGAGTTATACTCTCCTCGCCGAGACAGAGTTATACTCTCCTCTCCGAGACAGAGTTATACTCTCCTCTCCGAGACAGAGTTATACACTCCTCTCCGAGACAGAGTTATACACTCCTCTCCGAGACAGAGTTATACACTCCTCGCCGAGACAGAGTTATACTCTCCTCTCCGAGACAGAGTTATACTCTCCTCGCCGAGACAGAGTTATACTCTCCTCTCCGAGACAGAGTTATACTCTCCTCGCCGAGACAGAGTTATACTCTCCTCTCCGAGACAGAGTTATACTCTCCTCTCCGAGACAGAGTTATACTCTCCTCTCCGAGACAGAGTTATACTCTCCTCTCCGAGACAGAGTTATACTCTCCTCTCCGAGACAGAGTTATACTCTCCTCTCCGAGACAGAGTTATACTCTCCTCTCCGAGACAGAGTTATACTCTCCTCTCCGAGACAGAGTTATACTCTCCTCTCCGAGACAGAGTTATACTCTCCTCTCCGAGACAGAGTTATACTCTCCTCTCCGAGACAGAGTTATACTCTCCTCTCCGAGACAGAGTTATACTCTCCTCTCCGAGACAGAGTTATACTCTCCTCTCCGAGACAGAGTTATACTCTCCTCTCCGAGACAGAGTTATACTCTCCTCACGCCTCCGGAACACTGACACCGAGAGCGCCCTAACTTAAGATACTGTCATCTCAGTGTGTGTGTGTGTGTGTGTAGTCACGCCTCGGTTGTGAAAGTGAAACCAGGCCATGGCAGAACACAGTGCCCTGTGTCTTCGTGCACAGGCAACACACACCTTGGACTACGCGTGTGTATGTGTGTGTGTGTGTGTACAGTTAGGTAACACACACCCTTGGCTCCCCGGAGCTCTGCTTCAGTTCATCAATAACCCAAGTCCCAGACCAGGGGACCTCTCCTAACACACACAACGTGATGGAATGTATCTAAGGTGTTTCCAGGTAACCGGGTGGGGGGAGGGGAGAGATAGCAAGAGAGAGAGAGCTAGAGAGAGAGCAAGCTAGAGAGAGAGAGCGAGCTAGAGAGAGAGAGCAAGCAAGAGAGCGAGCTAGAGAGAAAGAGAGCGAGCAAGAGAGCGAGCAAGAGAGCGAGCTAGAGAGCGAGAGCAAGAGAGAGAGCTAGAGAGAGAGAGAGAGAGAGCAAGAGAGAGAGCTAGAAAGAGAGAGAGCTAGAGAGAGAGAGAGCTAGAGAGAGAGAGCAAGAGAGAGAGAGCAAGAGAGAGAGAGAGAGAGAGAGCAAGAGAGTGAGCTAGAGAGAGAGAGAGAGAGCTAGAGAGAGAGCTAGAGAGAGAGCGAGCAAGTGAGAGAGCGAGCAAGAGAGCGAGCTAGAGAGAGCGCAAGAGAGAGAGAGCGAGCAAGAGAGAAAGAGAGAGAGAGAGAGAGAGCACAAGAGCGAGCAAACAATAACAGCTATGTTGACACTGCCATGTTGATCTGAGGCTTACTGTTGGAAAACCACTACAGCGTCCGACATTCGGCTGTCACAGATGTGCCTCCGTCGACTTCACTCTCTCTCTTTAATAATTGACAGGTCAGCTGCCGGTCTCTGGGAGCACTCGGCAGACCGGCTCACGTCTCAAAACATTGCAGGGCGACAGACATACAGCAATCCTGCACTGATAAACTCCTGCTTCCTCAACCACACACACACTTACCTGAGCGGCATGCAGGCAGTCTGTCCTCACCACGAACAGGGCTCTCCAGCACAGAGTCCAAAGTCTCACACACGCACAAACAGAGGGGAGAGCAGAGTGAATACAGCATCAACAAATGACATTCAAACTAGCCGAGCAAAGCACTGAATACTGTGTAATGCTAGACAGACGGTCTCTACAATGCCATCATGTCAATCAAGCACAGAGTATCTTTTACCTTCTCTTCTCCAGGACTGGGTCTGTGTGGCAGAGAGAGAGACAGAGACAGAGAGAGAGAGAGAGAGAGAGATGGAGGGGGTGCAAAGGCAGTTAGTGCTGTCACTTTCGTCCTCCGTGATTGAAGGAAGGTCTCTGCCTAGCTAAGGCTAAGATAGGTGGCCCTGCTCTCTCCCAGGGAATCTAATATTAGCGCCGCACATTTCCCTAGCTATTCCAGCATGTGTGTGTGTGTGTGTGTGCCGTGTGTGTGTGTCTGAAACTCTAGCACCGCTGTAGCTCAAATTACTGAAAGTGCAGCAACAGCAAAGGGCCATATGTTTAAACCATCACGCTGTATGTGTACACACACACACACACACACACACACACACCACCTTGGCGAGAGCACAGGTGGGTGAATGTACATCACTGCACAGCTTCTCAAGGTTTCCCAATCATTAGAAAATGAGTTAAAAAGGTGGTCTTTCCTTGTTAAACTGCAACCTTTTCCTGTACTGAGCTGTAAAGGACCACGTCTAAAAGACCAACTTCACACACAACTAGAAACACGCGTGCGCGCACACGGACACACAGGCGCAGCCTCACCGTTGGTGTGTTTTGCAGATGTGTGTGAGTATGTCCAGCTGCCGTGCAGTCAGGTCAGTGTCACTGTTCCTCTCTCCCCGGCCGTCTGCCCCACACCGCCTCTCTGGAACAACAGAAGGTTGGAGGAAGAGAGGCACATGACACGGCACAAACACACCCAAAGAGAAGAGGGGAGCGAGAGAAGGTTTGAGGGTGAGAGAAAGAGTGGGATGCATAATGAGACTTCCAATGGCTGAACACAGAGAGAGAGAGAGAGACAGAGACAGAGACAGAGACAGAGAGAGACAGAGACAGAGAGAGACAGAGAGACAGAGAGAGACAGAGAGACAGAGAGAGACAGAGAGAGACAGAGAGAGACAGAGAGAGACAGAGAGAGAGAGAGAGAGAGAGAGAGAGAGAGAGAGAGAGAGAGAGAGAGAGAGAGAGAGAGAGAGAGAGAGAGAGAGAGAGAATGTGTGTGTTACCCCACTGTTCCTGCAGTGTTGTGAGGTTGTTTAGTAGTCTCTGGTGGTAGAGTCTCTCTAGCTGAACACACCACACTGCTCGCTCATCTGGTCCACGCAGGGTTAAGAAAACACACACACACACCCCTACACCCTTCAGTGATCCAGTCAGCGGTTGAGTTTTTTAATTATTATTTTTTATTTCACTAGGCAAGTCAGTTAAGAACAAATTCTTATTTACAACGATGGCCTAGGAACAGTGGGTTAACTGCCTTGTTCAGAGGCGGAACGACAGATTTTTACCTTGTCAGCTCGGGGATTCGGTCCAGCAATCTTTCGGTTACTAGTCCAACACTCTAACCACTAGGCTACCTGCCGCCCCAAACATAGAGAGAGCTGGGGGGTGAACGGGAGTACAGGGGGGAAGTGCTCTCCAGTATTAAGGAGAAGTCCACACAGAGTTTAAAGCAGTCGAGCACCATTCTGTCACATAGAATGTGACAGAACCTCCCACCTACTGTCCTGTATAGGGACTGTAGCTGGCTCGGGTTGGGTCCCACACAGAGAAGTGTACTGGAGAGACCCCACGTGTTACAGAGGGATTGTGTTAGCCGTCGTCATCCATAAACATGAGTCCTCCTCTCTTTCAACAGGCACTGAGGCACTCTGTATAAGCCCACAGCTTTGCTGTAACAAGCCACACACGCACACACACACACACACACACATATGCACGCACACACACACACATATGCAAGCACACACACACACATATGCACGCACACACACACACATATGCACGCACACACACACACACATATGCACGCACACCATCTGTAGTGGTCGTGGCTGAATGAAGACTAAAACAAAGAGCACAATGATAAGATCCAGACAGTGCAGCTTGAATGTCGTGGTATGTTTAAACTAGAACACAGTCTTCACCTGAGAGTTAGAATGAACCAGAGAGCTCTGTAATTCACTGGAAAGACATGAGACATGAGCTGACTGATAAGGATACAATCTTCCCGAGACTTAGGAGGACATAACACACCTGTTCAGTATCTCTCACACACACACACACACACACACACACACACACACACACACACACACACACACACACACACACACACACACACACACACACACACACACACACACACACACACACACACACACACACACACACACACACACACACTAATAAGGATACAATCTTCCTGAAGGACAAAGGCCTCGGCTACCTGAAGAGATGGAGGCAGAGTGGAGAGGGTTAAAAGGACAACATTCATTTACATTCTAGTCACCCAGAACAACTAACAAGTGTATTCCACCAAGAAAGACAAATACCACCATCAATAGTTAAAACATCTCACAGGCCTAATACTGAATGATACTTAAACTACGTCTAGTATAACTTTGACCCCGAGACAGAACATGCCCAGGTCGCATAAGACGTTTACCTGAATCACAACACTTTAACCCAAAACCCCTACTTAAGAAGAGTGATGAAGATAAACACACACAAACACAGTGGAGAAGCACGAGAAACACGGCACGTCACCATGAGCACAGCGGAAAACACAGGAACTACATGGAAAGTCTTTCAAATCCTCCTTGATCACAGCTGCATTTGTAGTTCCCAAAGTTCCCCCAGTAGCTAGCGGCAGGTAAGACGAGCTCCACAACCTGCCTGACGCAGCGGCAGCGGTGTGTCCGTGGGTGCGTGTGCGTGTTTAACAAAAGGACTCTTGCGACTGTTTTTTTTTTTTTTTATCGTTCTCCTGCTGACTGAAGAGGACAAAAACAGAGAGAGAGAGAACAGCCGCGTGTGTGAAAGAGTTTGTCAGAGAGAGAGAGAGAGAGAGAGAGAGACAGAGAGAGACAGAGAGAAGGGGAGAGACACAGAAAGAGAGAGAGAGAATAGGAGCGTTTGTAAGTGAAAGATAGAGCAGGAGCGCGGTAATAACCCACTGGCCTCTCTCGCACGCTCTTTCACACAGACTCTATCCCTCTCTCTCTCCATTGTTGCAAGCTCCCCTGCATTTACATAAATATGAATTGCTCACTTCACTTGCTTGTGGTGGGTGTTTAAGAGAGAGAGCGACAGGGAGGGAGCGAGAGAGAGAGAGGGAGAAATAGAGAGCGAATGAGGGAGGCAGTGAGAGAGAAAGAAAATAGGCTTTAACCATTCTGCTGCCTTGCTGTCCTGAGGCACTGGGCTATTTATAAGGCTTTCTCTAAACAGTTAAACTGTTTAAAGTTTCACCACATTACAGCAGTGCAAAAGTGCTCTTTTTACCCCTAAAAAACAGATGCTCTGACGGAGGTCGACTGACCGAAAGCACAGTTACAGTTAAATAAATGTGCATCTGACTGGAAGTGTGCAGAGACTTCTTCATATTGCCCCTAAGACAAGAGAAAAGTAGACTTACTCATGTGCTAAATGTTTTTATAGGAAGTTTAACAGTATCAAATGTAATCTCTTCCTAGAGAGCTCCCCCTTAAAACTCAACCAGGGGAGACATAACAAACTCTCATTCTATCCTTACAAGGGCTGGCTCAGGTTGGTCAGAACTCCTGGGGTTGCTAAGCGCTATCTGGCTAGCGACCAATCAGATTAGGGAGGTGAACAGATGCGAGTTGGTTACTCTAGGGGTTTGTTCAGTGAGGTGAAACATTCAGAGCGTTTCAGAAAGAAAATGAATAGAGCTGACACAATTCCCTGTTCTACCCAACAGATAATCATGGCCCAATCCCACATGACCTCCTAGACAAGGGTTCCCCAACTGGTGTCCCGCGGTCCGAGTTTGGCCTGTGGGTGATTTTATTCGGCCCCCCAAGTTTATATGTTTTGGGGACATAAAAGGCTGTAAAAACACCAGCAAATCAGCTCCAATTGATTTTAATTTTGGAAATCTGTTCCAAAGTATTCCAACGCATAATAGAGAGAGAGATGTGATCGTATACCAGCGTGTCGCGACACTGAAAATGGGGTCGCGAGAGAAACCGAAATAAAATAAATAAAAGGGCACTTGGTTCATAGAACCGGGGTTATGTCAGTAACCTCTGGTAGCTGCTAGATGAGGTTGTAATAAACAGAGTGGTTTCGGTTTTCTTCCTACACATGTGACTCTATCCTTTGAACCGTTTCAGCTCCAAAATATTATGACCTCGTCAATGAAAGCTACTTCTCTCAGTCTTCTACACACAAGACCAGGCACTAAATCATACAGGGGGGGGGGGGGGGGGGGGGAGAACATCAGTAGCTAGGTTTCAATCCAATTTGCGAATGATTTTCATGCAAATATTCTCAAATCTGCATAAAATAATATGAGAATTTTCCCACCAGAGATGTTTCCATCAAACTGACTTTACGGATAAAAGGCCATGCATGATGACGCAGTGCACACAAAAATTACTTTTACTGTCAAATTCCCATGTACCGAATGAAAAATACAAGTTAAATGGATTTCCATCGAATTTTCAACTCTACTGATGGTTTTGTCACAAAAACTGTTGAGTTATATAGCAAATCAGCCCACTCTGGTCTTGGAACATGAGTTCTAGCCAACAGCTCGCAGATACCGTGTGGGTAGACTACCTACATTATACTTGTCAAACGGCAGCCAAGCATCAATCTTCACGTCACCAGAATAAGACGCTAAATATTTATTGGAAAGTAGCATCAAGCTTATCACGGTGCACATTCACCCCCCTGTGAAGTTCATCATAACTTATTTCATCTGTCGCCTAATAAACTGCATGCTTTCCCGAGTCGTAGTGGGACGACCACACAACATATAATCGCGTGACTCCCAAGTTTACTTCGATATGATTGATGGTTATAATATCAATATTTGCACATTAAGGAGTTTCTACCGCCATTTCTCGCATAATTAATTTTACCAACACAAAATGATCCCACCAATGTCGAACGATCAAATTGTCTGTCGGCATTTATAAAATTTGTTCGGGCATTTCATTTTTCCATCAGCCTGGGCGTTGACTTTTTTTCATGTCAGGTAATTAATCTGCATGAAATGGTTGGATGGAAACATGGTTAGTGATGATGTTCACTTCTACACAAAATAGCATACAAAATGATTGCCTGATGAGCTTCTGAACTTCCCAATACCTTTCTGATGGCATTTCAGTCACATCAAACCATACTTCCTTCAGATTGGAATACTGTCAAAAGGACTGTCAGACTGATTTGTAATAGCCCAATTTTTTATTATTTAATCTCTTTCTTCACATGGTGGGGTCGCGAAAGTTTCCCATAAAATGGGGTCGCGGGCCACAACGGTTTGGGAACCCCTGTTGTAAACAAACGTAAGCAAGGTTTGAAATTATTATGTTTTAGTCAAATATTATATCTGTTTGGGCTTCTTGCGGCCAATTTGCAGTCTACAAATTATTTGTAATTATGTTCCAGCCCCCTGACCATCCGCTCAAGAAAGAAAATCAGCCAAAACTGAATCTAGGTGATGATCCCCGCCTTAGACCCTATGTGCTTGCGGAGGTCTGACAGGATGTGATTGGTATAAGCCAAGCGTTTCCAAAGTCTAAGACAGTGGGTCTCCCTTCAGAGAAGATCAAGGTAACCAAGCCCCCACCTCTCTCACTAAATGAAATTATTTTTTAAGAGACATTCATTCCATTCTGTTGTAAAATAAATAGTTGCAATGAAACTGTTAAAACAACTTTTTCACTTTTGGACACTGCATCCTGATTGTAGGCATTAGTCTCCCACTCCTACATTTGGGCTTATATCATGCTCGGTACAACTTAATGAACATGCAACTGACTTAGTAGAAGCATGTAATCAATAAAAGTTCTCTCAGAATATCCAGGTATCCATTTTTGTTTCTAATACAAAGTATGTCATTGCCCTTTTAAAACACCGTTGCCCCTTTAAAAACGATGTTGCCCAGTTGCGCATCCTAAGCCATGCTAGATTTTTTTTTTTTTTAAACACCACAGGTGCCATGTTAAGAGTCTACCCTCCCCATCCGACCTGACAGAGCTGGAGGGGGTCCGCAGAGAAGAACTTGAGAAACACCCCAAATACAGGTGTGCCAAGCTTGTAGCGTCATACCCAAGAAGACTTGAGGCTGTAATCCCTGCCAAAGGTGCATCAACAAAGTACTGAGTAATACTTATGGAAATGTTATATTTCCATTTGTTGTTTTTATGCACACATTTCTAAGCCTGCTTTTGCTTTGTCTCTATGCAGTGTTGTGTGTAGATTTACGAGGGAAACAATTTCATACATTTTTGAATAAGGCTGTAATGTAACAAAATGTGAAAAAAGTCAAGGGGTCAGAATTTTTTTCCAGAATGCACTGTAATATTTACACATTTTTAGAGAACCGAATACAGTTTGATTTGGCTTTCCTTTTACGTGTCCCCTGAAACTCTCCCCTTTGGGGAGGCGCGCCTCACTTTCAAAGCCCGCAGGATGGTGAAACATTCACCTAGCCTATCAGGGGGAAAGTTGGCGCTATTACCATAGTGATTGCCCAGCAAAGCCTCTCAGATCTGTGCATAGGGTCCAGGGTTCCATTTGGGATTGGGACCTGTCTGTTCTGAACAATACATTTCTATCTGAATTTTGTCTAACGTTGCACCTTCCTGAACACGCCCCAGGATGTGTTTGAAGAAGGTAGGGAGTAGACAGAAAGGCTGAGGTGATGATCAGACATGACAACATTGCCCCCTACTGGTGGAGATGGGAATAGACACTTTTCACTTCACTTCATTTAGAATTCTGTGGTGAAGCTTTGCATCACAATGACAGGGATTCTACCACACCCAGTCACACCTGACAGCCCTGTAATGGCTGTCTCTGTGTGTGTGTGTGTGTGTGTGTGTGTGTGTGTGTGTGTGTGTGTGTGTGTGTGTGTGTGTGTGTGTGTGTGTGTGTGTGTGTGTGTGTGTGTGTGTGTGTGTGTTCAGTCAGTCTGGTAAACAGAATCACAGCTCACCACACGTAGAGGGAACCACGCCTGGCTGTCAGAGAAACGTTCACTTGAGAACAGCGCAGGCAGGTAGAAATAACATATATAGAATGGAGAGGGAGGGGCACACACCTGATGGAGGTACTGAGGCAGGTGGGAGTGATCTCCCCGTTCCCCTAACTCCTTTAAGGTGGCCAGGAGGGCAAGACTAGGGATAGGCTCTGCGGTGGAGGTGGTAGGTCCTGTGGTAGAAATGGTGGGTCCTGTGGTGCAGGTGGGGCCTGTGGTGCAGGTAGTAGGTCCTGTGGTGCCTGTGGTGGAGCCTGTGGTGGAGGTGGTGAGTCCTGTGGTGCAGGTGGGGCCTGTGGTGGAGGTGGTTGGGCTTGTGGTGGAAATGGTGGGTCCTGTGGTGCAGGTGGGGCCTGTGGTGCAGGTGGTAGGTCCTGTGGTGCAAGTGTGGCCTGTGGTGGAAGTGGGGCCTGTGGTGGAGGTGGTGGGTCCTGTGGTGCAGGTGGGGCCTGTGGTGGAGGTGGTAGGGCCTGTGGTGGAGGTGGTAGGGCCTGTGGTGCAGGTAGTAGGGCCTGTGGTGCAGGTGGTAGGGCCTGTGGTGCAGGTGGTAGGGCCTGTGGTGCAGGTGGTTGGGCCTGTGGTGGAGATGGTTGGGCCTGTGGTGGAGGTGGTTGGGCCTGTGGTGGAGGTGGTTGGGCCTGTGGTGGAGGTGGTTGGTCCTGTGGTGGAGGTGGTTGGTCCTGTGGTGCCTGTGGTGGAGGTGGTAGGTCCTGTGGTGCAGGTGGGGCCTGTGGTGGAGGTGGTAGGTCCTGTGGTGGAGGTGGTAGGTCCTGTGGTGGAGGTGGTAGGTTCTGAACTGGAGGTAGTGGGTCCTGTGGTGGAGGTGTGTGTCTCGCCCGCAGGGTCACTGTAGCAGGGTTCGTCTGGACTTGTTGCTTGGGAGCTGATGGGATCTGTAGTCTCTGGAGACACAGAGGGCCGGAGCTCTACCGGACTGTCTACAGAGTGAGAGAGAGAAAATAGAGAGCACTGCACATCAAACATCAACATTAAACTGTTATAAAAGTCTGAAACCAGATAGAGTGGCAGTGAAAAGCGAGATTGAGCAAATCCTCTACCTACTTCAGCTTGGCATTAACGACTACACACACTCTCGCTAAGTACTTTCCCTTTGTGTTTCTGTGCTGTGGAAGCCATACGGCCCATTTGAGCAATTCCAAGTCCTGACAAGTCAATAAATCCTATATGATCCCATGGTGGGAAATTCATTTGATAGCTGGGGACATAACATACATAGTATAATGCATCATTGAGCACTTGAACCGACACACACACACACACAAACGAGGTCTTGCCCATAGAGTGTGTGTATTGGGACAGTTCAGACACCATACCCAAAAGACAATGAGATAGACAGAAAAAAATAACTAAGCTTCAGATCCTCAGACTCATCTCAACCACTTTCTTTCCCCGCGGTCTTCCCTCCTCCCCTCCTTTCTTCTCCCCGACTTTCTACTAATCTCTTCTCTCCTGTCTCTCCACCTCTTCTTTTCCTTCTGTCCCCTTCCTTGCTGTACCCTTTCTCCTTTACCTCTCCCCCTCTCCGACTGTAGCTGATGTGGTTGCTCGGACATCACCGGGTGTGATTAATTGGGTGAGACCCGGTCTGTATGCTACAAATCTGATCCGCTGACCGATTAACAGGGTTCGCACGCACGCACACACACACAAGTCCAGCCAATTGACTAACCCAAGACCTTCAACCATGGTCACAGACACACACAGTTTAATTAAGAGAATTGACTGGTCCTCTGCCTCCTGCTGATCAATGGTACCCAACCAAATAAAACAAAAAATAGGTAAAGGTGATATATTACTATAAACCCCAAAAGATATATTTATATCTATAAACCAAGCTGTCTCAGTGTGTGTGTGTGCCACCTTACCTGTGTCCGAGAAGGAACAGTCAGTCATAGGAGTGTCGTGTGATTGGCCGCGAGTCACGCTGCTGACCTCCTCCTCTTCTTCCACAATCACATCATCCTCATCCCCATCTTCCTCTCCCTTCACCGTTCTACCTTCCTCCTCCTCATCCTCCACATTGTTGTTTAAAGACTTCTGTTGGATGAAGTCTCGTCCAACCCTCTGACCATCATCTAGTTGAGTCGGTGTCCGATTCTGGTTTAGGTTCTGATTTGGTTCCGAGGGGTCTGATTGGTTGCAGTGGAGGTCGACCCCACCCTCCTGATACTCAGACAACACTGGCCCCTCCCTCTCACACTGACCTGGGAGCAGATAAAGAGCGATTAGACAAGAGCTTCTGTTGTTGTCATTACACACGGCAGGAGATTCTAATCTGCTCCGTAGGCGCTCATGACGACCTGAGAGAATTAAGGTTTAAGCAATACGGGGTTAGCTCCCTCTTACCATTCAGATAGACTTTCACCATGGCTGAGTCCCAATTCTTCACCCTTCTTCCAGAATGTGCATTTGCACACTTTCAGTCATGGCTTTTTACAATGGTAGAAACTCCGTCCGGTCAACGCTTACACTAATCCCAAGCTTTTAAATCAATGACCGGCAGGAAAAGGGTGGAGAATCGGGACGTAACACATATTTCACCTCTCTCTCCCCCTGCCTCCACTAATAATAATAATACATTGAATTTGTAACACGCTTTTCATTGAAAGCCCATCTCAATTTGCTGTAGCGAGTGCATGAAAATAAGTCAAAACAACAGACGTAGACAAAATAAGGACACAACAAGACAGGGCAACTGACACAAAGAACACAGCTGACGCTACAAGGGGGATACGAGAAGATATTTGAGGTATGGAGGGGCTATGGGATACGAGAAGATATTTGAGGTATGGAGGGGCTATGGGATACGAGAAGATATTTGAGGTATGGAGGGGCATTGCCATGGATGTACTGGAATGTCAGCAGGAGTGTTTTGAATTCAATTCTGAATCAGACAGGGATCCCTCTTCTATTACTTCCCAGTCACCCTCTCCTTACCCTCATCCAATGGTCTCCCCTACCTCTTCCCTTCCTCTCTCTCCTCCTTACCCTCATCCAATGGTCTCCCCTACCTCTCTCTCCTCCTTACCATCATCCATGGGTCTTCTCCTCCGTGACCTCTCAGCATGAAGGTCAGCCACTCCCCCTGTAACGCTTACCAGACACAGCCCTCCCACTGACGAGAGAGAGAGAGAGAGAGAGAGAGAGTTTAAGGCAATAGAAAACAAGTCTAACGTCATTCCTACAAGTGTCAAGCCATGAATATTTACACACACAACACACACACTCACCCTATTTAGGCCTAAAAGTGGAGTAGTGTTGTCCTGGTTCTCTCCAGCAGAAGGCTAATTGCTCCTGTTAGCTCTTAGTGACTATTAGGTAAAAAAGAGAGCACTTATCCCTATGGTCCCCCTTCAGAGCACAGTAGGGTTAGGCCCATAGAAATAGACTTCATAGAATGGGCGTTTCCCCTGAGAATTACAGTACATGGAACATGGAGAATTTAACAGGGCAGCAAGGCAGGTGTGGTGGTTTATGCAAAGCCTACCTCTGTGTCTGTGTGTGTGTGTGTGTGTGTGTGTGTGTGTGTGTGTGTGTGTGTGTGTGTGTGTGTGTGTGTGTGTGTGTGTGTGTGTGTGTGTGGGGCATGTTGATGCCAGCTGAACTTGGCAACTGTTATTGTTAACCCCTACTTGCAATCTCGCTCTGTTACTCTTGCCCCCCCCCCCTTTCTATCCACCAGAGCTCGCCCTCTCTCTTTTCACTCTCTCTGTCTTCCTTTCCCCTCCCCGTCTCCTCTCTCCATCATCACATCTCTCTTTGTCTTTGTCTCTGTTCTCTTCCAGGGTGTCCATAAATAATCAAGTACATAGACAGGGGGGGATACACACACACGGGCCTACCAGGCAGTAGGTGAGTCCTTCTCACGTGAGAGAAGAATGGGTCAAAAAACAGCAACACACACAAACACATTTATCAATCCAAAGCCAACTCAACTGACAAAAACACACAGGTAACAACATGCACAGTCTAGCACTCACAATTAGGCAAATTCACACACAGGGAGTAGGTTCCAGAAAAACTAGCCTAACTGCACACAGCAACACACACACTCTATGCAGCAGAGAAATAGAGGGCTGTTCAGGTGACTCATGTGGATCTAATAAGAGCCACTCCATGTCATCTCTACAGCTGCTACATGTGTATCTGAGGGGCTATTAGATATTAGATAGTGACATATGTGCTCCTCTCGTAGAATGAAACTACTACACTGTTCTTACCCAGGGGTCAGGTTCTTCTCTCTGACACATTCAATCACTTTGCTAATGTGATGTATGTAGCAAGCTGCCAGATGAGGATGGTGACAAACATCATACTGTCATTAAATCAGCTGTTTTTTTGTAGTCAGAACCTCTAGGCACAACACTTAGCTACCAATCAGTCAGATAAGATTATAACAAACACATATTGGGAAATCGGCGTTGCCGCTAAGGTTACAATATTGTTCCTGCATATGCGAGCTAATGTTACACGGATGCGATACACTCGAGCTGGTTTTAGCTCGTGTAGTGTCAGTGATTCGTTTTCTTCACTGGCTTGTCAATGGGTTTGATTAACTGGCTAGCATAGCAAGTTAACAGCTAGCCTAACGTTACCTACCGCTGTCTGTTTTGCTGCTTGAAGCTAACGCTACTGTACCTACTGTACTTACTAGCTAGGAAGGTCCTGTGTTTTGTAAAATTCGATATGTATTATGCATTTAAAAAATGATACCCGAATACATGCGTACTATGAATGTTTAACACACGGTTGTATCATGTTTAGCTAGCTGTCACCTAGCTAATTTACACATCTGGCTGGCTGTCAAGCTAACGTTAGCACTTATATCTGGCTTTTACGACGCTCTGATGCAAGTTGTCGCCTTCTAGTACACGGCAATAACTGGTGGTACTTACGATGTAATTAATTTCGTGTCTTGTATCCAGTACGCAGGGTGCTGATCCGAACATTGACTGACTGATGTTGCAGATTTCTCTTACTGAGACCGAGCCAAAAAATGACGTAACTTTCGTACCGTAATGAGGAAACCTTCAAAATAAACGCCTGCATTTCAAAACATTGCAATGTGGATAACATATTCAAATGATACAGCATTTAAATCAATGGTCACTTTTATTGTACCAACAAGAACATGCAATAAGTCGTTTTTGATCATGAATAAAAAATATGGTTGAATGAATATTTTTTTAAACCAATAATGAAAAAATACCCTGGTTGACACTGGTATGTTGATAATATTGGGCTGGAGAGAGAACTTTTCAACCTGTCTCAGCTAAAGCGGGGTGGGAAATACTCAGTAGGGTCTCTACCAAATATGGTTAGTTTTGGAGGGGGACTGTGTCGCACGACCTGCTGCTGTCCCTTCACTCTGTACCGCATAATGCAATACACTGTAATAAACTGTACGTGGGATACTTACAGTATTGGCTTGTAGAGAGAAGCCCTTTCTACCTGTCTCATCTAAAGTGTGGTGGGAAATACTCAGTAGGGTCTCTACTAACCTTAATATGATTAGTTTTGGAGGGAGACGTTTTGGAGGGAGACTGTGTCATACATATCCAGCACCACTTCGTTTGGACTGATTCATGGATCATAGCCCATCTCTCCAAATTATAATTTGTGAGAAAAATCATGTGATTATTACTTGGCCTTTGTCTTATTATAAACTTAAATGTTTATTTGTTCCACTTCCAAACATAAAAGGCGCTCTTAACCATGAAAATGCAGTAAATATGCAGCAGTACTATTTGGACCAGCACTCCATATGTTATGTACTTTATGTTTCTCTTGTAAGGTCAAAAGTCACCACTGTAATGCGAAACCCTGTATCCCCATCTCGCTTTATTGATCTTCCAACAGTTGGTAATGAGAGGTTGAACTACAGATTGAGCTCAATAAGATAAACGCCAAAAAACGACTACTGGGCACAGTTTACAGTGCATTCGGAAAGTATTCAGACCCCTTGACTTTTTCCACATTTTGTTATGTTACAGCCTTATTCTAAAATTGTTTTTTTTTTAAATGGTTTCCTTATCAATCTACACATAATACCCCATAATGACAAAGCGAAAAAAACAGGTTTTTAGACATTTCTGCAAATTTATTACAAATAAAAAACAGAAATACCTTATTTACACAAGTATTCATACCCTTTGCTATGAGACTAGAAATTGAGATCAGGTGCATCCTATTTCCATTTATCACCCTTGACATGTTTCTACAACTTGATTGGAGTCCATCTGTGATAAATTCAATTGATTGGACATGAGCAATCGGGGGAGAAAGGCCTTGGTCAGGGAGGTGACCAAGAAGCCGATGGTAACGCTGACAGGGCTCCAGAGTTCCTCTGTGGAGATGGGAGAATCTTCCAGAAGGACAACCATCTCTGCAGCACTCCACCAATCAGGCCTTATGGTAGAGTAGCCAGACAGAAGCCAGTCCTGTGTAAAAGGCACATGACAGCCCGCTTGGAGTTTGCCAAAAGGCATCTAAAGGACTCTCAGACCATGACAAACAATATTCTCTGGTCTGATGAAACCAAGATTGAACTCTTTGGCCTGAATGCCAAGCGCCACATCTGGAGGAAACCTGGCACCATCCCTACGGTGAAGCATGGTGGTGGCAGCATCATGCTGTGGGGATGTTTTTCAGCGGCAGGGACTGGGAGACTAGTCAGGATCGAGGGAAAGATGAATGGAGCAAAGTACAGAGAGATCCTTGATGAAAACCTGCTCCAGAGCTCTCAGGACCTCAGACTGAGGCGAAGGTTCACATTCCAACAGGACAATGGCCCTAAGCACAACGCCAAGACAACGCAAGAGTGGCTTTAGGACAAGTCTCTGAATGTCCTTGAGTGGCCCAGCTTGTGAGGATCTGCACAGAAGAATGTGAGAAACTCCCCAAATACAGGTGTGCCATGCTTGTAGCGTCATACCCAAGAAGACTCAAGGCTGTAATCACTGCCAAAGGTGCTTCAACAAAGTACTGAGTAAAGGGTCATGAATACTTGTGTAAATGTATATTTCAGTTTTTTATTTTTAATACATTTGCAAACATTACAAAAAATATATTATTTTGTTTTGTCATTATGGGGTATTGTGTGTAGATTGATGAGGGGAAGAAAACATTTTTTTAATCACTTTTAGAATAAGGCTCTAACGTAACAAAATGTGGAAAAAGTCAATCGGTCTGAATACTTTCCGAATGCACTGTATATTTGACTCTATTAAGAGTAAGATGATCTCTATAGCTGTTATCTCTATAGAATCTATAAACATTGAGGACACAGCAGGAGTTATATAATTGTATGAATTATGTAATGAGGGCTTTCACAGAATCTCTGATATCAGTGAGCAAGCACAGTCCTGTGAGTCAGTTTCAGATACTGATGTTATTCCAACTATTTCCTCAATCATCTTGAGAGTAAAGCCTTTCCTGTTTTGACATTTCTGAAGAAAACATCCGCTTTCAAACAATGTAACAAAAGATTACTTAAAGCAAACTGTATGAGTCCAAATCAGTAATTCAGCAAAATCATTTCACTGATGGATGCAGTGAAAACAGGACAGACTAAACAATCATTGCTTCAACAGAGGCCTCAAAACAGCGACATATGTGACGTTATGGAATCTTTTGTGAAGGAAATGCTACCTGAAAATTTCTTAGCAAATGATCTCCACATTCACAGTTTATGCTCTCGAAGTTGCAGTCAGTGCAAGAAATCCATGTAAAAAATGAATAGTTAAACCAAGTCATATTTCTGAAAGAGGCATCAAAGAATTCCTTTCACTGCAAGCATCCCAAGAAAATAAGATTTGTAAAACATGTAATACTGCTAACAACTTTCAGCGTTCAAGCTCTGTCATCCATGCTCCAAAGATATTACTTGTGAAGGTAGACAGGCCAGCAGAGACTTGTTAACCCAAGAGCTAGAATCTATCCTGCATATATTACATACACCTCTTTGAATTATCTAGTATTATAGCCTTTTCAGATAATTACACATGACACGCTCTGGTATATCGACTGCACTTAAGTATCAAGTGTGGGCTTTACCTCAAAGAAAGTCCAAGAATTCCTGAAGCAAGTTGTGTTCTATCTGGTATCATATGAAAAGAAACACAGTGAAAAAGTACAGCATTTTCAGTTATAGCTATGCAACATATACTGTAGTTAGTAGAACTAAATGCATTACATTAAATCTTACAATTCCTTATGCCAGTATGAAAGAGAATTAAAAGATACACAACTTCCACTTCAGAAATACCCGGCATTACAGTATCTGGCAATGCATGGATTTGTGGTGGATGTGACACTAAACTATGAATTTTCTCATCAATTTTAGAAAACAGTCAGACGGTAGTAGTGATGTTTATGTGTGCTTATTCTCTGAAGCAGCCTTATTAGAGGGCCATGTGTAAACGCTTTGTAAAAATGGCATGCGAGAGTATGTTTCACCGTGTATCAGTTATCAGAGAAAAAATGACAAATACATTTAAAACTGAACAGAAAATGCCTTTATTGACCTTGATAATCAGCAAGTCTCCGTATTATGTATCGTCGTCCAATCTTGTCTCTATTATTGGGTTTGAAAACATGGTGAATAGAACTTAACAGTATGCTGCTAACCTTGATAGAAAAGCAACACATAGAGGCCTATAACTTGTAATGAATGTCCTCCATTGTTGTTCTGAAAGCTTGATTATTAACTAGGTAATTAGCCTTTACAGTATACTGCTAACCTTGATAGATAAGAAGCCGATGTCCATTGCTGTTCAGAAAGTGTGATTATACTGTGTCCTAATAGACTGGTTAATATTCATTACATTTAACTTGAAAATAATTTAGATTTTTGTTTTGATAAAAAAAAGTGTGGTTTTTGTGTTTATTTTTTGTTGTTGAGTGTTTATTGATTTCAGCAACATGGATAGTACCAGTCCATTTACAGCTGTGTTGCTGGATATGTACGACATAGCCCGACATAGTCCCCCACCAAAACTACACATATTTGGTTAGTAGAGACCCTAATGAATATTTCCCACCCCACTTTAGCTGAGAAAAGTAAGCCCATATATATCCATTGTAAGGGAAAGGGAAAGGGGGGTACCTAGTCAGTTGTACAACTGAATGCCTTCAACTGAAATGTTGAAATGTGCTTCTGCATTTAACCCAACCCCTCTGAATCAGATGCCATAATCGACATCCACGCCTTCGGCGCCCGGGGAACAGCACAGTCTATTACAGCGTATTGCATTAGGCGCTATAGAGGAGGCAGAGTGAAAAGCCAGCAGCAGGCCGCGTGACACAGTTCACCTCCAAAACTAAACTACAGATTTTCTTAGTAGAGACCCTACTGAGTATTTCCCACCCCACTTTAGCTGAGACGGGTAGAAAAGTTATCTCTACAAGCCAATAAGTATGCCATATACCTTGTATTGAATTGCAGTGATTGGAGTGGGTGGAGTAAGGAGTCACCAGAACTTTTTATTTAAGATTCACTATGCAAAAATCGCTCCAGCATTTCCTGGTTGCTAAAATTCAAATATTTAGCCTAATTTCAGTTCATGTGACAAAATAAGCAAGTATAGTGTGGAGAGTCATTGCACCATCTAAACTGCTGTGAAATATATTTTCCATAACCAAACATATTGTATTTTCAGCTGTTTGAAGCTGGTGTACAAAACCAAAAGTAAAAGATGCAAAAACTTAACGTGTAGCCTAGAAATAGTGCACTTAGAAGTGATCTACAGCTTCTTAGGCTTGCTTTCAATGACAGATCAATAAATCCTATTTCTATGTGAATGTGTTCAGGTAGCCCAAAAAGTTTACATATTGCAACTTTTAACCAGTTGCACAGCAGAAGATCAACCCTTTTAAGTTTTGCAGACTATTGAATAAGTACGATAATATACATTTGCATTTTATAAAAAGATTATATCTTTAAATATAGCCTACACAATAGCTTTCAACATACCGTTACTTGTGTAATGTTTAAAATAAATGCTGGTGTAAATAATACAACATAAAAAATGTAATACATCAAATTATCCATTAACTTTTTCAAAGGTGGTTGCAATGCTGTGAAAAACAGTTCTACTGCACGAGTGCAAAAAAAAAATCGATATTCACAAAGTTTAGCATGTCTTTGCAGGTGGAGTCTTATAAAAAAATATATTCTGCGATCGTACTGCTAGCATAATATCCTGCTGCTAGGAGAACAGTGCAATTGTAAAAATCTTTGGTAATACTGCCTGGGGATTCACAATCAGACGCTTCCCTGTCTGTGCTGTCCAAACGAGTTTCGCAGAGCTTTTAAGAGGTGATTTGGGGCCATCATGCGGTCATGGTGTGTAGGTACAAAAAAGGTGAGGTCAAGCATCAGAGATGTGTGGACATTTCGCAGGTGAAATTTCATATTCTTCTTTTTTTGTGTTCTCCAGAGAAAAACACTTTCTTTACTGCGTGAATAAATGGTTTCGGTCAATAGTTCCTTTTTCCTTTAAACAACATCGGAGTTGCACACCAAATCCCAGTCATGACAATGATCGAACGGTTCGAACACATCTTGACTCGTTATAACCTTGCTTTGACAATAAAGTCACCTTTCTGCTGCTATCCATAATCAACCCTTGAGAAAATGGCCTATATGGTGTAGGCTCTGCTGCCTTTCACCGGTCAACTTTTGGGCTGGACTGGACAGACCTTCACACCTAGTGGCTTTTAAACAAGCCTCTCTACACATAACCCCTTTAAAAACGGTCAAATACCAAACTTGTCACATCTCAACATCCACCCAGGACAATCCTAAACCATGACATGAGGTGTGTTTCACTAGTCCAACATCTCAGGGGTTTAGATTCCTCTCGAATCTGAAGCTTCAGGCAGCCTCTGTTTTTTTTCAGTCCAGTTCCCGGCTGCACTATCCCTCCAGCCCTGGTGCTGTCGCTGTGTGTCTAGAGCCAGCCCTCTTTTGGGGTGTTCTCCAGTATCTCCTCATACAGCCAGCTCTGGGTGAACTCCTGGAACCACTCCACCAGTTCAAACAGCTGCTTGTACTCCTCTGGGTAGACATGGTCCGTCAGTAACATCCTCCTGCATCCCCATCTCCTTCAGCAGCTTAGGACCACTGTCTGGACTCCACATACTGGGAGAGAGGAGGACACAGATATGAGTAATAGTCCAAAAGTTTACTCAAAATTAAGATAATGTTCCAACAAAGAAACAATACAAAAATAATCCAGAGCACAAGAACACGGACCCACATGACAAACAATAACGCACAAAACAGAGAGGGAAGTCAGAGGGTTAAATAAGGAACATAATTAATGGAATGGAAACCAGGTGTGTATGATAGACAAAACAAAACGAAAATGAAACATGGATCGGTGGCGACTAGAAAGCCGGTGACGTCGACCGCCGAACGCCGCCCGAACAAGAAGCGGGACCAACTTCGGCCCGAAGTCGTGACATATCTGGGATGTACTTGTCCATTAACACCACTGTGTCTACCAGGACAGTGACGGCCACAGCAGACAGGTTCCTGTGGGTCGGTGCTGGGCGGACGTTCGGTCTGTTCTTGTCTGCTGGAGCTGAGGCCAGCCAGGGTCAGAGAACAGCTAGTCCAGGCTTAAGGTCCGTTTCTGGATCAGGACCCTGGGGTTACAGGTAGAGGCAGGCTGCCTCAGGGTGGGCCTAGCCCGGGGGTGGCAACACGCAGACCGCATGGTCACCACAAACAGTGTACACGCCTGGGTGGATAGATGGTGAGAGGGAGGCGGGATGATGGTCACATGCTGTGAATGGAGGAGGCGCAAAGGTTAGGAAGAAGAGATAAGGAAGAATTCTGAGTAAGTGTGTCTATGGTTAGGAGTGAGACTAAGTATGATTCTGGGTGCAATAGTTTTTGGTTAGACACCACTCAATGAGAACTTATTTCATGAGTAGAGACTGTCTGCATCTTTGCCTAGTTTGGAAAAATAGTTATGACAGCTACAGTTGATGGGGACCACGTCTATGCACTGTACTGTCAACCTAAACATGTCATGCTGCACAAGCCCTTGAAATATGACAATGTCCCGATTGTAACTAACATTCTAGCTGGCACGCAAGCCCGACACCACGTGACTTCAGGTAGCTAAGGATCTATGACCAAAATCTATTCTCATTGTTAAATTACATGCAGCTGTGTGAATAATTTCCCTTAGCTAGCTGAGTTCGAATCGGATCAATGATTTAGCAAGCAAGCTAGCTTGCTGTATGTCTGTATGTCTGGCTAGATCGCTTGCATGCCTTTTATTATTACGGAAACTGAACTGCAACACTGTCTTTAGCAAGTAGCTAGCTTGCTAACTTTCGAGAAATCTGGCAAGCTGATCAGCCACATCAAGTATGATAAATCGCGCAAAAAACTCTTCTTTGATGGGGTTTAACGACAGTTGGCATCCAATGTTAATGGTGCATTACTGCCACCTGCTGGACGGGGTATTCAATAACAAACTTAAAAACCATTACGGGAAAGATCATCCAAAATTAAACACTTCAACAAACAAAACCCATCCCACTTCTTCAATCACAGTCCACTCCAAAATACATCCCTACACAGGCTCGGGGGCTTGTGATGTTGGAACATTCACCAACAGGATTTCTTACACGGCCTCGGCTGTGAAATCACAAAGACCCCAAAAACGTTCAGCTGCATTCACAATAATTCCAATCTTCTCCGCTTGTGCTGTACAGTTTATGACCATTGCAATAAATAATACAAAGTCCACCTTTTAACATGTAGCATTTCACTACGTAGGTTTCACTAGAACCCTTCACTGGTCGTGGTGGCTCTACTACCCTTGTTTCTTCCCTGCCGCTCATTCCTTCCATTCTTCTCATCGCCTCCAGATGGGAGACATGCTGGACACTCCTTAACCTTGCACCTCATTGTCCTTCACACTAACAGGGCATACCATGAATTTAGGCGCATGTTCACCTCCACAGTTGCAACATTTCACTTCATCTGGCACATGATACTCTTCCCTTCTGCACACACTTGACACATTACCAAATCTTTTACATTTATGACACTGAAGGGGTTTGTGCACAAAACCTCTTACAGGGTGTCTCATGAATCCTAACATTATAATGGAAGGGAGAAACTCTTCATCAAAGAACAGTAGCATGGATGAAGTTAATTTATTTTCTCCGTCCACCATACAGGTCAGTCAACGTGCAACAACCACTCCATCGATGTCTTCAGTTATATCCTCTGCCTTTATTTCTTTCACCACCCCAGAAATAACCCCCTAGAGGTGCCCTGTTACGAAAATCCATACAGGAAACATTCCACTCCGATATCTTTTTGAGTCTTAAAACACGTTTCTTCTGCTCCGCAGACACACATAAAAAAAAAAAAATAAGACCACTTCTTGTGACTAACACCGAATCAACACTTTCCTCCGACACATTCCATATTTTCCTTCAGACATTACACGGATTTCCCAAGCAGCATTGATCCAAAACCCTCACTCCGACTAAACACGAGTCTCGTGGTTTCCTATTTTCCACCACAGCTTTACTTCTCTTGTTTCCCTTATTCTTCATCACGGTAACCCACTCATTCTCACTTTCTGCACTATTAGTTTCACCCGAGTCACTAGCAGTTTCAAACAAAACTTCAGTTTCCACCAGAGCATGTGGGCGGAGTTGAATGGTTGGAAATCCTGCTAATCCGTGATGGAGCGCTCCTACATGTCTTCTTCTTCGATGAGGTTTAACGGCGGTTGGCATCCAATATGTTGCATTATTGCCACCTACTAGACTGGAGTACAACTCCATTATACTTTGTTTATTTATTTATTTCTCAAGCAAATACCTTACCATCTAACAACACACTCACAATTATTATTTTTATTTAAAAATATATTTATTTTTATTTAAAAAAATACCACCCTACGCCACTAATTAAATCTATTTATTCCTACCTCATGCCAACATCCTGAAAGGATGGGACATCATCACTTAACACACCCTGTAACTCTCTGCACACCCAAATACCTTTCTGCGACTTACGTTCCATCCCTGCAGTACAGTTGATAACCATTTATATAAATGCTAAAAATCCAACCTTACTGAAACATATATCACTTGTTGGCCTATCTCTCTGTACTGGTACAGATCTACTACTCACACCACTCCTCTTCAGGATCCTTCCCCCTTGACCCATCTTCCTCCATTGTCTTCACTGCCTCAGCATATGACAACTTCTGCACTACTCTAACCCTGGAAACCTTAACCTGTCTCTCTTGCACGGGACATTTCTGATCCCCAGCCCCATGGCACCCCTACAGTTATCACATACCATTTCTTTGTCTCATGCCCTTCTGCACACTTCTCACACCTAGGAACCTCCCTCCTACACACTGCTGCCACATGTCCATAAGCTTGACACTTGTAACAACGTAATGTATTCGGTACAAAAGCTCGTCCAGGATAACTTCAATTCAAAACGATGCCCAATGGAGCCTTTTTGAATATAGCCAACAGCAAACAGACAACATTTTAGTAACAGAGTCTCCATTTGATCGGCCAGAAGGCACTTGTAAAAATCTTTTTAAAGAATTCCAAGACTGTTCATTGAAGAAAACTAGAACACACCTGCACATCGCCACTTTAAGTGAGTATGTTCGAAATGGAGTTATCCCACACGGACTACGTTGGGGAAAAAGAGCCTTCACTTGGCCAACGCACTGAAGAGTTTTGTGAACGATGGTGTGCTATACTAAATAAATGTTCATTGGACCTGATGACTCTGATCATTGAACGACTTAAAAAGGATATTACCGAGATCGCAACCTCAGTTGAAAACTCACAGCAAGCTCTACGAGACGAGCTTAATGACCCTATCAAACTGGGTGATCTCATTAAGAGTAACGCAGACCTTCAGACTAAGATTACGGCCGACCTGAAGGAGAGGAAAATCAAGAAGTATAAACGCGCTTTGGAAGAAAAGAACAACGGACTAATATACCTCTGGCGAGATCCTGAGCACAAGAAACCACAAAACCGGAAGAGACAAGCCGATGACAGACGCAGAGTTCCTTTGTCAGACCAACTATCCACAGACAGCCCTAACTCTGGCTCCTCTACCAACGGTGAGTTTTTTTCTACAACAGAGTGCGGGGACGCCGGGGACGACCCCCCCAGGACGTAATCCCAGGCGCATACATCGGGGGAAGAAGAAATCCACTACCACCCCGTGACACCTACCAATTGAGATCCAGGACGGGCTCCCAGTCCAACAGGAGCTAAATGTCTTCCATTTATAAAGTAAGACACTGACACCAGCTCACCTTAGCGTTCTCAATAAGGAGTTATCATTTGTACCCACTGCATACATTAATGACTTTGACGTCCAGATAGAACTATTCAAGTTTTTCCGTAATCTGAGAATGCGTGAGGTCTTTGATAAGAGTGAAATTTACTCCACTTGAAATGTCATTCTCAGTGAGATGTATACATAGGTCTACCACATTAATCAATAGACTTAATGTCACGATCGTTGTTATAAGAATCGGACCAAAATGCAGCGTGGTTTGGGTTCATCATCTTTATTACGTGAACCGGCAAAAAACAAGAAAGAACAACACGAACGTGAAGCTATGCAGTGCTCAAGGCAACTATACACAAACAAGATCCCACAACAAACAGGTGGGAAAAGGCTGCCTAAATATGATCCCCAATCAGAGACAACGATAGACAGCTGCCTCTGATTGGGAACCATACCAAGCCAACCTAGAAATAAAGAAACTAGAATGCCCACCCTAGTCACACCCCGACCTAACCAAAATAGAGAATAAAGGATCTCTAAGGTCAGGGCGTGACTCTTACATGTCGTACCATGAGTCAAGGGGGAGATGGAGCCATTAACCCAGTTGAGATTCCTGAGAACTCTGAGAGAACCACATTTAGAGCAAAAAGTTCATTCGTACCTTCCCAAACGCAATGCATCCATAGAAACCTTCTGTAGGAGGGTTCCCTCATCCGACCTGAGTAGAGATGAGAGAATGGCTCTTAAGGACTTAAAGTCAGATCCTTCGATTATCATAAAAAAATGTGACAAAGGAGGAGGAATTTAGATACAAAACAAATGTGACTATCTGAATGAATGTCGCTGACAACTATCTAAAGGTGACTTCTATCGCAAACTGAATTATGACCCTACCCTAGAATTCCAGCATAATATCTCATCCACAGTGGAAAGCTGTTTTGAATCAGGACAAATCACCCCAAAATAAGTGTGAAATTTCCTGAGATACCAACTTTCTGTACAGTCACTAAATGACACAAAGAAGAGTCTCCTCCTCCAGGTAGACCCATTGTAGCAGCAATCGACTCTGTGCCATCCAACATTTCTACGTTTGTGGATTACCACATTAAACCGATGGTTGAGAATCTCCCATCTTATGTCAAATACACTAGTCACATGATCTCATTGATAGAGGGCTTAGGAAGGATACCAGAGGGCATCCTGCTGGCCACTTTGATGTGGAGAGCTTGTACACTAACATCCCACACACTGAAGGCTTGCAGGCACTGCAACACTTCCTTTAGCAAAGAAACTCTACCCTTGCTCCATGCAATGACTGCATCTTACAACTTACTGAACTGCTATTATCCAACAACTACTTCGTCTTTGAGTCAGACTTTTCCCTTCATATTCGGGGTGTAGCCACGGACTCCCCCATTTCCCCCCAACTATGCAAACCTGTGTGTGGGACAATTTGAGGAAGCACTCCTTTACAAAACAGAGACACACCCTCTACTTTCTAAAATCCTCCTATGGAAGAGATACATAGATAATGTCTTTGTGCTCTGGGAAGAAAGTCAGCAGGAACTAAATGAATTCCAAACTCTGCTAAACGAGAGCTCTGAACACCTCAAATTCACCATGCAGACTGATGAGGGAAAAATAACATAGTAATGATGCATTACACACAGACTTATACACAAAGCCCACAGACCACAATACCTTGCTATGTGCGTCCCCTTCCCCTCAAGAATGGTCAACCATATAGCCAGTTATGCAGGGTTAAACGAATCTGTGGCCACCAGACAGATTTTGACAGCAATGCAAAAAAAAATCTAAATGAGAGGCTACAAGGACAAAACTTTTGATGCTGCAATGATAAAAATACCTCAAAAACCAAGAGAGGAATTACTAAAAACTCAAAAAGCACTGGCATATTCTGCAATCAGACAACAACAAAAAACGCACACGTCTTCAAGGAACCCCCACTGGTGGTCTATAAGTGTGGTCGCAATATTGGAGATAGCTTGGTGAGATCTGACCTGCCCCCTGAGCCCACTCAGACACTCTTGACACCCATTCCAAATGGGAACTACAAATGTGGGTCATGCGTACAGTGCAATAGCACTATAAAAACATCCTTCTTCAGACACCCACATACAAGCTGAAAAATCCCTGTTAGGGGTAACATCTCATGCAAGACCAAGGGAGTAATCTATCTCATCACCTGTTCATGTGGAAAAGCCTACGTAGGACAAACAAAAAAAAACAATTAAAACAACGGATAGCTGAACACCGCAGCTCAATCAGGTGTAAGAACATTGACTATCCAGTAGCAGCTCACTTTGTTGAAGCTAACCATCCAATCTCCTCCCTCAAATACACAGGCATTGAGCATGTTGCTCTACCAAGGAGAAGAGGTAACATCGAGATCCTACTACAAAAAAGGGAGGCTTACTGGATATCCTATCTAAAAACATTGACCCCTAGTGGTCTGAATATGGACTTTGATCTCAGGCTCTTCTTGTGAACAATTCCCTCTTTTATGAACAAGTCTTATAAATTGATATAGTCTTTCTACAGCTTATTAGCGTACATCTAAAATGTTCCCCTTGTTGATGATGCTTATTATACATTATGGTTGAACCAAAAGATCACATGTAACAAATATAAATGAAATAGGAAACAATTAAATATGTGAAATTGAATTAAACAATAATGTATGTTGATGCTAATGTTATGTACAATATTCAATGATGTTTGCATATGATAACAATAGCCTAATATATTCAATATGCTATAAACTATTGTTTTTTAGCAGTTTCACTCATTCATTCCAATTAACTGAATCATTATGACACACCCCTCACTATTGTCATTGGTTGCACTAACTGCACTGTTTGTCTACATAACCTGGTTCAAGTATTCATGACATCACCCTGAAGAAGGCACAGTGATGCTGAAACGTTGTCGATTTACCCAATAAATTACTGGGAGTTTATATATTGAGTGTGCGACTCTCTTTATTTATTTTATAGTTTATAACTTATATATCCTAACATTGCAACACAGTCTCACATTCAATTCGTGCATATATGTACAAAATGTATTTCAGCAGATTTCGTGCGTTTTTGTGCATTTTTGGGGTGGTTCAATTCGTTTGAAAATACACGAATTTCTGTGCTACTTAATTTGTGCGAAAATACACGAATTTAACCAGTAGGCGACACACAAGCCGTTGCAACAACCATGTAGACGCGATAATTTGTATTTCATTTTTGTTCTTCTTAATGGCTAATTCAACGTCATGAATATACAGAAATGTTGTCTTTGTTTAACCATGTTTTAAAATGTGTCGTTGTATGCCTATATGTACTGTTTTAGACTTGCTGAACAGAATTTTTGAGAAAAGACGCACATTTACGTGCGACTTAATTCGTGGGAAATATTGTTTTATTAATGCCAATGCTGTTTTCTGTGCTTGATTTCGCTTAATACTTTGGATACTGGTGCACTTGTAATCAGAATGCCTTTTTGTCATGTAGGCAACCATACACGATTTTCTTCATAACCCATTTCATATTTCGTGGAGCCTAAATTACACCATTTTCTTCATAATGCATGTATTACATGTTAAACAGGTTAATGTAAAATAATGAATTATGTTGGCTTACACTTATGGCCTTTCCAAGGCCTTTCCATACCTTAAGGGAACATTTTAGCACTCGCCATATGGTTAGTGAGAAACGCCACATTGCAAATGTACTAGACGTCCTGCTACGTTTCTAAAATTCGCGGACGGCGTCGGGCTGTGCGCGGGGAGAGATCTTTCAGGAAGTCATCAAACGAAATCTCTCGGACGTTCGGTTTCCGTTTTATAAAAATAACACATTTTGGTCATTTTTCCGCAGTCTCGGAAATTCCCACCAGAGGGAAAATAAATCATATTGCAAATGCACAAGTGTAACAGTATATCTTTAAACCGTCCCTTCGCCCCGACCTCGGGCGCGAACCAGGGACCCTCTGCACACATCAACAACGGTCACCCACGAAGCGTCGTTACCCATCGCTCCACAAAAGCCGCGGCCCTTGCAGAGCAAGGTGCAACACTACTTCTAGGTTTCAGAGCAAGTGACGTAACTGATTGAAACGCTAGTAGTGCGTACCCGCTAACTAGCTAGCCATTTCACATCCGTTACACAAGCACATTGCAAATGCACGTGGCCTTTTCTCCTAAACTTATTTTGAAGACAAAACTTGGTGAGCGTAGGTTTGGCGTAATGGACAGTTGGCCCCGAACAAGATGGCGTCGAGGCCTCAACGCTTTTTGAGTTATGGCCATTTTTCTGGGATTAAAGGTCAAAAACGCAAAGTAGGGTGCTAATTTGACCGCTTCACGTCAAAGTACATAAGCATACGGTGTCAGGAAAAAAGAACCAGCCATTTATCTATCGTAATTTAAGAGAAATCGTACATTGACAAATTGGTAATGTTCACAAAAAGGAGTTAAAAAAAAAAAAGTTACAGATCCAGTTGCAGTGTGTTTAGACAAACATTTTTTAAGTGGGTCTCGAAGCTCTGCGAGAATTCTATGATTTTATGTGATTTTATGAAATAACACACACTCATTTAACCCTCTGTAAATAAGTCAGTTCTTAACATAAAGACTTAAAACTCAATATTATGTAAGAGCCTACCCCAAGGAGGATATGTGTTCACTTTCAGCTTCCTATGTCAACCCGAAGTACCTTAAAATGGTGCCATAGGGTCAGTTTCGAAGGGTTAAAAAGGTCAGATCTTTTCAAAACTTCACTTGTGTGATTAGGCAACCCTCATGAACTGTAAATCAGTCATTTCTCTCAACAGATGTCAAAGAAAAGCTCTCACACACACACACACAGCAAGGATGGAGTGAAAAAGTACGGTGCTTAAAGACACACAAAGCCTGCAATGGCATTACCATTATCTCCAGGCCGTGCCGAGTTCAACGAGATGCCCCGCTTGACCGTAGCTCGCTCGGTCTGAGTGCAGCGACAGGGACAAGAAGAAGGACCCAAATGACCCTTTGACCTCAATTTCATATTTTTTTGCTTTTGGGAGACAGAGAGAGAACCGTTAAGGTTAGAAGCACAATTTGACCTCAGGAACGTTCCTAAGGTCCTCCCGATCTGTGCAAGCCTAACATTGACCGTGTGGCATTAACCCTTAACAGTTAAAAGAAGGTGTTTACATCAAACAGTTTACAATGACATGTCTCCCCATAGGAATACATTGCCTGCTCCCCTAAATTCAACCTGAAGCCTATGTGGGTTAATAATGCCTTATGAACCTGTCTTCGATGAAAATCCATCAGGCCACTATGAGGTCTACCTGTGTCGATTCTAAGCTTCCTGGAGCAACCGGAAGTGGTTCAATCACCCTAAAAGTGTTTGCCATACCCAACCTGCAGTTTGAGAGAAATAGTGCATTCAACCCTATGTAAATCAGTCAGTTCTTAACGTATAGATTTAAAACTCAGGATTCTGTAAAAGCCCACTCCAATGAGGATATGTGTTTACTTTCAGCTTCCTGTGCCAACCGGAAGTGCCATAATTGGTGTCAAAAGGGCTGTTTCGAAGGGTTAAAAAAGTCAAATCTTTCCAAAACTTAATATATGTGAATAGGCAACCCTCATGAACTGTAAATCAGTCATTCATCCCATCAGATTTCAAGGAAAAATTTACACACCCACACAGAAAGGATGGAGTGACACACTGAGGGGCTTAGAGGCAGACAGTGCCTGCAATAGTTACTTTTGTTCGAACTTTTAAAGAACCGTCAGACCTAGAGTTCTGAAACTTTACAAACCTGTTCTAGAGCTCAGGTCGATTAAGCACGGTGAGTTATGTGGCTCTAGAAGGTTCTCGGACCGATTAAAAAGCCTTGTGCATTTGCATTGACTTCAATTCATTTTGAGCATTACGAAAATGGTGACATTTAGAAAAGTCCCAGAGTTGCAAGACTAGGTGCATTGAAACCAGCTCGGCCCATAGAGACGGACTCCGACATTTCTGTCCGATAGCTCATTCAAGGACCCCGTAGCAAGGCATGGAAAAAAGTGGAATTTCAGCACCAATTAAGGTTTTGCTCGGGCACCGAATGACCTATCGAGCCGAAACTTGGGATTCGAGGTCGCCTCACATAGGGCTAAACATAATGTGAGAACTGGACCCGCAGCTAGAACATAACTACGTATTATTTGTTTTATTATGGTTTAAATGGAAGGCGCTGTGAATTTTGGGCCTGCTCTGAAATATGTGATAGTTGGCTTCTAAACGAGTTGGAAAAAGTGAGTTTGGAGTCAGATGGTATCAGTTTGGTGTCTGAAAATATCTAATTGGCTGATGAACACTGACTTGCTAGTTGACTTTTGTGCATTTGCAATATGTTTCAACAGTGAAAAACCACCAAAATAGCATTCTGAAATCACCACTAAAAATGACATCACCATACTCTCCAGGCCGTGCCGAGTTCAACGAGATGCCCCGCTTGACCGTAGCTTGCTCGGTCTGAGCGCAGCGACAGTGACAAGAAGATGACCCTTGACCTACATTTCAAGTCTTTTGCTTTTGGGAGACAGAGAGAGAACTGTTAAGGTTTAGAAGCACAATTTGACCTCAGGAACGTTCCTAAGGTCTCTGTGCAAGCCTAACCTTGACCGTGTGGCATTAAACCTTAACAGTTAAAAGAAGATGTTTACATCAAACAGTTTACAATGACATCTCACCCCATAGGAACACATTGCCTGCACCCCTAAATTCAACCTGAAGCCTATGTGGGTTATGAATGTCTTATGAACCTGTCTTCAATGACAATCCATCAAGCCACTATGAGGTCTACCTGTGTTGATTCTAAGCTTCCTGGAGCAACCGGAAGTGATAAAATCACCCTAAAAGTGTTTTGCCATACCCAACCAGCAGTTTGTGATATATAGTGCATTCAACCCTGTGTAAATCAGTCAGTTCTTAACGTATAGACTTAAAACTCAGGATTCTGTAAAAGCATACCCCGATCAGGATATGTATTTACTTATAGCTTCCTGTGCCCACCGGAAGTGCCTTAAAATGGGGTCATAGGTGCTGTTTCGAAGGTTTAAAAAAAGTCAGATCTTTCCAAAACTTTAAATGTGTGAATCGGTCAACCCTCATGAACTGTAAATCAGTAATTTCTCTAAACAGATGTCAAAGAAAAGCTCTCTCTCACACACACACACACACACACACACACACACACACACACACACACACACACACACACACACACACAGCAAGGATGGAGTGAAAAAGTATGGTGCTTAAAGACACACAGAGCCTTAAATGCTTTTAGGGGGGATCCAGACTTCCATACCCGCTCTGGGAGCGCTATACTACCGCCCCAAATCAATGGGTGCTGGCCTGAGTGATTTATGGAGGTTTTCAAAAAAGATTCTGTTTTTTCTTCTGGAAAATATTTTATGTTTTTTCTTCTCGAGTCAATGGCCTGAGTGATTTATGGAGGTTTTCAAAAAATATTCTAAGTCCAAACTTTTCGTGCACCTGGTATTTTTTGGGGTTTACCAGGCGTCATTTTTCAAAACGGTTGAAATTGCTTTTAGGGGGCATCCAGAGTGTCACATGACCGGATGAGGTAACTATTCTTGTTCTTCTTGTAACTTTCCGGTAGGCTAGAAGCTTTCCGGTGTTTTGCTGCTCGACACAGGTCGACGCAGGTATTGCAGTTGATTTATCGTTATCGTAACCGTAGGTGCAGCCAAGTGGAAATACGAAAGCTTTCTAGCTATTTCGCACTGACGGTAATTTGAACACAAGAACGTTTCTAGTGAAAAGGTGCTTACACTCAGAGCCATGTATTTACACTCAGCCACCCTAGCCTTATTACGGGTTAACGTTTTGGTAATTTTGGTTGGCCAACAAAATGTAAGAATAGAATGACTGCATACGTTTCCCCAAATGTTATACGGAAAAATTTTTTTTTGTTATTGATGGACAATGGCAAGGCTGCCATTGTATTTTCAGTTACATTCTGGTCAATAAAAATGGTTTACACGTTTATTTTTTAAGAAATACATGGAACTACAACCGAATAAAACACCATTAACCATCATGCATTGCTTACATTCATTCTATACTGAAAAGTCTGTTCAGAAAAATCGAAAACAGTACATATAGGCATAAAACCACAATGTTTTAATAGGGATTAAAAAAAGACAATATATATATAACCTCTTATGGTTATATGGTTAAAAAAAGACAAAATATCTATATATTCATAACGTTAAATAAATAAATACAGGCGATCGCGTCTATGGTTGTTGCAACGGCTTGTGTGTCGCCTACTGGTTAAATTCGTGTCTTTTCGCACGAATTAAGTAGCACAGAAATTCGTGTATTTTCAAACGAATTGAACCACCCCAAAAATGCACAAAAACGCACGAAATCTGCTGAAATACATTTTGTACATATATGCGCGAATTGATTGTGAGGCTGGGCTGAACATCGATATGTCGAGCAAAGACGCAACGTCAAAACTCAAAAGAACAGACAATGACTCTTCTGTTTCACCACCACTCTAAAAACCGTGCTCCATGCTCACAGGAAATTTGCGCCTCCAAATTTGCACCATTCAGTAATATCACAATTTAACCAATTGTTTTTTATGTATTGAAACCAAATCATATGGATTTGAATGAAAAGTATTAGAATAAACATGAAAATGTGAATGTAGGAAGCAAACATCACTTCAAATAGGCTGCATGCCATATTAAACAGCATAAAAAATGATAATTGAATAGAGACGATTTTATGATCGTAGTCAGATCGAAATGATTATGTTATTG